>NW_021703785.1:11745343-11827381 GCF_005190385.1 Monodon monoceros
TCTTCCTTCCCCTCCCCCTCTTCCTTCCCCTCCCCCTCTTCCTTCCCCTCCCCCTTTTCCCCCTTCCTCACTCCTCTCCCTCTCCCTCTCCTCCTTCATTGTCTTTGATGAGATCTTACAAAAGAAGAAGGATACATGAGGTCACCAACACTTAACTCCACCAATCCATCCATGTGGTAAAAGATAAACCAGAAACTTTTTTCTTTTTATTGGCAACAACAAATTCTTAATGGATCAAAGGTTTTATTATTTATTATTTCAGTAATGCCCAGGAGACACATTTTTAAAAAAAAGGGAAGTTCTGAAAAACTAGCGTCAGAAACAAACTGATAATTAGAACAACTTCAAAAATTTCAGGAAGTCAGACTTCTGAGTAATATATGAACTAAAGGAATAGTATATAGAATCTTAAGCAAAATGGAATCCTCTTAATTATGTGGTATCAGGAAGCTGCAGGACTTAACAGACTCCAGTCTTTTAAATAAATGGCAAGATACTTCAGTCAAAAAGTGGTCGAGAGTTTGATACTAATCTTTCTCATGAATTTTTTTAACATTACATATTGCTACATATATAGGTATCTATAAACAATATGTTTTTGGCATGTTTTTAAACTTAAAATGTTATTGTTGAGCTTCCCTGGTGGCGCAGTGGTTGAGAGTCCGCCTGCTGATGCAGGGGACGCGGGTTCGTGCCCCGGTCCAGGAAGATCCCACATGCCGCGGGGCGGCTGGGCCCGTGAGCCATGGCCGCTGAGCCTGCGCGTCCGGAGCCTGTGCTCCGCAACGGGAGAGGCTGCAACAGTGAGAGGCCCACATACCGCAAAAAAAAAAAGAAAAAAAAAGTTATTGTCCTGTGTATATGTCATTCTGCAATCATATTATAAAATATATTACATTAAAGATATTATTTTAATATTTAGTCACATTCATATATGTGTCCCTTATCCATTCACTTAAACCATTGTATAATATTCCATTGCATGGATATACCACAATTTTTTTGGTCCATTTCTCTGTACAGGAAATTTAGGTTATTTTCATTTTTCCAAACAATGTCACAGTCCACATTCACATGTTTCTTTGTCCACATGTGGGAAGTTTCTCGAGGGCAGTGATCTTTAAACCTTTTATCACATTCAATAAAAATATTTTGAGCATGTACCCACAATGTATGAATATGGTGTCCTTTATAAATTATAAATGTATATAAACTACTGTACCAAATTAATATGTTCATCATAAGAAATATAAAAAGGATGAAGAAAGTTTTAAAAACAATATTTTACAAATATTTTTATTCAGTAGTGGTACAGAAATCATTCGTGTAGATAATGTGATTATATGCTTCCTTGGTTGCTAAAAAATCTCAATTTAAGATTTACTGTCAGTTCAGTTTATTTCAGTCCTGGTCTTGACGACTGCCATACTGAAAAAACATGCTTTAAGGAGGGAGTGTAGCTGGGACATGATTGGCCATAAGTAGATTCAGAAAGATATCTTCATTTTAAAAATTGTGGAGTTTTCCAAAAATGGTACTGGAAATCCACATACAAAGGACTGACGTTGAACACCCGCCTCACTGATCCCATATATAAAAGTTAACTCGATGGATCATAGACCTAAATATGACTAAAACAATACAATTTCTAGAAGAAAAATAGGAATGAATCTTTGTGACCTTGGATTAGGCAGTGGTTTCTTATATATGAAACTAAAAGCACAAACAACAACAAAAATAGTAATAGGCTTCATCAAAATTGAAAACATTTGTGCTACAAATGATGCCATCAAGAAAGTGAAAGACAACCCACAGGATGAGAGAAAATATTTGCAAATCATATATAAGAGACTTATATTCCAAATATATAAAAATTATTACTACTCAATAATAAAGGGACAGATAACCCAATTTTTTAAATGGGCAAAGTATTTGAATAGACATTTATCCAAAAAAAATACTATTGGCCAAAAAGTACACGAAAAGATGCTCAGCAGCATTATTCATTAGGGAAATGTGAATCAAAACAACAAGATAAAAAAAAAAAAAAAAAACAAGATACCACTTCACATTCACCAGGCTGTAATAAATAAATTTTAAAAAAAAACAGGTAATAAAAAATGTTGGTGAGGAGGCAGATAAATTGGAATCCTTATACACATCTGGTGCAAATGTAAACTTATGCAACCACTTTGAAAAACTGTTTCTCAAAATGTTAAACATAGAGTTACCATATGACCCAGCAATTTTTCACCTAGGTATACACCCACAAGAAATGGAAATATATGTCCACTTGAAAACTTGTAGATGAATGTTCATAGCAGCATTATTCACAATAGACAAAATGTAGAAACAATTGAAATGCCCATTAACTGATAAACAAAATGTGGTCTATCCATACAATGGAATATTATTCAGTGATGAAGAGAGATGGAGTACTGCTATATGCTGTCACATGAATACACCTTAAAAACATTATGCTAAGTGAAGGAAGCCAGGCACAGAGACCTCCTGGTGTATGATCCCATTTACATGAAACGGCAGGCAAATCCACAGAGACAGAAAGGAGATTAGTGGTTGCCAAGGACTGTGGGGAGGGGGCATGGAGAGAGACTACTCACGGGCATTGAGTTTCTTTTTGGAGTGATGAGAACTGGACTCTTGTGATGGTTGCACAACCATGTGGCTGTAGTGAAATCACTGAATTGCACACTTTAAAGGGGTGAATTTTGCGGTATGTGAACTATAGCTCATAAAGCCCTTTTTCTTAAAATTTTTTATTGAAGAGGAACAAATATCTCTGTCCCCTCGTTAAAATTTTTTTTTTTTTTTGCTGTACGCGGGCCTCTCACTGTTGTGGCCTCTCCCGTTGCGGAGCACAGGCTCCGGACGCACAGGCTCAGCGGCCATGGCTCACAGGCCCAGCCGCTCCGCGGCACGTGGGATCTTCCCGGACCGGGGCACGAACCCACGTCCCCTGCATCGGCAGGTGGACTCTCAACCACTGCACCACCAGGGAAGCCCCTCTCGTTATTCTTTAAGGAACTGGTCCCATCTTGTTTTCTCAGCTGGTTCCCACTCTCCATCCCTCCTCCCATGATCACTTTGTAGCTTAGATCCTGGTGCTCCTAAGATGTCAGGCCAGCTTGAAGCCTAGTGGACCCTAGGATTTGCCTGATCAGAGCTCTTAGAGCACAATTGATCTGGAACCTCCGCTTTCCATGCCTTTTGAAGCACTCAGAATGTGTTTGCTGTTTATCCTCTTCTATTTTCTGTGTGTATATGAAAACACATCTGATATGTGTGATGTTGCTTTTTTTTTTTTTTTTCAGATTATTTCCATTCTTATTGGTATCTTGTACCAGCCCTGAGACATATGTCAGGCAGGCAGTAGTACTCAAGCCTTAGGATAGGATTTATTCAGCCTTCTGGCTTATAATATATAAAGCCAGGCCCCAGGCCCAAGGGTCTACTTCCTAATTGCATACTGTTTCCACTGTCTGTCTTTTGAATGGTTCATCTTAACCTTTTATAAAAGTGGCATTTACAGTTTGGAGCAATATTCACTCTATTTAGGCTCCTGTTGACCTACATCAGGTTCAGTTTTCTATTTTAATCACCTGTTAAATGACACCAAGTCAAATGTTTCATTCATAAAAATGTTCTCTCAGTCCCTGGAATTTGACCAATATTACTTATTGCCACAAAGTAGATGAAACTTGGCCACTGTTGACAAAAAAATTAATCAATAGTCTATCTAAAGGAGAAGTAGAGAATTTTATTTGAGCAGATCTAAAAGATTATAACCCAGGAGACAGTCTTTCAAAAAACTCTGAGGACTGTTCCACTTGTTAGAAGTCAAAGGCACTTCATTTATACAAAGATACCTCAAGGGAATTCTCTGGTGGTCCAGTGGTTAGGACTCCACGCTTTCACTGCCGAGAGCTTGGGTTCAATCCCTGGTTAGGGAACTAAGATCCCACAAGCTGCCTGGCATGGCCAAAAAAAAAAAAACCACCACAAAGGTACTTCAAAATATACGTTTTTGAAGCAAAAGATTATACATCAAAATGACACCCATTTTTACATAAGGTTCACCAAAAACACATAGTCTAAGTCTGCACATACAAAGCAAGCAGTAGGTCACCACGACCCCTTACAGAATTAGGAAAGAATGTTATCTTCCAAGGAGTTACACTGCTGACGTCAGAAGAAAGGAAAAAAAAATTGATCTTTATGGTGGAGCCAGCATTCCCACCTTTGGGGAGGTCAAGTTAATGTATAATGCACACTGCATATTAGGGAGTGCTCAGTACAGAGCAGGGAATGTTATGTTTACATATTCTTGTCCTGCCTTAAAACGTAAATTTTATTCCATCACCATGTATTTTAGGGATGTGGAAGTTAAATTGTTCTTTATGGTACTTAGGTGTGTACTGTTATTACTTCTCGTTCTCTGAATTGGATAATCTTCTGTATGCCTTCAATTACCTATCTGGTAGGAAAGATCCGCTGGTCTTATTTGGGGTAGCCCCCTTCTCCCTGGGGCAGTACAAGAGTACCAGAGTCTTCTCTAGCCTGGAACACTTGAGGAAGGGATCTCTAATCACCCGGTCCACCACCTATATGGTCCTTTCGAGGCAAACAACTCTCAAATGGTCCCATTGAAGCTTGGGCACAGGGAATGTTTCAGAGACTGGAAACCTTGGGACCCAGCACCCAGTCCTACTGGGTGTTCCATTCCCAGCCGTATTCCCGTGGGGTGCTGATCACTGTTACTCCACAACCTGCAGACACAGGTCTCTGCCATCTGAAGGGAATTCCTCAAAACTGTCTCTGATTGCTGGGCTGGCCCATGTCTTCCTGTCCACTCCTTGGAGCCCCTCCCTGCCTGAAGCTGCTCTTTAAAGTAAAGGAAATAAATGGGCTTCCCTGACGCTGTAAAAGAAGCCCCAGTTGGAGGCTGTCTTTTAGGTACTCAGCAACTACTGCTTTTGGTCCTTCATCACTTTGGCTGTCAAGCTTCTGAAATAAGAAGCGCAAAGACATGGCTGCCTACCCGAGGGGGAGGAGATCAGCAGCCATTTCAATCTGTACTTAATATCCCAAAATACCACTGAAATAGTTCCTAGTCAGAGAGTACTTAGAACAGTTCCCGGCATTTACCTGTGTTAAATAAATGCTTTTAGGTGTGTTCTCATGAGGTGAGCAAAGGCAAACCTAGAGTGAGTTACTTTTTGCCTTTATACTGTAGAAATCTTCTGCAGACATCTTAACTTCCTTCCAAAAGGGAACAGAGCCCAACTCCAGATGCACATACTGTGACCTGGAACGAGTCATTCCATAGTCCGCTCACAAGACAGATGGTTTTCTGTTTCAGATTTGTAAATACTCTTGCTGACAGCTTCAATGTCACAATGAATGAGGAAATTAATGAAACCGTCACCAGTCACAATGCCAGTGAATATCATTTTTTCTCTTCTGGCAGGTAAGTACCTGCAATGGACACTTTGTTCCCAAGTTCAAGGGTTTCAAGTCTTTTCCTTTAAATAATACATTGAAACTTTCAATACCAAGAATGTTAATTTATATTAATCTTCCTTTTCATAGAATGAGCTTCACAATAAACTCATCAGAGATTGCACAACACTGTGGAAATGAGTTCAAAACATCCTACCTTGAATTTGGTAGTGCGTATACCTATGTAATCACAAGGAAGGTTAGTAACTCATTGCACTGAATCAGAAGTTCCACTCAAAGTTTATTGATATGAGTCCTTGAAAACAGGACATAGTAATGATTTAACAGAGTGATATTAGGATCTGTATTTTAAACGAATTTAGAATTAATTCAGTTCACCACTAATTCTGTGGTTTATCATTGCCTTAAGTTCACCTTTAGAATAAAATTAAACAGACTGACCTGCTCTAAACGTTCACATTGACCACTGTCCTCATAGACTGTCAACATGGACCTTTGAAGCTTTTCGTTCAAAGAGCTGGCAATGTTTTCAACAAACCTGACTTCCAATCTGCTCTCTTATTTAAGAAGAAAAAGCTAGTGAACATATTTTCAAATCCTACCAAGGCCATCCCATCCCAAGGATAAAATGCAGTGTTGCATATTTACGTTTAAAATGTGTACTTTCTGGATAGATCCTTTGGTGTAACCCTGAAGGTCCAAATTCAGTTTGCCTGTCTGAGCAATTTTTATTCTGGAAGCAGTCTCGATTTTCATTTCTTCTTCTTGCTTTTGCCTTACTGGTTTAGGATGACGGCTGCCTCGAACCGACGGCATTTAGAGATATTTCCCCGAACACAGTCAGCATGGCCCTGCAAATCCCCCAGTACTTCCTCCTCACCTGCGGCGAGGTGGTTTTCTCCGTCACGGGATTGGAGTTCTCATATTCTCAGGTTTCCTGTCTGTTGTTCTGTACACCCCTCTCCTACAACCCTGCCTTCAAATAATGCTGCTGGGACTTAATTAAAAGCTGGGGTAGCCATGTACTTACAGTGTAAAAGAAAATTCTAGAAAACATTATGGTAGCTTCTACCAAACAAGGTTTTAGAAATTACCAAGTCTTATTTACTGAATAAGAATATTACTGTTTAGGGAATTCCCTGGCGGTCCAGTGGTTAGGACTCCATGCTTTCACTGCCGAGAGCACAGGTTCAATCCCTGGTCGGGGAACTAAGATCCCGCAAGCCACACGGCGTGGCCAAAAAAAAAAAAAAAAAAAGAATATTACTATTTAGCATCATGAGTGTCCATATATAGGTATCTGAATTCCCAGTCACATGCTAGAGATTTGGGGTCCTAAGTAGGAAAAACTACATTAACGACCATTACCAGGGTCGTGATGGTCAGTGGATCCCACGTTCTGAAACAACCCTGTTCATAACAGGCTCATGCATAGGTCTGTGTCCTCATTATTTTTAAGGTTCACTCGAGATCTCTTTGTAGCTCCCAGTAAACACACTGATTAAGGCCTAGCTTTTATTTTTATTTTATTTATTATTTATTTATTTATTTTTGCGGTACGTGGGCCTCTCACTGCTGTGGCCTCTCCCGTTGCGGAGCACAGGCTCCAGACGCTCAGGCTCAGCGGCCATGGCTCACGGGCCCAGCCGCTCCGCGGCATGTGGGATCTTCCCGGACCAGGGCACGAACCCGTGTCCCCAGCATCGGCAGGCGGACTCTCAACCACTGCGCCACCAGGGAAGCCCAAGGCCTAGCTTTTAAAAGTAGTATTGCTTTTGTGACTATTAGACTAATGAGGCACATTTTGCTGATACCTAAATTAGAGCTTAGGTTCTGAACTATTTTATCAAAATACAGTTACAGTCATCCTAAGTGCAGCGTGCCTAATACCTTCAAGTTTTGCAGTAAAGATTGTAAATATGAGCTGGGTAATCCCTTTCTGCGATGACCTCACAGTCTAGTTAAGGAGACGACTATAACACGGGTGACAAGAGTTCTAAGAGAAGTTTTGGTGACATAGCAGGGAAGCTCCCCAAAGAGCAAGGTGACAGCGCAGAGAGCAGCCTCCATCTGGGGGAAAGGAGAGGTCGGACTGGATGGCTTTGTCTGAAAATTCTTCTGTAGAAGCAGAATCGGTTCACCTGTGGATTCGTCCATTTCATTAGGATGACAGTTTTGCAAGCATGTGGAGAGTGAAAAACAAAGGATTCTTGTGTGTTCATACCACAGGAGCATTTGGGATGTCTTGTTATCCAAGTGATAATCCTTTTTGCATTTAAACCAGCCTGACTCTTAATGTGCATTTTGGGGGTAGACGGCCTAATTAAGGGAGTCGGTGAGTTAGCTGTGTTCTCCCGCTCTGCGGTTGACGTCTACATCGGGACTCACTCTGTTTCGTTTCCTCAGGCTCCTTCCAACATGAAGTCAGTGCTTCAAGCAGGGTGGCTGTTGACAGTGGCAGTTGGCAACTTCATTGTCCTTATTGTAGCAGGAGCGGGCTCGTTCAGCGAACAGGTACTGGTGCAGACAGAGATCGCGCGTACCTCTGTCTTCTCACCTGTTAATCATCATTGCGACGACCCTCCCTAGCTGTCTGTATATACACGTGGTCATCTTGGCTAACGGCTGAGTAGAACTGCCAGACCAGCCAGACAGGGCAGATACAAAAAGGTCTTATGGCCAAGTGCGTGCTGATTCTTCTTATTTCTACTTGGAAAATAACCAGATGTAACCAGATGGGGTTAACATACCTACACGCTCATATGGTTTTACTACCAAAGGAAACATCTTTCCTGGCCTCAGTGAATGCGGCTCAGTGGCCCCAAAGCAGGCGTGTTATCCAGAAAGTTTCACAGTACCTAAAGTTAAAGCCATCCTAAAGGTTGTCGTAATTTTTCCCATTAAAATAAAATGAGGGCTTTTCTGGTTCTGGAACTCTCCTTCAGCACTCAGAATCTCTGCCTCATGAGGGAGCTGTCCCTTTACCCCATCAGACTCATTACTTCCCGCACCAGGTCCCATCAGAGCCTGTGCTAATCCTGCATGCTCATGACCTCAACGTTTTGCCAAAAGATAACATGGGGGTCTTACCTGAGAACATTTCAGCACATTCTTTTTCCCTCAAGAGTACTCTGCTTGGTGTGCCCTGGGTCCCCATCCTTCCAGGGGCCAGCTATTTGTCTTAAGACTCGGGTTTTTCGGAAATTTTGTCTCATCTTCTTGAAGTCCTGGGTGTCTGCACTCCAGAGCTGTTCGAAGAATGTGACTGTTACATTGGGCATTCAAGGAAAGCTGGCCACTCTGTATCTGTGGTAGTAGCTACCAGTTTCCCCTAACAACTTCACTTCCAACACCTTCGATCTGGATGTCTAAAGAAAACATACCCGCGATATATACATTCCCATAACCTGTATTGTTTTTGTTTTTTCCTTGCTCCAACTTCAATTCCTTCAAAGTGGGCCGAGTATGTTCTGTTTGCGGCGTTGCTTCTGGTCGTCAGCATAATATTTGCCATCATGGCCCGATTCTATACGTACGTCAGTCCAGCAGAGATTGAAGCTCAGTTTGATACGGATGAAAAGAAAAAGTACCTGGAAGAGAGTAACCCATATCCCAAGTTGGACTCCGTCTTACAGACACAGCTGTGAATATCAAGAAGCAAGTGGAGGACGGATTGGGCCCAGGATGTGCCCAGGTGTCTGTCCCCTGGGGGCAGGACACTCTGTTGTATGGCCGCTGATGGGGAAGACTTCAGAACTGTGAAACAAACCAAGAAAGCTGTTCTCTAAGCAGCCGGCAATGAACCTAACACTCTAAAAGAAGTCCTTTTGTTTGTTTTTCAGAGAAGTCTTATTTAAAGCATACACACACACATACACATACTTTTACAACACTGAGTCCATACCCTGCATTTAACTCCTTTCCTAACACACAAAGTTATTTTGGACTAACTTGAATTTTTGAAATGGTGGCAAAGTTCCATATTGTTTGCATTCAAACACTCTATGGAAACAATGTTAAATGAGGCAAAAAGTGACTGTTTAGGCTTTAGAATGGTACACCATAAGGACCGGCTAGTAGGAACTGGTAACTTTACCTTCTGTTTTTAGTTTTGTCTTTCCAGTCCCTACCTCTTTTTAAATTATGTATAACTCAAAAAACTACTCAGGTAAAGGCAAGTCATGATTTTTAGAGTTTCAATGGTATGAAATAAATTCTCATTCTTAAGAGTAAGTGTCTGTGTATTTGGGTGGGGGCAGAGTAAGAAATCCTTAACATTTCCTTTCCTGATTATAAAAGCTGTGCCCACTCATTAAAATTTCCTCAGAAGGTGATAAAAGCATGAACAAAGCAAGACCCACATACAGTAAATTCCAGGAACATGAGATATCAAAGTTTGTTTCCTGCTTTTCTCGGGGTTATCTGTGGCTACACTACCCTTTTCTGCTAGGAGCTTCCCGTGTGCATATTTTTGTACCATCTCAAAGTGTTTTTCTCAATACTCGTGAGTATTTTTCTACTTGAATAAAAACCGTTCCAAAATATTATGAACACTTCCTGCCAAATTCATCCTATAGATATTTATCATATAACCATTCCCAGGTATCAGACTCAGAACGAGTCCGCTTTGGCACTCTTGGAAAAACGAGCAACAGTTCTTAGACGTGTGCACAGTTCTGAATGTGGAAACTGGTTGCTGGGTTAGGAGCTTGGATCTCTAAGATGCTTCATGCATAAGCTTGTCATTGCAGTGTGGAGACGGAATGAAACAGAGAGACAAAGTCTAGAGCGAGAAACGCAAATGTAATGATCAAAGCTTGTTGAGGACCTTTTCTACCCTTTGGATCAAGTCCTCATTCCTTAACTGTTTCTTCTGTGGATATGTCACCTTTCTCTCTGATCTACCAACTTCTTCTAGTTCCTGGAATGCAATGGGTTCTCACTTCTAGTCAAAGGCAAAAGAAAAATCAGGTCTTGAGACACTTATTTTCTACCCACCCCTCACCCACGCACTCCTCCTGGCAAAATCCTCTTCATATTCAGGATCCAGGCCACTTCCTCCAACGGTTTTCCTGTTCCCCAGTTTCGTTACCAAATTAAGTTGCACGGTCCCTGTTTGAGCCCTAGCCCAGCTGGGTTCAAGAAGGCAAATAACGAAGCTGAGATGGACACAGCACAAGCTTTATTCATGGGCCAAAGAATGGAGAAACAGGAGGTAAGTTCACAGATCAACTTCTCACCCACCTGGTGAGAGGGATTTAATTTTAGAGTAAAGACGAAGGGAGGAGGAGTGAGGCTAATGACGGGGAGGCATATGCATTAGTCTTTTAGCGCTTTTTCCGAGGGAGTGGAGTGCCACCGCTTTTATCCTTTTTTGGTCCTTGATGTCCGGTCATGGCCTTTGGTAGGTGTGTGTCATTTGATATGCTAATGTAGTAAAATCAGTGTATAATGAGACTCAGGGTCTGTTGGAGGTCAGATTTGATTCGGGCCACCATCTTGGTCCCAGCTGGTTCCATCTGGGTTTGTTTTTTTAATTAATTGATTTATTTATGGCTGCGTTGGGTCTTCGTTGCGGTGCGCAGACTTCTCATTGCTGTGGCTTCTCTTGTTGCGGAGCACAGGCTCTAGGTGTGCAGGCTTCAGTAGTTGTGGCACACCGGCTCAGTAGTTGTGGCTCGCAAGCTCTAGAGTGCAGGCTCAGTAGTTGTGGCGCACGGGCTTAGTTGCTCCGCAGCATGTGGGATCTTCCTGGACCAGGGCTCGAACCCGTGTCCCCTGCATTGGCAGGCAGATTCTTAACCACTGTGCCACCAGGAAAGTTCCCATCTGGGTTTTTTTGTTTGTAGCTTCCTTTCTTATCTCTGGACCCTTTAACTTAAAGATTTATGTTCACTCCTGCTAAAGGTAGGGGTTGGCAGGTTTTGAGCAAAGACCTGGAGCAGCTCTGGCAACAGTCTGGCTGTCTCTCCTCTGCACTCCTGTCACACACCCCCGGTGTGTTGTGACTATCCAGCTTTCCGTGGGCCGGAAGCTCTCTGCATGTATCCTGTGATCCACTTAATTTCCGTAAGGTGGTTGGCCTCTTTGTGTTAAATAACAATTTAAAATCTCTTGGACCATGAGGAGTGAGATGGAAGAGGCTGAGAACTGAACCTTGAGCAGTGATTTGAATGCGCCTCGTTGACAAGGTCTAGTGTGAAAGACTAGCTATAAGGGACTACGAATTTTGCCTCTCTGGTCATTTCTACCCTCTAACTTACACAGTATGCCTTTGATGGAGGAAAACAACAGTCACGGTGATGAGCTCTCAGCTCCATTACCCCCCTCTTGTCAATAATCCAAAGAGAACTCATCCTAAATCCTCAAAATATATTCTGGTCCTAACAACTTCTTACAGCCGCTGGGTAACATGGGGCAACCCTTCACCTTTCAAATCTCATTTTCCTCTCCTACAAAACAAAGAGAACACGAGACAATGTGAAGTCTCTAAAATCCTCTGTTTGAGGGTACCTGGCACACACCAGGCTTCCAAATGTTGAATGAAGACCTGCCCCTCAATCGACTACGACATTAACATTGAGTATGCTTTGCAGTTGGACGAAAACATTAACTCAGTGTTAATGTGACCTCCACTGGCCTTTAAAGGATAAGAGGGGGGACGGCGGGCATCAGGGCACTTTGATCATCAGGGGTGAGTTTTCAGAGTGATCTTCCCTCTAATCTTCCCATTTCTTCCAAACGTAATCAAGACTGACGGGTGCAACCATGGGGGTTCTAGACAAAAGACTTTGGACAGTGGCAAGTGTCATGGGGCAGGAGTGGCCAAGGGGGACACATGGGGCCAGATCCACAACCTCTGGTCTTCTGCCTTTTCCTTGGCCCCCATTTTTTTGTGCTTTACACCTTTCTCTAAGTTGCTGATCAGTGTTTAATCAAAATAATTCACTGACTTGAACATTGGCTGAGTGTTGAAGTACGATCCTACATGGGTTGGGGAGAGTATCTGGAATGGAAATGCTTTCGTTGTACATAGCAGGATTTCATTGCTTATACCTAAAAGCCAGAATAGTTTGTGGGGTTTTTGTTTTGTTGTTTTTTTAAATTTTTATTTTATGTTGGAGTATAGGTGATTTACAATATTGTGTTAGTTTCAGGTGTACAGCAAATTAATTCAGTTATACATATACATATATCTACTCTTTTTCAGATTCTTTGCCCATTTAGGTCATTACGGAATACTGAATAGAGTTCCCTGTGCTGTACGATAAGTCCCTGTTGATTATCTATTTTATATATACTAGTGTGTATGTTAATCCCAAACACCTAATTTATCCCTCCTCCCCTTTCCCCTTTGGTAACCATAAGTTTGTTTTCTATGTCTGTGAGTCTGTTTCTGTTTTGTAAATAAGTTCATTTGTATCATTATTTTAGATTCCACATATAAGTGATGTCATATGGTGTTTGTCTTTCTTTGTCTGACTTACTTCACTTAGTATGATAATCTCCAGGTCTATCCATGTTGCTGCACATGGCATTATTTCATTCTTTTTATGGCTGAGTAATATTCCATTGTACCATCTTCTTTATCCATTCTTCTGTCAACGGGCATTTAGGTTGCTTCCTTGTCTTGGCTATTGTAAATAGTGCTGCAGTGAACATAGGAGTGCACGTATCTTTTTGAATTATGGTTTTCTCCGGATATATGTGCAAGAGTGGGATTGCTGGATCACGTGCTAGCTGTATTTTTAGGTTTTGAGGAACCTCCATACTGTTCTCCATAGTGGCTGCACCAATTTACGTTTGCACCAACAGTGTAGGAGGGTTCCCTTCTCTCCACACCCTCTCCAGCATTTATTGTTTGTAGACGTTTTGATGGAGAATATTTTGGACAGTGGTTATAACGTCCACATGAATCTTATTGGCCTATTCTTGTTTCCACGTGTCTCCATAATTTCTTATAATTTCTTTTTCATTTTGTGGATGTTCTTTATTTCTTTCAGGGTACTAACATTTATTTTGCATCTATTTTAGATATAAAGTTACTTTATTAAATGCATCTTCCAGTTTAATTTTTGTTGACCATTTTAGCCATAGATTTTTGTCATGCATTCTGGACTACTTCTGCAGCTTCATTTTTTTTATATATATAAACTTATTTATTTTTGGCTGTGCTGGGTCTTCGTTGCTGCACGCAGGCTTTCTCTAGTTGCGGCGAGCGGGGGTACTCTTCTTTTTGTTGCAGTGCACGGGCTTCTCATTGCGGTGGCTTCTCTTGTTGCGGAGCATGGGCTCTAGGTGCGTACGCTTCAGTAGTTGCAGCACATGGGCTCAGTAGTTGTGGTGCAAGGGCTTCGTTGCTCCGCAGCATGTGGGATCTTCCTGGGCCAGGGCTCGAACCCGTGCTCCTGCATTAGCAGGTGGATTCTTAATCACTGCGCCACCAGGGAAGTCCTGCAGCTTCATTTTTTTTATGACAAATAGAAGCAGTTAACACTTATTGGACACTGAATATGGGCAGACAGCATGTGAAGCACTTTACTGTGTCATGTTTACAAGCATGTGGCCCTTGCAATAGCCCTATAATTTAGATTCCTGTTATTATTCCCATTCCACAGAGCAGAAAACAGGCACAGAGAAACCAAGTAATCTGCCTAAGGTCACATCTACCATCTGGCTTAAGAGCCCAGGCTACCAGCCACTACACCAGCCTGCCTCTCACTGCCAATGGTTACTGGACAGTATGGATTAACTTAATTTAATCCTTATAACAATACTAAAGAAGGTGTTATTACCCCCATTTTAGAGATGAAAAAACTGAGGAATAACCAGCTTAAGTAACTTGCCCACAGCCATATACCCAACAGTTGGCCAAGCCAGGATGTGAACCCAAGCATGTCTGAGCAGGGAGAAGTACCTCTCTCCTAATCACCAGGCTGTACTGTCTTTTTTCACGAAGTCAAATGCAGACATGTGATGGCAGGAGTGATGTACCAGGGACAAGGGCAAAGGGGGCACTGGGGGGCCTCAGAGAAGCACGATCCACCCGAAATCCAGGTGGACACCCCAGGGCTGGCCTAGATGGGCAAGAGGGGCCATGTGTAGGGAGGAGAGGCTGGTAAACCCTGCTCTCAAAGGATGAAACAGAACAGATTAAACACAGTTACCATCTTAGAGGGATCCAGGACCTCCTGTAAAGACCTTGTGACGTTCTGGAAACACTGGAACCCCCTCCCTCGTGGATCTGGGTTTTGCACGCCCCCATGGCCAGTGGGAGTCCTGGTGTTGGCGCCTCCGAGGTCATGGTGATCAGCTCTGAAGCTCGCCATGCAGGGGCCAGGGTCTCACGTGAGGGGCAGCCGGCTTGGGAGGCAGGGGTAGGTGTGGGCTACAAAGGAGGAGTGGCCAGCAAGTCACAGCAGGGGCCACAGACAGCGGGCAAGCTGTCTGGTTTCCTTTCTCACTGTGGTAAAACACATGGGACAAAGTTCACCGCGAACCATTTTCAAGTCTACAGAGTCCAGAGGCATTAAGAGCATCCACTCCGCTACGCACCGTCACCACCAGCCCGCTCCAGAGCTTTTATCATCTTGCAAAACTGAAACTTCATCCTCATTAAACACTACCTCCCCACTCCCTGCTCCTCCCAGAGGCCTCCAGCAGTTCCCCTTCCACTCACCTCCATCCTGTGACATTGGAGGCCTTTCAGGCTTCCTGGAGAAGCCCTGAGTGTCTGGGGCCTCCAGCTCACACCTGATCAAAAGCGATAAACAGGAGAGAGCCTGGGCCGCCCGGGGCTCCGAGGTGTGTCCGTGGGGACACAGCCCACCTCCAGCCCCTGCAGCCTGACCACGGAGCGTCTGTCCCCCCTTCCCAAATCCTCCTGACCTCTGACCACTCAGAGCCTCCAGGTTTTTTATTTTCTGGAATGTCTGGCTTGTTCTAAGGAGACTTGGAGGCTCCACAGATGTGTTTAAAGACTCATAAAGAGCAGGAGCCGGATCTGTAAGGTTGCTGTTCTGGTGCCCTTGAAACAGAGACCCTTGCACGTTTTTTTGTTGTTGTTGTTGTTTTTTCTAATATTTTCCAGTTGTTTTTTTTCTTTTAATTTAAAAAATATTTTTTGGCCACACCGCATAGCCTGTGGGATTTTAGTTCCCTGACTAGGAATCGAACCCTGGCCCTACGGCAGTGAGAGCGCAGAGCCCTAACCACCGGACCGCCAGGGAATTCCTAAGAGCCTTGCATTTCTTAAGGTGGCAGGTCCCGGAGGCCAGTGAGGGGCCTTAAGAGCTTTTGCTGTGTGCGAGTCCTGCCTTAAGTGCTGAATGAAGAAAGTGCTTCCCTTAACAGTTTCCGTTTCATATGTGGCTCCTAAAGCAGTCTCTGCCCCCATCACCACAGGGAAGAGGAGGGAAGTGCAGGCCGTCTCTCACAGAGCTCGCTGTGTAAGGCTTCCCAGCTCTGCAATTACCAGCAAAAGGTGCTGAGAGCCCCTCCTGAAACTGTACCTTTGGGCAGAGATGACATTCTCAGCTGCCCCATGCTGTTCAACGGATTTCAGTCTTGGTAAGACTAACCTTCAATGAGTCATCAGTCTTACTTGGATCCTTGGTTTGGCTTACAAACCTGCAAAGAATTCTTAATATATCCCACTCAGCTACTAACAGTCACAACCCATGTGTGTCCAATAAGTATTAAGGCCCTACAGCAGGCAGCCCAGGCAGGAGGGAGGGAGCCCTCATGATGGAATTAGTGCCCTTAGAAGAAGTGAGAGCTCTCTCCCTCTCCCCACTGCTACCCCCTCTTTCCCTCCCTCACCCCTCCACCCCCAGGCAGCCGTCTGCAAGCCAGAAACCAACCCTGATAGCATCTTGATCTTGGACCTCCAGCCTCCAGAACTGTAAGAAAATTAATTCCTGTTGTTTAAGCCACTGAGTCTGTGGCATTTTGTTAAGGCAGCCCAAACTGGCTAATACAGGGTCCAACCGTCCCTGTTTGTCAGGGACTGAGGGAGTTCCCAGGACAGTCCTGGGCAAACTGGGATGAGTTGATCAGCCTAATTTAGGAGACAATGTATGTGCAGTGCTTGGGCTTCCTACAATGCATGGCAAGTAGTAAGTGCTCTATAAACACTCACAATTATTATTTCATTCCTTCAACAGCAATTATTCAGTAAGCACCTGCTCTGTGCTCAATGCAGTTTATTTTATTTTATTTTTTATAAATTTATTTTATTTTTGGGTGCATTGGGTCTTCGTTGCTATGCACGGGCTTTCTCTAGCTGCGGCGAGCAGGGGCTACTCCTTGTTGCGGTGCACGGGCTTCTCATTGCGGTGGCTTCTCTTGTTGAGGGGCATGGGCTCTAGGCACGCGGGCTTCAGTAGTTGTGGCATGTGGGCTCAGTAGCTGTGGCTCGCGGGCTCTAGAGCGCAGGCTCAGTAGTTGTGGCACACGGGCTTAGTTGCTCCGCGGCATGTGGGGTCTTCCCGGACCAGGGCTCGAACCCGTGTCCCCTGCATCGGCAGGCGATTCTTAACCACTGCGCCGCCAGGGAAGCCCTCAATGCAGTTTAGTACACTAGGGGTACCAAAGAGATGCAGCCTGCCCTTGTGGAGTTGGCAAGCATTGATTGAGTACCCAGACCAGATCGCCCGGGTCTAGCTGTGAAGAGTTTATGTAGGGATGTGTCAGAATGGGAGGACAAAGTTTGGGCAGGGAATGGCCCTCGATTGCTTCTCTCTGCTGTTCCCCAGCAGAAGCCACCAATCGAGGCAGTCACCTCGGTTGCTTCCTGTTTCTAAAAAACAGAAGCCCGAGAACCTGGGTAGCACCAGGGCCTGGTTAAATGACCACAGGTGTTTTGCCCAATGGCCCTGGGCAAGCCCAGCCCCCAACTTTCCTTTTGACTAAGCAAGGACATCGCAAACTGCTCCCCTGGAAGTTCCCCAGTGTGGCCACAAGATGGCAGAAGAGAACATCCTTGGGAAAACTTGCCACAACATGCCAACAAAAGGCTTTTGTAAATGTCATAATTACCTTATGCGGAATTTTTCATGAATGCACATCAGAAGGCCTCATCATACACTGCGTATTTTTTTCTGGAAGTTCCATTCTTGGGACTGGCATTAGTGGACTCTATTCTATCTGGGACTCAGGTATAAATTCCAGCAGGGGTCGCTGTTCCTTGGGATGACACCAGGCAGCAGGTAGAAGCAACAGCCTTTGTGTGAATTGGGAAGGAAACACATTTATCAAGCACTTCCTACAAGCCAGAGTTTGCATTATCTAATACACATCCTCATCCACTCATTTAATTGTGCAATAAATATTTATTAAGCTTCTCGTGGTTTCCAGGCACTGATACAGACCACGTAAACTAATAAATATATAATAGTGTCAGGTGTTGATAAATGCTATGAAACAAAACATAAACAGAGTAAGGGGTGAAGGCTGGTATTTTAGAAGGAGTGGCCCAGGAGGGCCTCTCTGAAGAGGTGACATTTGAGCAGAGACATGCATGGAGTAAGGGAGCGAGATGGGGAAGAACATTCTGGAAGGGGTCCTAACAAGGGCGGATGCCTGAGATGGGAATATGGTTCGTGTGTCTAATAACAGCAAAGAGGCTCCCGTGCCTGGAGTGTGGTGAGCAAGGGGTGAGGGAGAGGTGACCCGGATTGATCGTGTAGGGCCTTGGGGGCCATGATAAGACTTTGGGTTCTCTCCTGTGCATGTTGAGAAGCTGTCAGACAGTGGTTCTCAATGCGAGCTGCCCCTCAGAATCATCTGAGGGGCTCTAATCCCAGTGCCTGGGCCTGCCTAGACCCAGAATCAGAACTCTGGGGTTGCAGCCTGGGCATCTGTTTTTTTCTAAACGCACCAGGGATTATTAGAAACCAAGGTTGAAGCCACAGCATTCGATATTGTGTGAGAGCACAGTAGAAACTGTAAAAGCACGGCGCAAACACTGTGATTAGCGATAATGTGTGCCTTTCGGGAACAACTTTGGGTCTAGTAAGTGCGCGGAAGCATGACGTGGGTCACTGAGCACAGCTATTTAAAACTATGAGCTTTTTAAGTTGGAACCCCTATCTCCCATCAACAGCAGTGAATCTTTCCTGGGGAAAATGAAATTCCTAAAGCATCGTGAGTCATTAGAAGCTATGATGACCAGCATAAGAAATAGGATGATACAGGTAAAATACAGGCATGTCTCTGTTTCTATAAATTTGTCAGGTATGTTTAGATGTAAACTAACCAAGGCAAGGTTTGGATTTCCTCGGTGCTCTTGTTCAGAGCAAGCATAATGAGATGCTGGTGGTCACGTCTCCGGAAACAGCAAAACTCCTCTCACACCCTCTCCCTTCCTCTGGGTCCTTTGTCTCCTTGTTCTGTTCGCATCTGCATGTGCCCTGCTGAAGGCCTCTGTGGAAATGAGAATGCTCATTTTATTGAGCAAACGTGTGTTGACTTTGATTTGAGAAAAAAATGTGTTGGGAGTTTCTTAAGAACATCCCCAGTGGTGCCTGGAATGCCCGGCAGAAGCATGTATAATTTTTAGAGCATTTTCTCAAGCAAGGTGTGCCAGCCAAGGCCTCTGTGCCTTACCTTCGACATATCAGCACCTCCACACAGAGGAACTTTGAATATTACAAACAACTGCCCTGCTTGGACCCCATTTTGTTGCAAACTTAAGTATGATGGGATTCCTTCCTGGCCTGAGTTGGGGTCCCCATCTCTGCCCTGAGAAGATTACCAGCGGTTTGGAACATTGCCTCCATTTGCTGGAACTCTTTCCAGGAGTTCTAGGGAACCCTGCCAGCCTCTCTTCTGGACGATCCTCCTTCCTGACCCCACTCCTCCAATCACTGGGCAGCAAAATCCACCCTGGGGCCAAGAAGCCATAGACGTAGATGTTGAAACTGACGTTTCCCACCTTCAGCATAAAAATCAGTTAGGTGTGGCATTTAGCAGTGATGAAGTGCATGTGAAGCCTTTTGACTGGTCTTTGAAATTTCTGACTGCAATTTAAAAATAAATCAAAGAATGGTAGACCCTAAACAATGTGGTTTGGGCAGCAGAGATAGGAAACAGCACTGCACTAACCCTTCCTTTGTTCTTCTCCAGTGAGTGGTGGTGTGAAGCTTTCAGATTATGCTTCCCTTAATCAATAGCTTGGCAAAATTGTGTGCAGAGTGGCTGGTCACCTGCTACCTCAAGTTTATTTTTACAAGGTAGAGGTAAGGCACCCAGTAAGCTTCTCGCTAGAGATTTGATTGCATGAAATCTACCCACACCCACCTGAGTCAAAATAATTGTTCGAACCCAATCCATCTTGAATACTCTGTATTAATGTAGTATATTTTTAAATTAGTCTTTTAAAAATCAAATCAGTACATGCAAAGTCTAGAAAGGCAAAGATCTCTACAAGACTTGTTTGGAGAAATAGTCTGCCATTTTCCCTCCCCTGGCCAATCCCCACTCCTTAGAGGCACCACTTTGAACTGTTGCAAACAATCTGATGGTTTATCTCCAAATGGCATGCTTATCTAACTACTTGTTGGTTTCTCAGTTCTCAACTTTATATATTAACTTCCTACTGTAGACAATGAGAATTTAGCTCTTCCTCACACCCCTCCTGCCATTCACGTCGGCTGCAAATGTGCACTTGTACTGGGGGGAGGGTGTTCCCATCCACCCAGTACAGCTTTATAGTGACTTTAGTTAGATTAATATTCACTGTCACATTGTTATGCTCATGTAAGTGCTGTTTTCACGTAAGCTACGTAGTGTACTAAGATTAGCTTTTCCTTCTCTGCAGATACTATACTTTGGTTTCCCTGGAGTTACTTACTCTTTTAAAAATTTGCTTACTCTTCTATATATTTTTACTAATTCAGCCTCCAAATCTTCCTTGGTTTAGTAAATATCCTCTCAGTATGATCAAATACACTAAATGTTCTATTGATTTCATCATCTAAAAGAGGTTTCTTCTGGAGCCTTCTGAAGGACTCCAATCTGGAAGCCAGAAAGAGCCTTTTAAAAGTATCCTGGGGTCCCCTTCACCTCTCTGCTTTGTCACCTCCTGTCACCTTTTGTATCCCATGTCATCTTTTTTCTTGATTCTTTCCTTTTTTCTTCTTTTTTTTTTTTTTTTTTCTGATGGGGCACTTTTCTGTAGTAGCTTGCTGAGAAATGAAACATGGGAGGTAAATTTTTTCTAGGGTCTTGAATGTCTGAAAACGTTTTTATTCTACTTTCCCATTTGATCGACACTTAGCTGGGTGTAGAATTCCAGCTGGAAACCATTTTCCTTGGGAACTTTGAAAGCATCCCTCCACTGACTTTGAGCTTTCAACGTTGCTATTGAAAAGCCCAAGGCATTCTGGTTATTGATCTTTTGTATGAAAACGTTTTTCTCCCTAGAAGCTTGTAGAATCATCTCTTGGCTTCTAGTAATTTGAAATTTCATGGTGAAGTATGTTGGTGTGGATCCTTTTTTTTTTTTTTTTTTTTGTGGTACGCGGGCCTCCCACTGCTGCGGCCTCTCCCGCCGCAGAGCACAGGCTCCAGATGCGCAGGCCCAGCGGCCTTGGCTCACAGGCCCAGCCGCCCCACGGCATGTGGGATCTTCCCGGACCGGGGCACGAACCTGTGTCCCCTGCATCGGCAGGCGGACTCCCAGCCACTGCGCCGCCAGGGAAGCCCGGTGTGGATCCATTTTTATCCATTATGCTGGCTGCTCAGTGGGCCCTTTTTATCTGGAAACTCATGTCCTTGGATTTGGGGCCATTGTCATGAATTTTATTTTAATCCTCTCCCCTCCATTTCCCCTGCTCCCTTCTAGAACTCCTATTATTTAGATGTTATTCCTTCTTGAGCCTCTAATTTTCTTATCCTTTCTCTCCTACATTTTTTTCTTTTTGTTTTACTTTTGAGAAATCCTCAACTTATTTTCCAAATTCCCTAATTTATTTTTCTTAATTCCTACCAGCTTTAATCCAAAGAGTCTTTTTAATTATCTGAATTGTTATTTTTGATGGTATCCAGCTTATATTTCATGATGACAGTGTCTTCTCTCCTTTTAGACTATGCCCATGGGTATTTTAAGCATTCTTCCCCTATTTAGTCTCTGTTCCCTCCAAGTTGTTTTTCCCCAAATGTCTTATGATTCTTGGCTGTCTGCTCATGTTTAAGAGGAGGGGTCTGAAAAGCTGCTGGGAAGTTCTGTGCACAGACCCATGGTCTCCACTCTAAGGAAATATGGATAAGCCATTTTATTGCAGAAACCCAGAAGGTGGCATTTTTAGATTTTTTTTTTTAGCTGATCCAGACCAGAGGGTGAAAGCATGACTGTCCTGAGCTCTGAATGGGGGGCAGGGGAGGAGGAACTTAGCATTCAGTGTGTAAAACTTCATTTACGTCCTATGTGCGCTGGCTGTCCCCAAGCCCTTGATGCTTGGTGTTACCCTCTCCAGAGACTAAACCACCAGGGAGGTGGTGGGGCGGGAGATGTACCCCACTGTGCAGGAACGGGGTAGGGGAGCTTAACAATCAGATTCCATGTGTTGCTCCACCTTCACACCTGCTTCCTAAGGTGCTGATGCTGCCGATTCCTGAGGTGGGTGTGAGTGTGTGCATGGGTGTGTGTGCAACTTGAGTTATTTTATCGCTTCCTTACTATAAAACTTTGAATCCAGCTCTCTGAATTGGCTAAATCACTCACCACTCTTCTATCTGCTTTTCAGCTTCCAAAACTGTCAACATTGTTTTCTTCTCTCCAGTTCTTGTGAGTTGATACATTTAAAAAAATATATTTCACTATCCTTACTGTCATTTACTGCGTTTGAGGAGGGAATAGGTGTAAATATTTCTATCCAGTCCACATCTCTATCCAGAAGTCCGCTACTGCTGTGACCCGGGTGTATAATTGCAGCCTTCTTCTGATTGAACAGACTTTCTGTCTCTACTCTTTCCAGCAACTTGTTCAAGATGCCTGGAAAAGCCACCTTCTCCCCAGGTCTAGTTTGCCGACCTGTTCTTCCCAAACCCAAAGCAGTCTTCCGGGTCCTGCAGAGGTTAGCTCGCTCCCACTCTCCTTCCGTTGGACTTCAAGCCATAAGCCCATTTGCAGCATCCACTCAGGACAGACTTGGTGGGGCTGAAAATCCAAGGACCCAGGGAGAGTAGAAGTTATTTATCCCCACTGACATCCTGACATTAAGAACCAGGCAGCCTCAAATTCTGATCTGGCCACCTGGCATCCAGGGAAGTTGGTTTCTGATTTGTTTTTAATTTCTTTTCCATCTGCTTAGACTTAAAAACAGGGGAAAACTCTAGTGGTGTACGTGCCTTTGGCTGCAAGTAACAGAAACCACAAGCCACACAGATGTAGGTAAAGTGGACATGTTTTGGCTACATGATTGAAAGTCCAAAGACAGGACAGGCTGCAGGGTTGGTTGATCCAGCTGCTCTACGATGTCATCAGTGACTCCATTCTTTCAGCCTCCATTTTCTTTCAGTTTTTCTCCATCCACATCATTCTCATTTCATTTTCCCCTCGTGGTTATAGGAGGGCTATGCCGGTAGCAGTGCTTCCTTAGTCATGGTCAATTTCAGTACACACGTGAGAGAGAAGAGACTTTCAACTCACGACTGGGTGTATGTGCATAGCATGCGACCCACGTCTGGCTCATCACTGTTAGCAGAGCACGTGCACAGCCAGCTCAGGTCCGGGCAGTGGGGAGGTTGTCAGGAGACCAGGACAGGGCAAAAGAGGTGAATGCCTTAAAACTAGGGTGGTGGCAATGGGACCAGGAAAGAAAGAAGAGTATTCAGGGGGACATCGTTTGAGGTGATTGGGAAGTCAAGTAGGAGAGCAACTTGAAGAAGGCTGGGGAGGAAGAAGGACCAGTGGAGGAGATTTGGGGGCATGAGAATTTGGAGGGAGAGAAAAGCCCCCTTGGGGCACTACATCAGTCAGGCCCTGTTGTGGGCTGAACTGTGTCCCCCCCCAAAAGATACGTTGAAGTCCTAACCCCTGTTTCCTGTGAATGTGGCCTTATTTGGAAATAGGGTCTTTGTAGATGTCAACAAGTTAGAGTAGGGTGGGCCCTTAATCCAATATGACCAGTGTCTTTACAGGAAGAGAAGAGCTATAGAGACACAGAGGGGAGAGTGCCGTGTCATCAGGAAGGCAGAGACTGGAGTGATGCAGCCACAAGCCAAGGATGCCTGAGCTTGCTGGCAACACCGGAAGCTAGGAGAAATACCTAGAATGGAGTCTCCCCTGGAGCCTTCGGGGGGAACATGGCCCTGCTGACAGCTGGCACTTTGAGTTTGGACTCCTGGACTCTAGAACTGTAAGGGAACGAAGTTCCGCTCTTTTAAGGCACCCAGTTTGTGGTAGTTTGTTATGGCAGCCCTAGGAAACTCATACGGGCCCCCACCAGAAAACTGATGGCAGCCTCGAAGTGGGGAAGTGAGAAGAGTCTGTAGAAACCATAAGCAAGAAAGACTGTGGGTGAGGCTGGTGGGACCAACACGATGATGAAGCACCTGGATTTGGTAAAAACCTTACTAGTATGAGACAGAGGCAAAGGGAGGGAGCAGGTACTGGAACCCAGAGAGGGCAGCTCAGCCGTGGGAGAGGGTGATGGTCCTTGACGGAGGGATGCAGCCAACCCAAGGCAGCCTGGGAGGAGAGATACCCTGACTTCCCTCTCCTCCCGCCTCCCACTGGCTGAACTCAACCAGAAGCCCGTGCAAGGAAGCCCGGTGGTAGACAGCCTCCTGGGGCAGAGAGCAGAGTGGAGGTGGGCAGAGAATGGACCTGAAGGGGCCCCTGGAAAATATTCCTGGGAAAAAATTGGGGAATGTGGTTTTAGCTAGAACCTTCTGAGAGAAACTGTCAATAGGCTGGTTGCCTAACCAGCTGATGTGAACTAGCTTCGTGGTTCCCCAGCTGGAATGGGTCTTGGGGCAAGGGGCTTGGTTTGGGGCTGGGAGGCCACACCTCAAATCCCAGCTGGCTGCTCCAGATGGCCCACACGGGCCTTGCCTCAGTTTTGTTCCTGCCTCTGAAAAAGGTTACTGTGTCCAGGGACCTGTTCCTAACAGCTCAGGACTCCTGTCATATTTCAGATTTAGGCTTTAAAAAAAAAAAAAAAAAAGCGTAGCACATTATCGTGGAAATCACTCAGAACCTTTATTATGGCATAAAAATTAGGATTTTTAATAGCCTAATGAGAATTGAAAACTATACCTTGGAATAAAGCAAATAACCAAATTCCAGTTAAAAACTCTGAAGCCTGCTGTGCCCTCTCTCAGTTGTGGGATTTTTTTGTTTGTGTTTTTGTTTTATTTCAAAATTGAACTTTTTACAAAGTTTTGCATTAAGTTTGTCATATTTTGCATCAATTTGTCGTTAAGGGAGAATAAAGTTATTTGGATTATACATCTCCGGAAAATGAAAAACAAATGAAATTTTTTTCTATTTAATTCTGAACTGCCTCAACGGCCGGTTTTTACAGAGGTATTTTATACAACAGCTGAACTCAACATTAATCTATGAACCAAACATTTCCAAGGGCAGAGGACTCAGAATTATAATAGTTCTGATACAGAACAAAACCATCCATTACTATCCCTTTCTGCATATGCACAAGTCTTTCATTCTCATTAAATTGTAAAAATGATGAAGTAGTGGCCTCCATGAGACATGTAACATGTTTGTCAATGAAAAAATACATTTGAGGGAGAGGATTTTATTTATAGATGATCATAACCAGTGTAGTCAGATTAATGTAGCCATGTTGGAGAGGTGTCCAATAAATCATTCCCATTTCGTAAAAGTTATCGTGAGCTTCCTCACCAACAGATTTGCACATATTAAAATGGCTAGAGCTGGGATTTTTTTGGCCAAATGAGATGAAAGATCACTGTTACAAGAAAAGAAATGATTCTAATAGCTCTAGCTGCCATTTATTGAGCCCTTACAGTGCCTGATCCACATGCATGAATTTATTTACTTTTCACGACAGCCCTGTGGAGTGGGCTCTGCTGTTACCCATTTTACAGATGGGGCCCAGGCCCTGTTCAATGACAGGCCATGTTTTTTTGTTTGTTTTTTTTAAATTTTATTTATTTTTGACTGCGTTGGGTCTTTGTTGCTGCGTATTTCCCTAGTTGCGGCGAGCAGGGGCTTCTCTTCGTTGCGGTGCGTGGGCTTCTCAATGCGGTGGCTTCTCTTGTTGCGGAGCACAGGCTCCAGGCGTGCAGGCTTCAGTAGTTGTGGCGCACGGACTTCAGTACTTGTGGCTCGCGGGCTCTAGAGCACAGGTTCAGTAGTTGTGGCGCACGGGCTTAGTTGCTCCGCAACATGTGGGATCTTCCCGGACCAGGGCTCCAACCCATGTCCCCTGCAGTGGCAGGCGGATTCTTAACCACTGTGCCACCAGGGAAGCCCCACAGGCCATGTTTTGACTACGATGCTTTTCATCCTGTGATTTAACAGGGGTTTTCTCCCCTCTTGTGTAAGACAAAATCCAAGATTTGATTTTAAGAAGAGCTGTAGTTCAAGAATAAATTGATAAGGCATGAATTACAAGATTGATCATGAGAACAGAAAAAAGAAGCCTTAACAATGAAGTCATAGATTCTCCCTAAATGGCTTTGTGAAATTAACATTCCATGTAAAAATACAAGTTTTTGTTTGATTGATTAACTTTGGGAACTAGATTAACTAATTCTAAAGTTGACATGAACAGATAGACATGTAAGAATACCAGGAAAACTCTAAACAAGGAGACCATTGAGAAAGGACTGCCCTGCAGGATAATGTCAAGAACTGGGTGAGAGTGGGAGATTTTACCCTTCTTGCAAGCCAGGAAGCTGCCCCACCACAGTTGCGTGAGGCTTGTAGAAGACACGAGATCCCCCAGTAAATCCAAAGTGTCGGCATCATCAACGTTTTCCTGTGTGGCTTCCCCAAGCCTTTCCCAGAGGCGGCATGAAGAGGGCCAGGTGGGTTGCATTAAGGGGAAGAGACCCTGCGTTCAGGAAGCCCACATCATCATGGGCAGGACCATGCCTGCCCTTTGCTTCCAGGAGACACTGCCTCTATCTTCCAAGGCTGTTTGCTACACACATATCCTTGATCGATAGCCCAGAACAAAGCCATCTTCAGCTCAAAAGATGTGCAAAAATGCAAGAGACCAAAGACAACTGTCTCCCAACAGATATTGTATTATACAATTTCTATAATTAAAACAGGGATATGGGTCATGAAAAGACAAATAGAATGGGACATACAGATCAAAATAGACCCAAATATATGGGAATTTAGAATTTGATAAAGGTGTCATATCAAATCACTGGGGAAAAAAACATGAACTTTTCAAAAAATGGTGTTAGGGAAATAGAGTAGTTATCTGGGGGAAAATTAAGTTGGCTCCATATGTCACAATGTACTCAGAATCAGTTCCAAGTGAAGAAGATATTTAAATACCTAAAAATTAAATACCTAAAACTATGTGGAATTGTGCACATCAAAGTAATACTTATATATATATCATCCTACTGGGAAACTTAGCTTTATTTGCAATTTTCTAATTTTTTAAAGGCCAATAAATATAGAAGGAATGATAGAGTTAGAACATTGCCATTTTGAACCATCATAATAATGATTGATTAAAGCTAGAAATATCAATGGTGCTAAAACCACTAGATGAAGGTTTGGGGAATGTAATGGTTAATTCTATGTGTCAGCTTGGCTGTGCCAGACATTTGGTGAAACACCAGTCTAGGTCAACATTGAAATCTGTAGTCTCTGAGTAAAACAGATTATCCTCCACAATGTGGGCGGGCCTCATGCAACCAGTAGAGAGAAAGCCTGGGGCTCCCAGAGGAAGCGGGAATTCTGCCTCCATGCACACATCCTATTGGTTTTGTTTCTGTGGAGAACCCTAATACAATGGTATATTCCCACAATTAAATTATTCATTGCAAAGGAAAAAAAGGGAACTTTGCAATGGAGGGAGCTGGAGGGCAGTTCTTTAACCGAGGGGCCACCAATAATGGGAAGAACCAGCATCACATGCCCCTGAGGCAAGGCCCTGAGAAGGATCTAATAGCATCAATGTGGCAATCCTGCCAAAAACAAACAACCCGATTCTAATCGGGAGGAAAGCTGATTGCAATCACAAGGAAACAATCACAGGTGGAACGTAGGGGGCTTCCCTGGTGGCACAGTGGTTAAGACTCCGTGTTCCCAATGCAGGGGGCCTGGGTTTGATCCCTGGTCAGGGAACTAGATCCCACATGTATGCCACAACTAAGAGTTCGCATGCCACAACTAAAGAGCCTGCGAGCCACAACTAAGACCCGGTAAAACTAAAAAAAAAAAAAAAGTGTAATCCTGGACTAGATCCTGGATCAAAAAAAATTTTTCTATAAAAGATATTAATGGAAAATTGGTTAGATAATAGGATGGCATTGTTATAAAATCTCCTGACTGACTAATTGTACTGTAATTAGTTAAGAGAATGTCTCTCTTCTTAAGAGAGAAGGAGGGGGGAGAGGGAGAGAGAGCAGGAAAGCAAAAAAGAAAATGTGTAAAAGTGGCTAAAATTGGTGAATTCAAGTAAAGGGTATACAGAGTTCATTATACTATTCTTATAAATTTTCTGATGTCTGAGATTTTTTTCAGGATAAAGAGTTTAAATTTAAGAAAGAAAACATAAGCATTGTAAATGTTTAAATCAAATATTAATAAGCCTGCTTTGAAAAGACAGACAGAAGGATTTCCAATTCATTTAATTACATGGCAAAAATTTTTGAGCCTTCATGCCACTATTCTAGCCATATAATCAAGAGGAAGTAAGGTGTTGCAGCAGTAAGCTTTCCACTTGCCCTCCCCCAATTATCTGGTATGAGTCCTCATGGGGTCCTCCCTCCCCATAACTGATACAATGGGTATAAATTCAAAGCCAGGTATTATGTGGCTTGGTACAAGAACTATTTTTTTAAATGCCTGTACCTATGATATGTTTTTCTTCCTTTACCTGTTTATTTTAAAGATTTCTTGAATTGCAGTTTATTTTGTCTTAAAGCTCTGATCAAGCCCCATTTTCATACTTTACAATATGGCAGCTCTGCCATCATTACAGGATTTCAGCTCATGCGAAGTCAGGAGCAGAACCAGCCCATCCTAGAAAGTTGGGACTCAGCCCAGGAAGGGGTGTGCAGTGGAGGGATATTCTTGTCGGAAAACCTGACAATGGGCAGTAGGGGCACAGCCCCAAGCTCAGGGTTTCAAGGGCCAGCTTTGGGGACCTTCGAGACTTAGAAGACAGGGCAGGGTCCCAGTCCTGGAGGACCTCTGGACAAAAGAACTCAGAGCGGAAGTGGGGACAAGATGAGCGTCCAGGTGCTAAAATGCTCATACCAAACAGGGCACTGGTCTCAAAGCAGAAGTGTAAGGGGCATCAGTGTAGGGTGAGCTGCTAGACCAGCGTTGTCACAAGCTCTTGAGGTCACAACTCCTTCAGCCATTTTGGTTACCCTTTGACCTTTGCCTTCATTGTCCTTTACTCACCCCTCCCCCTGCCCCACCCCGACTTCCCCAAGGACCAGCCATTTAGAACTGTGCAGACTCAGTTTGACGGTGTCCTCAGTGACTACGGGTGCATTGAATGTTTATTTTGGCTGAATGGGAGTGACTGAGTGTTAAAATCAATACCTGGTTGATGTTGAAGCCAAATATCAAAGGCTAAACTCATGGGTTACAAAATAAAAAATCTGAAATATCATCAAAAAGCATTTAATTATTCTTACAATGTTATATTAAAAATTTTAGAAGTTAATTTTTAAATTTGACATTTCAGTGTTGAAACGATTTCTCCTGCGGCCACGAAACTACATTTTTCCGATATTAGTCACTCGCTTTCAACGGAACTCGTTGGGGGAGCAAGATTTCTTTGGCTTAGCCTTGCAGGGCAAGGTACTGACACTGATAATGTTGTCACCAAGTTATTAAGCTGCCCTTCCTCTCCAGTGGCAAGCGACAAAGGTAAAGATTTATCTATTCTTTAATGCCTGAACTTAAAGATTGATCAATGGGAATGATGCAAGTTCACTGAAACAATCCTGCAAACTAAGACCTGGGCTGGGCTTTAAGAATGATGCTTTATTACACATCGATATGTTACCAAACCAAACTCGGATCCGCTTGCCCTCACGCAGTAAAAACTATCTACTGACGGCAGGTTGCAGTGAAGGAAAGTGCAGCGTTTATTGCAGAGCGCCAAGCAAGGAGTCCAGGACAGCACATGCTCAAACACCCAAACTCCCCAGTGGGTTTCAAGGAAGCCTTTTTAAAGGGAAGGTGAGGGAGGGGAATTTCAGTTTTGCGCTATTCTGTGATTGGTTGATGGTGAGGTAACAGGGCGGAGCCACAGGGGTTAACATTATCAATCCTTAGGAGCCCTAGGTCTGGGGGCTACGTGCTCACGGTCATCAAGTAGTTAACTTCTTCCATTTGTGGTGGTTTTAGCACCTGTAAAACAACTCAGAAAATAGGCATCAGATACTATTATTATCTGGGTGCTTCAGAGAGGGGCTGAAGCAGGGGATAAGGGGGAGGGGTCTGTCCCAGGAAGGGCCCATGGGGTCCTGCTGAATTACAGATATTTCCTCGTATTGGAGAACAAGTATTCAGGGATAACAATAAGTGCGAACCTTATTCCTTGCATCACTGGCATCATTGCGCTGATTAGAGTTAATGGTAACCCAGGTGCCTGAGGTCAGGATGCCTGAAAAGACAAAGGAGTTGGCTCTTTGACCTTCCAGAGGTGCGCCTGATTGCACAGCTGAATCAGATTTTGGCCAAAAGCCAGAGCTAAGCACCCTTGCAGCCTTATCTCTTATTGGGTATTTTTCGAGAAAGGTTTCCTGGTCTCTCTACCAAATATTTTTCGGGAAGGTGCGGTACAACAGGATTAGACCACTCGCCTGGTGACTGCCGGGGGCTCACTCAAGCCTCTTTGGGGGTGGATGGCTCTGACCCCACAGCTCGACATACCTGTTCTCTCTGTAGGAACATAACACGCACAGGCAGAATCTGTCCTGTGTCCACACCATCAGAGCAGTGCCCTGCACAAAGCTGGCCATCAACTCATTTTTGTGGAGGGAATGAATGAGTGAAGCAACGAATGGAAGTCCAGTCACTGGCAGCAATGGCAACATTTTATTTAAGATAAGACCAGCAAATTCCCTGCCTGAGGACATCTGGCCATGACCTAGCTGAAGGCAGAGGGTCTGACCTTATGATTTACTGGAGATCTTTGTTGACCTCTGATAGCTTTGCTAGAAACCCACCTGGGGACCCTGGGGGAAGTTTTCGAAAAGCAGGAGGCTCACTCCACCAGAGCCCTGGAAGCAGGAGGGAGGCGGGGCCGCACTTCCAGAGCGGGTAGGTTGCAAAGAGAAGGAAAGAGAACGTGGGCGCGCAACGCCTGTGGTGTTCTGGCAGCTCCCGTTCTCTTTTGCTTCCCGCTGCAGCTCAAGCGGCAGCCTTCAGAGTAGGGCTTCTTAAGTTGCTGTTGAATGGCTCTGACTCATCACCTGACGCTCGTTTTTTGCTCTCATTTTCCATTATGGAAACCTTATCTTGTGAGTCAGGATCGGAGATAAAAACGTGAGAATGGCGGAGGGCGGGGGCGGGGAGTGGGTAAAGGCTGTCTGGGGAGAAGGAAGGGGGACAGAAGCCCTCATAAATCCCTCCTTTGCCCAGAGGGTTTCTTTTGCCGGGAACGTGGAGCCCGCTGCCCTCGCTTTGGGCTGCAGGGGGCGGCCGGGAGAGAGGAGCTCATCCGAAAGGGGAAACTGCGCCCCACCGCGCTGGTTTTTCTGCCTGCCATCCTCCCCAGCCTGGTCCCTCTAAACCAGGAGCCCCTGACTCCTGAACCAGGTGTGGGGTTTTTTAAATCGAGGCATATTTGATTTGTATTATATTAGTGTCAGGTGTACAACATAAGTGATTCAATATTTTTATAGATTATACTCCATTTCAAGTTACTACGAAATAATGGCTGTATGTCCCTGTGCTGTACAATATATCCTTGTTGATGATCTATTTTATACACGATGGTTTGTGTCTCTTAATCCGCCTTGCCGGTCTTGCCCACCTCACCCCCACTGGTAACCACTGGTTTGTTCTCTATACGTGTCTGTTTCTGTTTTGTTGTATACATTCGTCTGTTTTATTTTTTAGATTCCATATATAAGTGATAGCAAAGAGTATCTGTCTGACATTTGTGGCTTTGGTAAGGGCAAATATAAATTAAGAATAAGAGGCTTAATTCCTCCAGTTGAAAGGAGGCGGGGGAAAAGCCTTCCCCAACCTCTCCCTTTTCTTTCAGAATTTTTCTCTGTCCTTTCAAATGTATGTAAATCTTTTTAATGGCCAGAGAAGCCACTTGCCACCCTTAAGACTCAGGGTCATTTCCTCGAGGACCTGGAGCCAGTCCCTTTGCAATGTAATATCAGGGAAGATAAGGCCCTGGCTCCCAGTTTCCCGGGAGGAGATGGGCCGGAATTGTCACCTGACTCTGCACTGTGAAACCCACAAATGTAATCGATGTACCCACTTAGCCACCTAAGAGTGAGGCGCTTCCTGTCTGCAACCTCATTAGCAGGCTGCCTGCTTGATCGATAGTAAAACTGCTTTCTTTCTCTGCGAGGTTTTCAGGGTTAGGAGCGGATTGTGTTTTTAATTCTATTCCCCACACTTTGTACAGCACCAGGAATGAATTTCATGTCAGGGGCAAGCAGAGAGACACAAATCCTCTTATTGACCTGACGAAGGCGGTCCAGGCCCAGCGCTCTGTGGCTTCTCTCCCAGATTTTTAGCCGCTGATGTTTGTACTTGTGGGCTTTGAATTGTGGGCAGAACATGCTCTGTGAGCATCAAAATATTGAGCCTAAATCTACAGGAACGGGATTTCGGAAGTGTCCTGAGACGGCTGCTGTTGGCCCACGTGCTTTGATTCCATCTCCAGCCTGAGAGGCCAGGTGGATGGTGAGATTCCTGTGAATTGCATCACCCCAGGTGGCACCAGATCCCTTGCTCACTTATCCTGGTGCAGCCTGCCCTTGGCTGTGGCTGTCCTCTCAGTCAGCAAACCAGCGAAATCAGAGGCCCTCCTGCTGTACGGGACATGATTACCTGCCGCAAGATACTCCCCTCCTTTATTGCCAGCAATCTTTCCCTGAGTCCCACCCCAGGACTCTCAGCGGTTGGAGCTGAATCAGCTTTAATCAGCGTCTTCTCTTTAGATACACAGAATCACCTGGGAAGGCTCTGCGGGCACACTCACACCTTAATCTGTTTGCTTTTGGCAAATGTCCACCAAGACCTCACACTTGGAGATGGAGCTTTGGAAGGAGAAGATGAGGACTGAAGAAACATGGTTTAAGAAAAGAAGTTATTTTAGAGCTGGGCATGTAAATGGAGGGCACCATGGGGGAGAGGTCTGTTAGGACATTTATGTACAGCCCAGGAAGCCACCCGGCTAGGTAAGTCAGACTTGTAGGGGTCAGACCATTATCTCCAGTAACCAGTCCAGGAAGCTAAACAATAACCCTTCCAGCAACTGTCCCAGAATGGCCAGGACTTGCTTAATAACTGCCAGCTTCCCTAATTTTCATCCTCACTTCCAACTTGGGGCCAATCAGAGAAAGCCAAACATGCCCCCCAACCAATCACATAGAGGCCCTCTTCCTAGTTGTCCCGCCCCCCCAGCTTCCGCAGGCCAATAGCCTCCAATCAGGGCCCAGGTGGAGCCTTCCCTTTTCTCCTCTATGAAGCTCTCCCCCTGCCCTGCCTGCCCTTGAGTCTCTGCCAAACACAAGTGACGGTGGCTGACTCCCTGCTACAGCAAGGGCTGAATCAATAGTCTCTGCTTCTCTCATTTGGTTGCTCTTTGTTTATTTCCACAAAGGTAAGACCACCTTCTCCTGTCACGGAAGAGAGAAGGCTCCTTCCAGGGCGGGGGGGTGAGTGGAGTGAGTGATGGGTCAGTGTCCTCTCCTCCTGCCAGGGTAAGTCTGTGTGATGCATCCAGGGGGCCAGAGCTGCTTTTTAGGACTGGGAGCAACGTTCATGGTCACCACAGGCAGAGGCTTATGAAAGAGGTCTTGCCACGTGCCAGCTCTTCCTTCCAGAATCCTCACACCGTCCTCCCCGACGGTCCTGCCATCGCATCCCAGCCTGCCCTCCCCAGGGCGGAGATGATCAGACAGGAGTCTGAGCTGGTTTTCATGTGTTCTGGAAGCGCCTTCCCCACGTGGGTGTTCCGGTTACTAAGCCATCAGGTCTGTGGGCATCATTTTGGAGTGTCATGGGAAGTGACTCTCTGGCCCATCTCCTTTAGAAAGCAAACAAAAGCCCCACTGGCGGTCACCCTGGCAGAGCGGTAGGCACTGTGGCACGTGGCAGTACAGCTGCAGGCAGGAAGGAGAATGCTATGACAGACCCTGACAGAATGGGCAGCACTGTGCTTCTTGGCAACCGCTTGGGGTAACCTGACGGCTGGTGATAGCAACGATCAGATACAGAGAACAGGCAGCCTGACCTCTGCCTTCAGACAAAGAATGAATCAGGTTCCCAGTAGACATAGTGAGTTAGACCTCATGGAATAGAGTTTCATGTACTTTCACCAGCTCTTCCTTCATGAGGTGGCCTAGCTTTCCATGAAAATATTCAGAGGTGTCCCTAACCTTCATCCTTTACACTAAAGCCTCAGGGAAACTGATTCTCCTGTATTTTTTGAGAGTGTTAATTCAGCCATGTGGGATGTTCTGGGGGTTATAAAGAAACATCCATGAGCAGGCCCCCAAATGTCTGTACCCATCAGAGACTAGATTGGACACTAAATGTCCTTGCTAAGTCCCGTATTGTTCCTGTGTTTGTTTGGTTTTGTTTTTGTTACTGTCCACAGAAACCCTGTAGACCTTACAGATTTAAGGCACTGGGATGAAAAGAAAGGAATCAACAAAGCAAATGCCAACAAGCATCTGTATGCTGATGCCACTGGGTTGGGGGGTGTTTAGATTTGATCTTGTCCTCAAAATGTAGCCAAAAATGGATGCAGAGCTGTCCCTTGGATGGTGACAGCAGTCATGTTCGCTTGGTCTGAGAATGTTCTCAAAATGATGCTCATGGGACTTCCCTGGTGGCTCAGTAGTTAAGCATCTGCCTGCCCGTGCAGGGGACACGGGTTCAAGCCCTGGTCCAGGAAGATCCCACATGCCACGGAGCAACTAAGCCTGTGCGCCACAACTACTGAGCCTGCATGCCACAACTACTGAAGCCCACGTGCCTAGAGCCCACGCTCCACAACAAGAGAAGACACTGCACTGAGAAGCCCACACACCGCAATGATGAGTAGCCCCTGCTTGCAGCAACGAAGACCCAGTGCAGCCGAAAAAAAAAGCATGTTAAAAACGACGCCCGTGTGACTACTCAACCTGGTGAATGCACTGAATTTCACTTTATGGACCTTTTTTGCGTTCAGAAAAATGCTTTCAAAAATCCCTCAGAGGAGAAATGTGGAGCATTATCAAACTCCCCTGTCTCTACCATTATGTTCCAAGCCCTTTTTGGCATAATTACTACATCGAAGGCCATTATCAGCGCTGGGGGTCACCTCGGCCTTTCTCATTTTTAACTGTCAGTCATCACGCTGGAATTTTTTTCACTTCCTGTTCCATTTTTGTGCTTACTCATCTTAATACTTCCTATCTGTTACTGCACCTTATTTTAGCCAATACAGTGTTCCATGGAATTAAAACTCCATTTAGAAGAAAGCACGTGAAAGACAAAACTAAAACGTGCTAACCAACAGAGACCACTAAGCATCCCAATGCTGCTGTTCTTTTCATTAGAGGCGCACAGTAAAGGAAACGAGCCTCCTCTGACCTCGATGCCAGTGCATTTTGGAGCACGTGCATTGGCCTAATGATATGAAGATGCTCCAATAAAACAATTTACCAATTGAAGAGCAGTTAGTTGAATTTTCTTTTTAATTATGATGAGGCAGGGTACAGTTTTTTCTTAATAAAAAAATTATAACTCCTAGGCTAGGCCATATTCTTTTCTCATTTTAAGCAGTGTGTCCTCATTTGGTCTGGAAAGGTCAAAGAGAGCCTGAATGATGAATGAAGGAGCTTAGGAGAGGCTCAGGGCCCTGCCAGCACTTTGCTGTGTTCTCGGGGAAAACAGTTAACCGTTCCTGACCTCAGCTTTGCCATCCTGCTTGCTCTTAATCATGTTGCAGAATATACTGCGATTCCAAAGTGAACGAAGGCGAGGCTCCTGGGGTTGGGACAGAACCAGCAGATACGAGACAGTGGCCAACTCCAGATCAGCCAGAGAGGCTGTGCTCATAGTCTACAACGTGTAAAAGCCATCGACGTCAGACGTTTCCTACCAAAATGGTTTCTCAAGATCGATTTCTTGCCTTACTGAGCATCAAACAAAAAATTACTTTTACGTTTCCCATGGCAACAAGCATGCATCCATCCTGTGGATAGATATTTTCACGGGCTTTGCCACGGTTGTTTCCCGGGACTCTGAGCCCCTCTGCCTCAGCCCCAGTCGGGAGCATCATAGTTTTCTGACTCTTATTCTCAGCTTCTCGTGTTGGAGCATAGGCCAACACCTCCCTTTCCACTGCATATCAAGTCCTGCTGCCAGAGGATCAGGCCTGAGGGTGGTGTCCCCTGGATACCAGAACGTCACAACCCCACGTTATGCTACCCCTGGGTCTGCTGTCATCTTTTTTTTTTTTTTTTTTTTTTTTTGCGGTACGCGGGCCTCTCGCTGTTGCGGCCTCTCTCGCTGTGGGGCACAGGCTCCGGACGCGCAGACTCAGCGGCCATGACTCATGGGCCCAGCCGCTCCGCGGCATGTGGGATCTTCCCGGACCGGGGCACGAACCCGTGTCCCCTGCATCGGCAGGCGGACTCTCAACCACTGTGCCACCAGGGAAGCCCTGCTGTCATCTTTAAGACTTTCTTGATGTTGGAGCCTTGCGTTTCTTCTGGACTTTGATCTTCACCACTGGCGTGTAAGACTTCCGTAACTCCAGACCATCCCTGTTCAGCCCTGCGTATCACCTGATCCAACAAGCTGGAGTCCCTAGACTCCTGGTCCTGGCTCTGCCCAACATCGCTGCCTCATGTACCTCCCCATGGGCCTCTAGCCTCAGTGCGACCAAAGAGGAGGAGTTCCTGGGCCAGAGCAGGCATGAGGTAGCCTCAGAGTCATTGTTTGAATCTCCAGGAATCCGCCTCACAAGACACTGGCAATCATGATGGCTGTCTCTCTAATCCAGTGTGGGCCCCGGACAAGCAGCATTAGCACCATCTGAGAACTAGTTCGAAATGCACAGCTGTACTTAATCAGAAACTCCGAGCCTGGGGCCCAGCCATTGGATGCTTTAACAAGCTCCGCAGGTGATCCTGACATAGACAGGGAGAGTGGGAAGCGGATTTTAAGGAAGGCTTTGCTGAAATGCTGGGCCCTTCGTGTACCTCCTTGTGATCTAGACTGTCACCTGGAGAATGCACAGCCCTCAGCTGGCCCACTGGGCTGACAGGACCTGACCATAACCCTGGGATTTCTGGAAGGCATCAGTAAGTCATCTGGATACCCAAAGACAACAGTCGAAGATTTCCTGAAACAAGATCCTCACGAAGATGGAGGAGATACAGCACAAGCTGCATTGTATCACCACCCCTTCGGAGCCCGCTACCCTGGCTGGAAGGCCGTTGTTGTCTCCGACTCCAGAAAACAGACCGCATTGTAGTGGCCCCAAAGGACCACCCAGTGTAGACCGTGGCTGAGCAAAGTTGATCTGGAGATCCAGGACCGGGGGTAAGTAAGGGCCCTGATTTTGAATTTTATGCATCCAGTAATCACTGAAAAGGATCATGTTGCCTTGCTTTGGGGTGGGGGTGGATTCCAAGACACCTGGAAAGTTGTAGGTTAGAATAAATTCTGTCTCAAGTTAATTATTCAGTTTTTCCACTTATTGACTAATGTGCCACGCACTGTGCTAGGAGTTTCTTGGTTGATCTGCAGAAAACCGTGTGTGAAACCGTTTGCTGGTGGAGAGATGTCAGGCGGTGGAAAGAACTGTGCCTGGAGTCTGACCAGTTGGGTTGGGGTCTCAGCTCTGCCACTAACCACCAGCTAAGTACAAACTAGGGGATAAACAGTACTGGGTTCATGGGCTTTTTTGGTGGCTCAGTGAGAAAATGCCTGATCAATGCTCAAGAAGTAAGTTTCAGTTATGAGTGGTTACTCCCTTTTTAAGGGACATAAGCAACAAAAAGCTTGGAGAGGCAAACCAAAGGTGCTCAGTGCTGGTGGCACATTGGAATCACCTGCAGGGCTTTGCAAAGCCCAGTAATCGGCCAGCGCAGCAGCTGTGGCTGAAGCTAGCGGGTGAGTGAGTTGCCTGAGATCTCACTGCCGGCAGGTGGCAGGGCTGGGACTTGAGCCCAGGCGTCCTGACACCGAACAGTAACGAGCCAGTTCAGGGAAGCGCAGGTAACACCTCCAAGTCACATGGCAGAGGTGGTGTGAGGATGCCAGCCTCTGCATGGCTTCCCCATGACAAGACTTACTTGTCACCATGGGGATGGTATTTTCCCAGCGGGTCCAGTTCAGAGTCTGTCTCAGGTGGTGCTGATCTCAGCAAGAGTGACCCTTCGGGGGCATAGACAATGTTTGAAGTCACGGAGAAGGATCTGAAGGTTTCCTTCTAATTAAAGGGATTAATCGGCCACTTCAAAAAGAAGGAAAAGGAAAAAAAGAGAAAAAAGCTGCTTCCTGACATTACACAGAGCTGAATAATGAATGAAGCACATTTATACTTATTTACCAGCTCTGTCACTTCCTAGCTGAGTGTCTTTGGGCAACTTACTTAACCTCTCTGTTTCTCACTTTCCTCATTTGAAAAGTTGGGATGATAATATCAATAGTATGTATCTCAAAGTGTTTCTGTGATGATTGGATGAGATAATATATGGAAAGCCCTAGGAATAGTGACAGGCATGTAGAAAATGGGCAATTATTAAATTCAGATTTCACAAAATTGAACCCGAGTTTTCTAAGTCTAGGTCTAAAAGTCCCCTCCTTCTATACCTGCACTGCATTGGCCCTGTCTTTGTCATCTTTCACCTGGGCTATTCGGTGGCTGCCCTACCTGTGTCCCTGTCTCTAGGGCACTTCCAGTTCCTCTTTCCTCCTTTTTATTTATATATTAAAATTTTTTTAATTTAGTTTTTATTTTATTTTTCATAGTAAAAGTAAAATACTTTACTTTTCATTGTAAAGATAAAGTAGCGGTAGCAAAAAGTGTGGGGTGAGAAAAATCCACCAATAATCCCACTAAACCTGATGTAACTCCTGGCTGCAGTGCTATGTCCTAAGCACAGAGTTCTTTCCATCGTGGTTCTCACTCTTTAGAGTCCATAAGAACCACCGGGATGACTTGGGTGAAATTCAGACTACTGAGCTCTAGCCTCAGATGTTCTGATTCAGCAGACGTAGGGCTGGAGACCTAAGTACTTCTGATGGCGTTGTCTTTGAGAAGTATCCTCGTGGCATCGTGCACGTTCCTATCCTATGTCACCTATTCATGGAAGTGTTTCACCACAAGCACCTTTCCTGGTTGCTACACAAGGCTTCACGACCATAACTTGGCCTCCACAGGGCTTCCATGGGTCCTGATATTCACTTGTCACAGTCTGGGTGTATTTTCCTAGAGACCCAGCTCAGACTCTTTCTGCGGTTACACTGATCTCAGATAAAGGGTGCAGGAATACAACATTCCATCACAGGGGGGCACGGTCATTTACCTCTCATGGAACCTTTCAGCTGAATCTGTGTAAACTATCCAGGCACATCTGTGTGCGATTAACCCAAGGTAGGGTCCACGGTGGAGAAGCAGACCCAGAATCAATCCACTGGGCCAAGACCGAGTCTGGAGCAGGAGATTTAAGACTGCAGAAATTCCAGAAGCCAGTGGTTGGAGCATCTGGAAGAAGACTCCGAACCACCAGGGAAGAGACTAGGATGTGCGAGGGCCCAGGGCTGGGATCACCCTGCACAACCCCAAGAGACAGCGCCTGGCTGGCCCCCCCGGTCCTCGCTCTGTTAACCACGTTGGCCGTACTTCTTCTCAAGACCTTCTGTTGAGTTTACTGCAGTAAAAACCCTTTATGCCTACTGACCAGCTTGCTCACCCATCTGTCCCATGGCTCTGGATTTAAAAGGCCCTCCCTTTTCCCCACCCCTTATTGTCTTGGTTAATTAGTAAGATTATGTTCTCAGCCGGACTGATAGAAGGACAAGACCCTGATGGCAGAGGGAGAGCCAAATATTCCGGTGGTTCAGCGGCCGTGTGCCCTGTCTTCCCTCTGTCAGTGTTGTCAACCGGGGGCTGAAAACCATTTTTAATACCTTGTCACTGAAAGACTTCCGCGGAAGCAAGATGGTCCCTCATCTTGTCACCATGAAGGTCGCCCAAGGCCTCCAGCTCTGTTTCCAGGATCCTTAGCATTGCGGGTCCTGTGATTCAGACTCACCCAAAGGTGAACAGGCCGGACTCAACAAAACCAAAATGCTCACTTATTAATTTACAATAAAAACAGGCAAGTCTTCATTTTAGCTGGTCGACAGAAAAACATGACCTCAGAAAACCTCGTCGAGGTCAGAGTTGCACAGCGAATACAAAATTAAAGCCAGATGCTGTAAGAAATATTTCCACCACACCACGGTCATGTAATAAGTTTCTGTTCTTCGCTAACGAGACTGTTCTATCCTGTCCGTGAACCCTTTTCCTCTGATTCTTGGCGCTCTGACCCATTCCTTTCCCTTCATCTTTCCCATTTCAGGGTCTCGAGCCAAACTCTCTGAACTAAACTCCCAGAACTATTGTTTTATCGTCAGCCTTTGGGTGGAGTTTATGCCAATTTAAGTTGCACTTCCTCATACAACTTGGTGGTTTTCTGATCATTTCTTTTTTTTTTTTTAATAAATTAATTTATTTATTTTTGCCTGCGTTGGGTCTTTGTTGCTGCACGCGGCTTTCTCTAGTTGAGGCGAGCAGGGGCTACTCTTCCTTGCGGGACGCGGGCTTCTCATTGTGGTGGCTTCTTTTGTTGTGGAGCATGGGCTCTAGGCGTGTGGGCTTCAGTAGTTGTGGCACATGGGCTCAGTAGTTGTGGCTCGTGGTCTCTACAGCGCAGGCTCAGTAGTTGTGGCGCACGGGCTTAGTTGCTCCGCAGCATGTGGGATCTTCCCAGACCAGGGCTCCAACCCATGTCCCCTGCATTGGCAGACAGATTCTTAACCACTGTGCCGCCAGGGAAGTCCCCGATCATTTCTGATAGCTTCTCTTCTTGCCCAATTTCCCCTTCACCTAGTCCTGGGCCTTCCATGTCCTCTTGTGCCTTTGAGTTCACATGATCAAGGAAGAGGAGATTTGGAAATGTCAGGGCTTGGCTGCCAGGCTTGAGAAACTGGTTTTACAGGAAACTTGCTACGGTGAGAAACAGGCTTTACAGAGAGGGCGTTGGCACAAAGTCGTCTTGAGCATGTAGGAACGTATGTCTCGGACACAATGTCGGCGCAAGGGCCAACTCCTGTGTCCACCTAGGCAGACTGGTGAGGTCAGTCTTCATCCAGGCAAAGCTTCCAGGCACCAGATCTCCAGGGGCTGATGATGTCGCTGGGGCAGAACTGCAGGACTGGCCATGACCCTTTACCTACTTTCTGTGCCCTTTGCAAATGACAGCCTGCCACAGGGGACTAGTCTGGAAGCCCCCGCCCTATCTTCACTTCTCTCATCCCTAAAGCACGTCTTCTCACCTCGGCATCATAGACATTTGGGGCTGGGTCATTCTTCGCGGTGGGTAGGCTGGTTTGTGCATCGGAGGGTGTTTAACAGCATCCCTGGCCTCTGCCCTCTAGGTAGCAAACATCTTCCTCGTTTTATGACAACCTAAGGAAGAAGCGTCTTCAGACGTTGTCCAATGTCTGTGTCTTCGGATGTTGGTGTATATTCCCTGCAGTGGGGAGTGAGGGCCGACCACCGCTGGTTGGGAGCCACAGGTGTAAGAGCGACCCTGTGCTTTCAGAGTCTCAGGGAAGAGGCCAGGAAGGGAAAGCAGCTGACCCTAACTGCCTCTAATTTCAGGTGGGTGCGGAGGGAAAGACCGAAGGCAGAGCAGGGCTGGAGAAAGCCGCACTTCCTGAAGCAGAGGGCTCTGATGCTCCTCTGCCTCTATATCTCAGAAATTTGTTTATGCAGCCAATCGTTACATATGCTAAGCACAGAAATCTGCCCTTTTGGGGTACTGGCCAATTTCAGAGCCGTCCCCACCCCCGAAGCCTACCCACATCTATTATGTTTACTCAACTAAACAGGATCTTGAAAAAAAAATTTTTTTTTTTTTAAAGAATAAGACTTTATTTTTTAAAAAATCCTCCAAGCAAAGTTCTCAAAGCCAGAATTCATCACCAGCATCTTAAGAAGTAGTATTTTTGGGGCTTCCCTGGTGGCGCAGTGCTTGAGAGTCCGCCTGCCGATGCAGGGGACACGGGTTCATGCCCCGGTCCGGGAGGATCTCGCATGCCGCGGAGCGGCTGGGCCCGTGAGCCATGGCCTCTGAGACTGCGCGTCCGGAGCCTGTGCTCCGCAACGGGAGAGGCCACAACAGTGAGAGGCCCGCGTACCGAAAAAAAAAAAAAAGTAGTATTTTTGTTGTTGATGTCGGCATTGCATGAACAATACTGAGAGTAATTGAAAAGAAAAGAAAAACTCTACTCTTAGACCATCCCCCAAGTCCGAGGCTTTCATTTTTCACTTTCCTTCTAGTTCTCAACTATACAAAGACATGTCTTCCTCACACACTAAACTCTTGAGTAGGTCCACCCTCAAGTTCTCAGCACCACCTTCTAATGAATATTTATGGGATAGGCATACATGAGTTGTTCTTTTGGTCTCCGAAGATATTTTTAAAGAAAATGTAAACCGATGTATATACATTGGCAACTGTTATTTCAGCTGTGGCATGATGTTTAGTACAGGGCGTCTAGGAAGACAGTTTCAGTCTTGATTCCCCAGCTGCGTAATCACTCTACTTTAATGATGGGACTTTAAACCAGAAATGACCTTAGGAGTCATCCAGGGTGCTTACTTTACAGATAAACTAACTGTGACCCAGATATGGTGACCACTCCACCAAGATAACATGAAGAGTAAGTGGCAGGACTGGGAAGAAATCCCAGGCGTCCTGATTCCATGACCGAAGCTGATGACTTTTCAGCAACCCCTTCCCTACTGCATACTCATAAAAGTTTCCTGAGGGGAAGGACCAGTCAGAGCAAAACCGTGGTATTTATAAGGAAGCTTGTACAGCTGATTTTCACAAAGGGCTTGAGTTAGTTTCCCACACTGCCAGGATTAGGGTTCTGGGTTTGTGACGTTTCGTAAAAATACGAGTTTCATCTGCTTTCTTATTTTGAATTGTGAGAGTCCTTTATTCAACTTGTTGTGGTGGTGTTGTTTTGGCCACGTTGCTCAGCTTGTGAGATCTTAGTTTGGGATCTTAGTTCCCTGACCAGGGATCGAACCCAGGTCCATGGCAGTAAAAGCGCTGAGTCTTAACTACTGGACCGCCAGGAAATTCCCAATACAAGTTTAATCTGGCTCCTACCATTTATGAGCACCTAAACCTAGCTGAATTGCTTAACTTCTCTGAGCCTTGGTTTCTTAATTTGACAGATGTCGGTAATAACACCTACCAAGTATATATTAAGGATCTACAAAACATTCTATCCTTTGGACAAATAATCTCCCACTTGGGAAATTTTATCTTTAAACAAAAATTCTGGGGCTCCCCTGGTGGTGCAGTGGTTAAGAATCCACCTGCCAATTCAGGGGACAAGGGTTCGATCCCTGGTCCAGAAAGATCCCACATGCTGCGGAGCAACTAAGCCCATGCACCACAACTACTGAGCCTGTGCTCTAGAGCCTGCAAGCCACAACTACTGAGCCCGCATGCCACGACTACTGAAGCCCGCATGCCTAGAGCCCGTGCTCCGCAACAAGAGAAGCCACAGCAATGAGAAGCCCGCACACCGCAACGAACAGTAGCCCCCGCTCGCCGCAACTAGAGAAAGCCCGCACGCAGCAATGAAGACCCAATGCAGCCAAAAATAAATTAAATAAAATAAATTAATTTTTAAAAATTCTGGCATACAGAAATAGTACATTTTTGTACATAATACTATCACCCTTTGGTTTATAACTACTATTTGTTGAGCCTGCTATGTGTGAGGGCTGCTGGCCACACTACCTGCTTTATCTGTGGAATTGTCCCTAATCTTCATAACAAATCAGAGAAATGGGTATTGCAGTGTTTATTTTACAAAGGAGAAAACTGAAGGCCAGAGAGGAGAAATGCCTTGCCCCAAATCACACAGGTGGTAAGTGGCAGGAACAGAAGTCAAACTCACATCTGCCTCTCTCAAAGCTGCTTTCTTTCCACTATGCCTTGTTATTTGTATATAATGGCAAATATTTGCAAACAAACTAAATATCCAATGATTGGGGATGACTTAAAAATGATAGAATGGAATATTTTCATCTATTAAAATATCATTTCTTGAAGGTTTTTAACCACTTTTAATCAAATGCTTAATAGATTCTCCTGCCTATTATTGCTGGGGTGGCCGTAGGGTAGAAGGAAAGGGTCTCCATGCCCAGCACATACATCTTTTTGTGGGATGGAACACTGTGCTGAGACTGGTCTGGAGATGACAAGTCGTTGTTGTCATTATATTAAGTTTAAGAACCAGGATACAGCATTGCATACAAAGTTGAACCACAACTTTGAGTCTTTTTTTTCCTCTATAATATTTTATTATAGTTTTTATTTTTTAATTTTAATTTTTTTAACACCTTTATTGGAATATAATCGCTTTACAACAACTTTGAGTCTTAAATGCACAGGAAAAAAGTTTGGGAGGAAAAACAGCATTATGGAAGTACCTGGTTTTGGTGTTAGGATTATAAGTTTTTGCACTTAAAAAGAATTATTTTCCAAGCTGTCTAAAATGTTTTCAATGAGCATCTATGAATTTTATATTCAGAAAAAAATTTAACACTTAAGTATAAACCACTGCTTTTCTGTCCATTCTTATGTAAAAGCAATGAATATAGTTTATGTGAAATTGCTTTGAAAACTATAAAGAAAACTGGAAAAGCAAAAATTTTAGTGTGTATCATAATTGGTTATTATCCAAGGAAAAGATATTACTAGCAAGGCAGTAGATTTAGGAGTTACTGATTCTTCAATTACCAAGGCAGATGAATTGTGTTCTGAAAGATACTTTTTCTGTGTAAAATTTGCTAGCTTAATGCTAATATTTACCAAGCACTTAGTATTTACCAGATAGGAGTTTTTCACATATGAAGGAGGTTCTGACATTATCCCCTTTTTTCAGACAGAGAAACTAAAGCTTCTGGTGATTAAGTAACTAGCATAACACAGTTAGTGAAAACCACCTGTCTGACAGACTACCAGTGAAGAAATAGAGAAAGTAAGCTCTCCTCAAAAATATACCAGGTCCAGATTTCATAGGGTAGTTCCGTCTTCTACCAACCTTCTAACGATCAGATAATCCTGGTGCTACTTAACATATTCCAGAACGTAGCAAAAGAAGGAAAACTTCCAAGTCCATTTTATGAAACAAGTGTTGCATTAATCCTAGTACTTGATAAAGATGGCACCAAGAAAGAAAACTATAGACCAGTTTCACTTATGCATAACAGTGTAAAATTCTTAAATAAAACATTAGCAAACAGAATTCAATAGCACATTAAAAATGACGCCTCATGTGGTTAGATTTTGATGCCAGTTGTATCCTACTCCACCTGTTAGCTTCCACACTCAGCAAAAACACTGAATTTTTAAAAACTGTGATAAATACAGACAGGAACATGTACAGATCATAACTGTACAATTCGTAAGTTTTCACAAACTGAACATAACCATGTAATAGCACTCACGTCAAGAAACAAAACATTATCAGGATTCCAGAAGCCCTCTCAGCCCCCTTTTTATCCCCCTCAAGGGTATCTACTATCTAGATTCCTACCACCATTAGTCGGTTTTGCTTATTTTTGAACTTTATATAAATAGACTCACACAGTATGTATTCTTTGGGATCTGGCTTCTTTCACTTGACATTAAGTTTGTGAGATTCAAGCCCATTACTGTATGAAGTTAAAGTTGATTCATTCACAATGAATATAGTTTTGTATACAACAGTGTGAATATGCCATAATTTCTTTGTTCCTTCTACTGTTGATGGAGAGTTGGATAGCTTCCGATTTGGAACTATTCTAGTAGTGCTACTATGAATATTCTTGTACATATCTTTTATCAAACATACGTGTGCATTTATCTTGGACATCTACCTAAGACTATAATTGGTGGGTCAGGGGAGATGCACAGCAGCAGTTAGTAAATATTACAAATTTTCCAAAGTGATTGTACCAGTTTACACGTCCAACAGCAGTGTATGAATGAACATTATGATTGTTCCATATTCTGACTAATCCTCATATATTTTTGTCTTTTTCCATTTTAGCCATTGCACTGAGTTTATAATAGTGTCACATTAGAGCTTTAATTTGCATTCATGATGTCTACTAAGAATGAGAATCTTTTTCATATGTTTATTGCTCATTCTTGAAATCTTACTTAAATTTATCAGGCCACTGGAATTTTATCTCACTTTGCATCAGTGTAAACAGACTCGTGTTAAAATTGAGTGTGGATGCTTTTGATATCCTTGGTAATATGACACTTAAAGAACTCTCACCCACATGGTCCAGTCTCAAGAGTAGTGTGTGATCAAATGTAAGAGTTAATCAATAAAAAATTAATTTCAAAATAACTCAAGTTCTTTTATTGCAGTTCTCAGACATCATGAAAAGAAATACATAGACCACAAAAATGCCTCTTTAAATCTCTTTTTCTCTATTATCTAGTCCTCACAGCTGCCCTGCCATCTTTCTTCCAAAAAGCATGAAAAAAGAGAGGTATAAAATAATTTCAGTGGAAAGTCTTTTTATCATTAATCAAAATCCAAATTTCATAGAAGACTGATAAATGCAGCCTCAGACAATAAAACAAACAAAACCCACAAAAGCTTCTGCATCTTATTTAACATCTCGCTGGAAGCCTTGGCCAGTGCAATAAGGCAAAATGTAGAAAGGAAGGGCACACAGATTGGGAAGGGATTCAAATAGTTTCTCTGCACAGATGAGATGATTGTCTACATTGAAAATCCCAAGGAAACAAAAAAAGCCTCCTGGATATAATAAGTGAGTTTAATAGGTTGTGGAATAAAAGGTCAACATAAAAATCAATCATCTCTACATACGAGCAATAAAACATGTACTGAAATTTTAAAAATACACACATACACACACACGCTATTTACAATAGCTTACCCAAAATGAAATGAAAAATCTACAAAATATGTACAGCATCTGTATGCAGAAAACTACAAAACTTGAATGCTGAAAGCAATGAAAGGAGATCTAAATTAATGGAGAGTTCATAGACTGGAAGACTCAACATAATTAAAATGTCATTTCTCCCCAAATTGACCTACAGATTTAACATAACTCTAATCAAGATCCCAGCAGGATTTTTTTCTAGATATAGGCAAGCTGATTCTAAAATACATATGGAGAGGCGAAGGAATAAGAATGGTCAAAATGGTTTTGAAAAAGAAAAGTTCAGAGGAATCATACCTCTCATTTTTAAAACTTACTATAAAGCTACAGTAATCAAGACAGTGTGGTATGGTGGTCCAGTGGTTAGGACTCCGTGTTTTCACTCCTGAGTGCCCAAGTTCAATCCCTGGTTGGGAAACTAAGATCCCGCAAGACGCGTGGCATGGCCAAAAAAAAAAAAAAAAAGACAGTGTGGTATGGCAAGCGTTAGGCATATTGATCAATGGACCAGAACAGAGAGGCTAGAAATAGAGCCAAATAAATATGGCCAATTGATTTTTGAGAAAGATTCAAGGCAAGTCAGTGGAGAAAGAATAGCCATTTCAATGAATAGTGTTGGAGCGATTGAACATCAACACACACACAAAATGGGCCTGGATCTAAATCTCACACCTTTTATAAAAATTAACTCAGAATGGATCATAGATCTAAATGTAAAATGAGAAATCGTAGGAGAAAATCTTCATGAACTACATAAACTCAAGCAGTGTTCTTAGGCAGGATGCCAAAAGCATGATAAACAAAAGAAAAAATGATTAATTAGACCTCATCAAAATTATACAATTTTATATAAAACACAGAGAATTTTGGTCTGCAAAGACACTGTTAAGAGAATGAGAAGACAAGCTACACACTGAGGCAAAATATTTTCAAATCACATATCCACCAATGGATTATATGTAGAATATATGAAGAGCTCTCTAAACTGGACAGGCAGAAAACAACAACCTAATTAAAAAATGGGCAACAGATTGGAACAGACACTTCACGCAAGAGGACATCAGGAAATAAGCACATGAAAATATGTTTAATATCAAACCGTTAGGGAAATGCAAATTCAAACTGCAATGAGATACCACTACATACCTATTATAATGGCTGAAATAAAAAATACTATGTAGAATTCCCTGGGTGGTCCCCACTGCATGGGGCATGAGTTAGATCCCTGGTCGGGGAACTAAGATCCTGCAAGCCACGTGGCATGGCCAAACAAAAAACAAACAAAAAAATACTATCAACACCAATTGCTGAGGAAGAGGGGAAGCAACTTTGCTGTTGGGAATGAAAAACAATGCAGCCACTCTGGAAAACAATTTGCAGCTTCCTGTAAAGTCAAACATACAACCCAGAAACCCCACTCCTAGGTATTTATGATACGTTCACACAAAAACCTTACATGAATGTTTATATAGCTTTATTCATAACTGTCAAAAACTGGAAACTATCTAAATGCCCTTGGTGAATGGATAAACCAACTGTGGTACATCCATACAATGGACTTAGCAGTAAAAAGGAACAAGCTAAGGATATAACCACAACTTGGATGAATCTCAAAGGCATCATGCTGAGACCCACTATATACTGAATGATTCCATTTATAAAATATTCTTGGAAAGAAAAAACTATAGTGAAAGGAGAACATATCAGTGGTTTCTAGGGTTGAGGAGAGCATGGCTACACATATAGATGGCACCAGGGCATTTGTGGAGTAATGGAACTGTTCGTATCTTGACTGTGGTGGTGGTTCTATGAATCTATGTGTAGAACTGTACACCAAATAAGAAAGGTCAATTGTACTTTATGTTAATTTTAAAAAAGAAAATCACCTTTCGCATGGCCAAAGCCATCATAGGCAAATTCAAAAGACAGATGACAAAGTTACAAAAAATATTTACATGACTCATATCACAAACAAAGCACTAGTCACCCTAATATATCAAAAGCTCTTAGGTATCAATAACAAGACCAAAACACACTATTCCTGAAAGGGCAAAAATATGAACAGACAGTTAACATTAAAATAAATACAAATAACTTTAAAAATATGAATAGATGGTCCCCCTTACACATAAGCAAAATTAAGGGACTTCCCTGGTGGCACAGTGGTTAAGAATCTGCCTGCCAATGCAGGGGACACAGGTTCAAGCCCTGGTCCGGGAAGATCCCACATGCCGCAGAGCATCTAAGCCCATGAGCCACAACTACTGAGCCCGCATGCCACAACTACCGCAGCCCATGTTGTGTTTGTTTCCACAACAAAGAGAAGCCACCACAATGAGAAGCCCACATACCACAACAAATAGTAGCCCTCCCTCACCACAACTAGAGAAAGCCCACGCACAGCAGTGAAGACCCAATGCAGCCAAAAACTAAATGAATATATAAATTTATTTTTTAAAAATGCATATTAAAACTACTTTTATCTTTATCTTTATCTATAGGATTGACAAAAATGTCAAAGTTCAACAAAAATTGCTGGCCAGGCACTCTCATTCATTGCTGGAGGTAACGTACATTAGAAAATTTCATGGTATCTATCAAATATTTCCTTTGACTCAACAGTTTATTCGGGAGAAATGCAGCATATTCAAGGTTATTCCTTGCAGCATTTTTTATAATAGCCAAAAATGGAAACTAGCCGAATTCCATCACTAGGGGACAAAGTGAATAAATCATGGAATATATCCATTTATTGAACTGCTCTGCAGTTATAAAAAAGAATGAGGGAACTTTCTATGCCCTGATAACAGATGATTTCCAATATATGTTATTGTTAAGTGAAAAAAGCAAGGTGCAGAATGGCGTGTCATGTGTGTGCATTCTGTATAAAAGGTGAGGGGTGTAAGCATGGAAATTGGTACTTGTACTGCATAGAGAAACTCTGGAAAAATAAACAAGAAAATACTGGAAGTGCTTATTGGTGGGAAAGAGAGCGGAGGGATCAGAAAGATGGAGAGTAACAGCAGAAACAAAATTTTCACTCTATATCTTACTGTCTGGTTCGTTTGGGAGCCATTTGTGTAAATTACTTGTTTGAAAAAATAAGTTAACAATTGTATTTTCAAATAAGAAGATAGGGCTTCCCTGGTGGCGCAGTGGTTGAGAGTCCGCCTGCCGATGCAGGGGACGTGGGTTCGTGCCCCGGTCCAGGAAGATCCCACGTGCCGCGGAGCAGCTGGGCCTGTGAGCCATGGCCACTGAGCCTGTGCGTCCGGAGCCTGTGCTCCACAACGGGAGAGGCCACAACAGTGATAGGCCCGTGTACCGCAAAAGCAAAAACAAATAAGAAGATAAATTTTCAGTGATAAATCATCCATTCACTCTGTTGGACACAGAACAGGCAGAAGAGGATGGGAAAGCTGTGACAGGAAAACAGAAGAAGAAGAAGCACTTCCCTTGCGCACAAAAGGTAAAAATGCAGAAGGAAGTAGAGTTGGTGAAATTTATACAAAAGAAGCAGAACGTGCATCCTAGAAAGGGGAGCTGGTGAGTGCGACAGAGTGGAAGAAAAGGACTTGTTTTGGGTGTAGAAGTCTTGGATTTGTGTCTTCTTTACACTGACTGGGGGACTTAGGGCTGGTCTTTTAAGTTCTCCGAGTCTGTTTTCTTGGAGAAGGGACAGGGGGCAAAGTCGGAATCCCCCTCACAGACAGGAAGGAAAAGGGCAGGATATCCTGTCCCAAAGGATTCTGCATCCCAGCTGAACTCCATGAGTTTGCTCATTTCGTTGTCAGTGGGCTACCTTACTGTGTGGCCAATTTCAGAGAGTTTGAATGGTGTCCTGAGGGAAGCCATCTTTGAGGGCTTTGAGTAGGGGTGTTGGAGGGGGCGCTGATAAAACGTGCTCTGTGCAGAAAGGGGGTTGGATGAGGCGAGGCTGGGAGCCAGGAGGTCTCCAGGAGGCCGCCACAGCAATCCAGGGAGAGGCGATGGTGGCCAGAACTGAATCGAAGGGATGGAAAAACATGGATGGAACTAAGAGATGCTGAGAGGAACTGAGAAAGTGTTAAAGAGAAACGCAGCTGGACATTAGTTAAAGTGGTGAAAATAGACCTTATTCAGAAACTACTGGCAGTAGGGGAAAGTTCTGGGCTTCATTCTGATCCGTGCAGAGGTGACTGGGTGTTTTAAAAGGAGAATGGGGTGGAGATGGCAGGGGCTTGAGAAGAGTCAGGGAAGTGAAACATTACAAAAAACAGGAAAAGGGGTGGGTCCACGGGAATCCATCCGGGTTTGCTAAGTTAGGCTCCTTGCCTCTCACAGAGGCTGGGAGAAGGGACCCCTATCTTCAGGCGCTGGCTGGAACAGTCGCTTCTTTGGGCAGCCTTGAGTTTTCTCAGGCAGGCACTTTAAGGGGGGGGGGGGGGTTAGGGTCATCCCAGGGATACGAACTTGAGATGTTAGAAACCATGCTAGTGTTTGACCAAGTCTCCCTGGGCCAAGGTTGAGGCCTGGCCAAGAAAAGGGCTCAGAGGAGCCTGGGTAGAGTTTGGTCAAGAAGAGAATCTCGATCAAGAGTTTGGTGAGTGAGGGCTTCCCTGGTGGCACAGTGGTTGAGAGTCCGCCTGCCGATGCAGGGGACACGGGTTCGTGCCCCGGTCCGGGAAGATCCCACATGCTGTGGAGTGGCTGGGCCCGTGAGCCATGGCCGCTGAGCCTGCGCGTCCGGAGCCTGTGCTCCGCAACGGGAAAGGCCACAACAGTGAGAGGCCCGCGTACCGCAAAAAAAAAAAAGAAAAAGAGTTTGGTGAGTGGCTGATGGTGTATGGTAGGCAACAGAGCAGAGGCAAGGGCGCCTCCCAGGTTCCCCATGGAGCAGCCATGTGGGTGGGCTATTGTTACTATTCCCTGAGACAGAAGCTAAGGTTGATAGGGAAAGATGGTGAGTTCAGTTCTGAACATAGTGAGTGCCGGGGGTTAGGTGCCAAGTGAAGGTGGTTGGTGGGCAGCTGGAGATTAGGGTCTGAATTCAGCATAGAAGTCTGGGCTAGAGACAGCTACCTGCAAATACCCATCGAAGGCCTGTGAGCAGGTGGCTGGCGCCTGGCAGTGGATGTAGAATGAGCGGGACCTGAGATTCAACCCTCAAGAATGTCACTTTATTTAATTCCCCCAAATGCCGTATGGGGTTAGGAAAGTAGTCATGATTATCTCCATTGGTCAGTGTCAGATCAGGGCACTGGATTTGAGCCTGAGGGTGTGACTAAAGTCAACCAGTCATTCCAGAATCCTAGCCCCTAATTAACTACCTAATTATTCACCTATTAATTCACTCATTATTGATTAATCCACTCGAATATATTTCTCCACTCTTAGAACTAGACAATTGTATTTACTTTTTATGGATTTTGATGAACTATTTTAGTATTAAAAAAAATTTACCCACCAGGAGTTAACAACAGATAGGAAAAGAGGTAGAAGAGGCCACATAGTCCCCCTGAACTAATAAGGAATGCTTCCACTTGTCACGTGCAACATCTCAAACGTGCATTCTCTCTCTCTTCAGTGACGTTGATCCAACCAAAGTCATCTGTAATCTCTGCAAGGTAAACTGTGAGAGCACACGTCCAAGGGATGAAATTTCTCAAGGTCCACTAAAGGCGGCATCCCAGTTCTGTACCCCCATCAAGTGTCACTGAAGGGGTTGTGTACACAAAGTCTCTGGTGGGGCAATTAGCATCTTCTTGCTATGCGTTTAAAGTTACCTCACGTCCAGAAACACACTTTATAGATTAAAAGAGATCATTAGCCTATCAATGCCTTTCTCTTGGCTTCCATCTGCTAAATTATTTTTTTCAGAATGGTTTTGTCATTTACTATTTTAAACCCATGATATATTGCATACAAAATAAAAATCCATTTATCAGTTCAGTTTATTTAACACTGTTTTCTCCTGCAGTGGGCAGCAATTCAGCCACTAAGACGAGGGAAACATTAGTTTTTATTTCCTTCATTTAACCTCCATCATTCCTCATTCGAACTCGAAGTTATATATCACAGCCTATCTTTAGTAAGTTTGATTTCTGGGAATTGTAATCTTTAATCCCACTCTGCATATGGGAAATCCTCTTTACCACATGTACAGGGTTGAATAGAGTACACACATACCCCAAATTCGTGTCTTTCCTGGAACCTTGGAATGTGACCTTACTGGGAAATAGGATCTGTGCAAATGTAAAGTTAAGATGAGGTCATACTTGTCATACGTTTATTAGGATGTGAGTATCCTATTACGGAGAATATGGAAAATAACAAGTGTTGATGAAATTGTTGAGAAATTGGAGCCCTTGTGCACTGCTGGTGGGAATGTAAAATTGTGTAGCCACTGTGGAAAACAGTTTGGTGGTTCCTCCAAAATTAAATGTGGAATTAGCGTGTGATTCAGCAATTTCACTTCTAGGAATATACCCAAAAGAATTGAAAGCAGAGACTCAAACAGATACTTGAGCACCAGTATTCCTAACAACATGATTCACAATAGCCAAAAGATGGAAACAACCCAAATGTCTATCATCAGATGAATGGTTGAACAAAATATGGTATGTACATACAATAGATTATTATACAACCTTAGAAAGGAATGAGATTCTGATACATGCTACAACATGAATGAACCTCGAAAACATTATGCCAAGTGAAATAAGCCAGACAAATACTATATGGCTCTACTTATAGGAAGCACCCAAAACATGCAAATTCATAGAGACAGAAAGTAGAAGAGATGTTACCAGGGGTTGAGAGGAGGGAGACTGGGAAGTTACTGTTTAACGGGGACAGAGCTTCAGCCTGGGATGGTGAAATAGTTCTGGAAATAGATAATGCAGATTGTACGACAATGTAAGTGTACCTAATGCTATTTAATTGTACACCTAAAACTGGTTAAAATGGTAAATTTTTGTTATGTATAGATTAACCACAATAAGAAGTAACAATAATAAAAGAAAAAAAAAAGGATGAAGTCATACTGAAGTAGGGTGGGGCCCCTAATCCAATATGACTGGTGACCTTCAAAGGAGGAGGACACATGGCAGATGGCCATGTGAAGATGGAGGCGGGCATTGGAGTGATGCCTTTACAAGGCAAGGGTCGCCATGGATTTCTGGCAGCTGTCAGAAGCTGGAAGAGGCAAGGAAGAGTCCTCCTCTGGAGCCTTCAGAGAGAACGTAGCCCTGCCAACACCTTGAAGTTTGGACTTTCAGCCTCAAGGACTGTGAGAGAATAAACTCCTGTGGTGTGAAGCCACCCAGTTTGTGGCACTTTGTTACCTCAGCCCTACGAAACAAATACATCATATTTCAGATAGTTAAATATAAAAAAGAAGCATTTGATTTGGGAAGTTTGGGAAGGGCCAGGAAAGGAGAGTCTCAAGGGGACACTGAGAAAACAGTTTCCCATCATTTCATTTTTAAAAACCAGCTACATTTAAATTCTCTCTGAGGAAATCTCATTATCAATTTAGGGCTTACTCTGTATACAGTAAACCTTATCTCAAGGACTTTTCCACTTTATACAGGTTTTAAGTGTTTCCAGAAGACCATATTTGCATGAGGGAAAACTATATTCTAGATGTTTAGTGTCTGGGAAGGTATTTATGAAATATACTAAGTCCACAGAAAACATTGCAAAGCCACCTGATTCAAAACTTGAAAACGTATGTATACCAGAGTGTTCACAGTGGCCACGATTTTCTTATGAATTTTTTAATTTGGGGGGCAAGAGTTACTTTATTTTTTTTCTTACAGATATTAGATCTCATTTAATACTTGCAACAGTTCCACGTAGTAGGAATTAATATCTCCATTTTTAAATTAATTTTTATTGGCGTATAATTGATTTACAATGTTGTGTTAGTTTCTGCTATACAGCAAAGTGAATCAGTTATACATACACATATATCCACTCTGTTTTAGATTCTATTCCCAGATAGGTCATTACAGAGTATTGAGTAGATTCCCCTGTGCTATACAGTAGGTTCTTGTTAGTTACCCATTTTTTTAATATATAAATGTATTTATTTATTTATTGCCTGTGTTGGGTCTTCGTTGCTATGTGCCGGCTTTCTCTGGTTGCGGCGCGCGGGTTTCTCATTGTCATGGCTTCTTTTGTTGCGGAGCACGGGCTCTAGGCGCGCAGGCTTCAGTAGTTGTGGCATGTGGGCTCAGTAGTTGTGGCTTGTGGACTCTAGAGCTCAGGCTCAGTAGTTGTGGCGCACAGGCTTTGTTGCTCCTCGGCATGTGGGATCTTCCCGGACCAGGGCTCGAACCCGTGTCCCCTGCATTGGCAGGCGGATTCTTTTTTTTTTTTGCGGTACACGGGCCTCTCACTGTTGTGTCCTCTCCCGTTGCGGAGCACAGGCTCCGGACGTGCAGGCTCAGCGGCCATGGCTCACGGGCCCAGCCACTCCGCAGCATGTGGGATCTTCCCGGACGGGGTCACGAACCCGTGTCCCCTGCATCGGCAGGCGGACTCTCAACCACTGCGCCACCAGGGAAGCTTGGCAGGCGGATTCTTAACCACTGCGCCACCAGGGAAGCCCTAATTTTCTATTTTATAGAAAGTAGTGTGTATATATGTCAATCCCAATCTCCCAATTTATCCCTTCCCCCTTTCCCCCTTGGTAACTGTAAGTTTGTTTTCTACATCTGTGACTCTATTTCTGTTTTGTAAATAGATTCATTTGTACCATTTTTTTAGATTCCACATATATGCGATATCATATGATATTTGTCTTTCTCTGGGCATGAGTTACTTTAGTAATCAGAAAACAATTAAGTTTAAAATAAAACTTTTGAGTTTCAAAATCAGAAATAATTCAGTTGATAGGTTGAAGTTAGCCTCTTGGGGGCCGGCTCCTACAAACTCCAGACCAGAGGTTCACAAGCATGCTGCTGCCCATGGACCCCGGCCCATGACACATGGCTCATGACCCTGGTGCTCCCCACTCAGTGATCTGGACGGGAGACCATGTGGAGATCGCGATCCTCTGAGGAGCCCCATTCATCCCTGGGCTCACAGCTTTGGATGCAACTATGCTCTGAGTTTTTCTTCCACCAGAATGATGATGTTCCCATGTTTAGAGACATTCTCTACATATTTGATTATCTTTCTCACCAAGAATAAACCCTCTTTAAACAGTTTGGTTTGTACCGACAAACATTTATTTTACCAGACACCGTGCTAAGTGCTGTGAAGGGTGGTGCAGTTTTGTGATTAAGGACCGTGAGACCTAGGATCGGACTGGCTGGGGTTTGCATCCTGGCTCTATCATTTCCTAGCACTGGGAAATGGGCACATTACCCAGTTTCTTCAATCCTCAGTTTTTATATCTGTAAAATGGAGATAATAGCTGGAATCAAATCTCAGAGATCATTGATTAAAGGCATCTAAGAAAGGCAAACACTGCCATTGAAACTTCGGCATGTTGCCTTAAAAAAATAGTCCTGTGTAGAGTGTGAATGGGTCACACCAGCCTGCCATGGCTTTGCCATTTCCTACTGCATTGCTCAGTATGTGACGGGCGGTCCTTTTGTGCACATTTCAGGAGCTAAAGATGACACAGCTTCATCTGCCTATGGGGAATCTTCCTTTCTCAGGGCCATGAAGCCCTTGGTTGTGCCTTCGCAAGAAAATGTAGGTGTGCAATCATTTCTCCAGCAGCACATTTCCAATTCTATTCCCATGTTTTTCTGTGCTCACATAGTCCCAGCAAGGCATGTAACTCAGTTGAAATACTAATGTTAATTGCAAAGACCCAAGTCTGTGTATACACAGGCAAGGACAAGTACGTATTGCTGCTGCCAGGTCCAGACTAACTGTGAAATGCCATCAGTTATAAGATGCATCAGGATTCTGAGATGTTAGTGAAAACTACATACATATATACTTAATATATAGTATATTAGCATATATAGTTTTTATTTATATTTATTAGTAGTATCAATATTATTAGTATCGTTATATATATCATTAGTATATAAGAATTAATGAAATAATTCTGATGAATTCTAACAATTCTAATTAATGAGGTAGTTCAGTGTTACTTCCTTCTTTCAGTTTTGTGGCAATTAAACAATGCCTGTCATATATTAAGTACTCATTCAATGTTAGCAGTTATTCTTTTATTATACGTGTGGCTATGACAAAATCCCAGCCCTCCAGAAAGGCATGGGTCCTGAGGTTTAGATTTAAAAATGGGATCCAAAAGAAGTAATATAAAAAAAAAAGAAGTAATATGTGTGATTACTAAGTGAGTGGAACCCTAGTCCGTCCTTCCTTTCCTGAGGAATCGCTATACACCATCTCTCCTTTGATCCAGCTACTAAGCCAGCATTTACTGAACTCTATCTATGTGTGGAGCTGTGCAAAGGGCCCTCCAGACTTGCGGTCAGCATTCAACAAATCAAGTGCAGGGGTCTGTGGCAGTGCTGGATGGCGATGTTTGGAGGCCCTAAGCATTGCTCATCTGTGTTTAAAGGTGGAAAACGATCAGGGAGACAAAAGACAGCTGAAAACAAAGGAACAGTGTGGGGAGAAATTGGAAAAGAACAAGGCCTTTTAAGGCCTTCCATCTTTAGATGATGGAAAAAAGCAAAGCATTGAACGAGGAATGGGAACTAATGTCCAGTCCTGTGTTTCTCCAAGTCAATGTGGGGCTAACGTTTCCTTCCCATATCTCAATTTTGAGCATCATAAGGAATCATCGAGGTTTTTACGTCCACTTCATTATTTCATTAAGGAACAGTGTGAAGCCTGATTTTCTGTATTTATCAATTATTGTATAATGTGTTCTCAACACAGTGGAAACACCTAATCTACTGACAGAAAAGTCTGTTAAGCAATATTCCTTTCCATCACGGCCTGGGAGAAACTTGATAACTGATGTACAAAAAAGTCCCTGGCTTTTAGTAAAGAACCTTAGAAAACAAAACAAAAAACAAAATCTCTGTGTCAGCAACAAAAATATCTTTGTGAGGCAGGCTCTAGTAGAAGAAACACAACCACCAAATAAGGAACATGAGCTTCTTTTCTTTTTTTTTTTTGCATTTATATAAATAGACTTTTGGATAAAAGGGCAAAGGACAAGAACTTTCCATTAAAATAACATTTTTAAAGCTGTTCATTATAGTGAAAAATTTTGCTCTAGGACAAGAGTGGCACACATATATAATAAATATGTATATAAAATATTTACATATATTAAATATTAGTTCTTTTATATAACTAAATAAGTATAATGTATATGTAGCCTATAAAGGTCTAGAAATAAATATACAAGCATAAGCATGGCCAAAAATAGCAGTGATTGAGTGACTTAAAGATCTAGAAATTCTTCTGGAAGCCACTTTCCAGTAAAAGCAGAGTCTCTGATGAATTCTAAGCTTGTCTTACTGATAATATCACCTCGAGATGCTGACCAATGGAAATAAATAATTGATCAAAGTTAAAGCTTGGGAACTCTGGAGCACAGTGACCGCCAGCAGGGAGGGCATGCTGGGTGCCTGAGTCAGGTCTTCAGGGTAACAGGTCAGAGAAATTGGCTGGTTCAAGCCTAACCCACCAGGAGAGTGAGTTGAAGATTCAGGAGCAGATCACTGAACCCTCAGGGGAAGAGCTTCGGGCCTCACAGGGGACCTCAACCAGGACTAGTCATCTCTCAGGCCCGAGGTCACTCTCTCCATTTCTCTGGCTACCTGGTTTCCCATGTGTTCTGCATCAGGCTTTCCCAAATGCCAAGAATTCGGGTATCAGTGAGATGCTCCAGGGGGAACTTAGTAAGGGAAGCTTAGGGGTGTAAATTGGGCCTCGAGCAATGGAAATGGACGTGTGTACTTGCGCACTGATCAGTTGATGATCGTAGAGGAGGGAGGGGAGGCATAGAGGGAAACAGAAAACACTCAGGGCCTTCTAGCCCCATGAATGGGGTGGCTCCAGGACACAAAGGGTGATGCTCAGAAAGTCACCAGTGAGGGCCGTGAGGGACAAGGCTTGCAGAGGCTGGCAGTGGGCACACACAGCTGGTAAAAGGAACACAAGGGGATCTGGGAGGGGCAACAAGTGTGTCTGCTGTAGTATCTCCACTTCCTTCTCTGTGCCTGCTTTGTTCTTCTCTCTCGGAAAGCCAGTTCTATGTCATCTGCCTCCATCTGGGCCAGATGTGGCTCCCCCGGGCTCTGCTTCCTACCACTTCCCATGCAAGGGCCTGGAAGAGACTGATAGTCCCTGTATCCCCGTTCCATGTGCCCAGGAGAGAGAATCTACTGGCTTGGTTTGAACCAGACATCTCCACCCCAGTCCCACTGACTATGGTCCTGGAGCCAAGCATAGTCCATAGATCAACCGCTGCGTGCAGGGTCTTAGCCTGTGTGTGTGCGTGTGTGTGTGTGCGCGCGCACGTGCACGTGTGTGTTGAGGAGGAGGGATGGACAGAGCAACAAGTTCTCAAAATGTCAGGATGGACCTGGCCAACTTTGTGCTGGATCCCCAGCTCTGGGCTCCGTCGACTACGTACCCTAGATTTTAGGAAGGCAGATGTCAGAAATGTTCAGAGGGAAGGAATAGATCTGACTCCAAGGCCAGAGACTCTGAAAGCTTAGTTGGCTTAGGAGGGGTGAGGGCTTAACAACGGCAAAATTCTGAACAAGCAATTACAAGTGATGTTCTTTTTTGAAGAAGAAATGGGAAGATATCTAAAGAAAGTCAGGGCGTTCATGGGTGGCACACAGGGACAGATGATAAGGTGTTGTTTATAGATTATGATATTGTTTATATAGAAGGATGTATACAGAATCAAGTCAATGAAAATTATGGAGCAAAAAAGTGGTACAGGAACCCAAAGAACAAAATATTCAGGAGCTTTAAAAAATAGATATATTTGAAACAAGGATAACAAAGAGGTAACTCACAGCTTGAGACTGGGGTATAATGACAAATGACTAGCGTGGGGAACACAGGCCCTTTTAAGACATATTGCTAAGTGGAGAAAGCAAGTTCAAAACAGTACAGCCAGTAGGATACTTGGTAAATATATAATTATGCCTATATGTATCCGTTAAAAAGAGAGAGATCTCAGTGTTGAGTTTATGGGTAATTTTACTTCTCTTGATCTGTCTTTTTTCCTTATTTTTAAAAGCTACGAACTTCTGTTGTTTAGATAAAGAGAATAAAGTTAAGCAAGGAAAGAAAAAAGGAGAACTACTTGATTTCAATATGGTCGCTTCGCGGCATGTGGGATCCTCCCAGACAGGGGCACGAACCCACGTCCCCTGGCGTCAGCAGGCGGACTCTCAACCACTGCACCACCAGGGAAGCCCTAGTATTTTTTTTTTTTTTTTAATGAGAAAATTTTCAAATCCTTAAAGAGGAGAACAGACTTAAGAGAAGATCTAGATGTTTTAAACGAGTTTAACACTCCAGGCCCGAGCAGATTATTCCTCAAAGTTCTGCAAAAACTTTAAAATTATGTCCGTGGAACCACTGCTAGTAAGCTAGACAAACTCAGGGCAGCTTCAAAGGGTGAAACATGGATCAGTGAAAAGAAGTTAAAGAGGCAGAAGTTGCTTTAAATCAGAAAGGGCATGATTTGCCCTGGGAGGCAGCTATGTCCTGTGCTCGGACATGTCTGAGCAGTGTCTGGCAACTTCCCTGTGACGATGCTGTAATGTGCATCTTCCAGGGATGGGAGGTTGGACCAGGTCAGGATCCTGAAGAAAGATCAGTGGACCACAAAGTTCCTCCGATGAACCTAAAGTGATCTAAAAATGCAAGTCCTCTCTTGATTCTTATGAGTGACTAATACACAAGTCATAGGTTTTAAAATTCTGTAAACAACCCAGGGTCACTTACACATAATCTATGTGACGGGATAATTTACTGGGGCATCTCTTCTAACAGTTTCTCCTCCCCTGTTCCACCAAGGTGGGCAGGGCTTTTGTGCTCCCTCATTAACACTGTGCCTCAGAGGAAGTTGGGGGCCACTGTGCCCAAAACGAAATTACTCAAAAGACACTTTTTCTTCAGACCTTTATCCTCCTAAAACCAGAGTGATTAGAGAAATAATGCTCTCTTCCTTTGCAGACACCAGCGGGCAGAGGAGCATCTTTGAGGCAAAGTCAGGGCAGCAGGAGGGATTTCTTCCAGCCCTTGGCTTTGTTCTCTGCTGTCCCTAGTGGAAGTGCTGAGATTTCGGAGGGCCACGGGAGGCTGGTCCCTAACTATAGGGTTCCTGGCTCCAAGGAAGCAGAGCCTTCAAGAGTCTGTGGTGGGTTTAGAAAATGGAGATAACAAAGAGGACGAAAAACCCAGAAGAGTGACCTTGCCTGTTCCCCGCACCACATAGAACTTGTGCCTTCCGCTGAGGGTCAGGGAAGAGAAGAGAGAGACCTCATGACAATGGCAATGCCATTTCCTTCCAGCCTAGCAGGCCAGAGGGTTGAAAGATTTACTTTGATATAAAGAAAATGAAGAGATAGAATTTTTTTTTTTTTGCACACCTTGAGTTTGTGAACTTATACCTGCTACTTAGGTGTGCTATAGTTACTGGTACTAGGTTTAGAAGTGGTGAGAATTGACGCAGGATTCTAACTCGGGGCACTGGGCAGAAGTCTGGCTGGCCGCCTTGAAGCTCTTAGCACACGGGCAGCACTTGTGCATACCTGGATAGCTGGGATTCCTGCAGCTTGGGGAGAAGATGCTATTTATCAAGGCATTAACAGTAAGTACTATCTTGAACGGGGCATGGTCTCCAGTTGCTGCCATTCCTGCTTCATTTATTAATTACTGTTACTTCAGCAGCAGCATTTCCAATTTAGTTTGTCATGGGTTCCGTGACAGTTAACTTTGATCACAATCCTTATTTATCTCCATGCTCAGATTGCCCCAGATTTAACCACTGGGAACTCCAGCTTGGTCCCGCTGTTCTTTTGATATCTCCCCATCAGCATTTGAGCCACTTTCTTATTTAATGGCAGAAGATGTGTCGGGGTCGTTTTGTGCTTTCACTGGAATCAGCCATTTCTCCGAAGAGCCCTGGTTCCTTTCAGTAGAAAGTGATATTTAGAAACCAAGATCTGGGCTCTATATGTGCTCAGTATTCCTGGTGCATCATTGCTTCTAGGTCCTCTGAGCAGACAGAGTTAGGAAGTGTGTGTATGTGTGTGTACTTGTGTATGTGTACATATATATGTAGGTCTGTCTCTATCCATATAAACCCATGAGGTCATATTGATGCATCTAGTTCCAAACCGAAACCACAGGCCACGTTCTGGTCTCCCCTCTGTTCCTATTTATAATTCCCCTTTTCCAGCAGTGAGAACAGAGCTCTCATTATCCTAAATATATCCTATCCGTTTGCTCAAGACTTGAGTACACAGAAGGTAGCGTTACTCACCTGTACCACTGTTAGAGGTAAATCTACGAGCTAAATATTTCTTTATAGTTTTTTTTTTTTAGGTAAAATGTATACATAATGAAACGTATACATCTTCAATGTACAAGTTAATGAATTTTGATGAATGCATAAGCCCATGCAATCCATACCTTTGTCAAGATATGGACCATTTCTATCATTCTGGAAAGTTCTTTCATGCTTTTCTGCAGTTAATCCGCATATACCCCACCAGAGACAGTCACTGTTCTGGTCCCCCACCCATAGATTAGTTTTGCGTATTCTGTAATTTCATAAGAAGAATCTTATAGTGTGTATTCTTTGGTTTTCAACCTCTTTTGCTTAGTGCCATGTCTGTGTCACCCATGTTGTTGTATATCAGCACTCCATTCTTTCTTGTTGCTGAGTAGGATTTCATCGGACAAATATATTACATTTTGTTTATCCATTCTCCTGTAGATGGACTTTTGGGTTATTTCCAGTTTTTGCCTATTGTGAATAAAGCTGCTGTGAACACTCTTATTTAAAAAAGAAAAAAATAGCAGTTGTACGGGACATTTTTTCTGTCCCCCTTTTCCTCTCAGCCCACCTCGTTCTCCAACCACTGCTTCAGCAACCTGCTTTGAGCAGTGTAACATGACAGCACCTCGCCTCAGCCGAACCGCACACCTGGCACTGCCCCAGCATGCAGTACGGCCCTCATGCATGTGGAAATATGAAGCTGGTGGAAAAATGTTCCCCCTTCTATCCATGGGCGGACAATTCTGAGGCATGTTCTACATGGCTCCTCAGAAGGCCCCAGCAGGACTGAACCCCAGTGGTCCGTGGTGGTGACAACCACGATGCACCTTGAAAGCGCTCTCCCTCCTTCCCTGCTGCACTCTGCCCAGCCCCTCACACCCGTTCCTGGGCATCAGGCCCCAAGTAAGCTGTCCATATGGAAGCTCTTGCCCCACGCTCTGCTCTTGGGAGGAACGCAGCATCAGAGAGCAGCTTCAGCACACCATTTAGAAGCATACAGGCTAGTAGCAGAGGCAAAAACTAAAAGTATTAAAATAGGACTCTATTGCAGTGTTCTCCAACTTGGCGACTGGCAAGTTTCTCTCTTCTTCCCACCCCTACCTCCTCTTCCTCCATCTTTCTCTCTCTCTCTCATCACATCTAAGATGTATTTGAACTTCCGAAATACTGAAAAGTACAAGATCATACATCTTCTCGTGAGTATGTAGGTTGTCTGATTGTTTACTATCTGCCTGCCTCCCCCTTGTGATTTCCACCAGGGCAGAGATGGAGTCTGATGTAAACACATAAAAGCGTAGTAGGTGTTCAGCAAATATTTGTGAATAAGAGAATGGTGGACAGCAAGGAGAAGGGAAGCGGAGGAGGCTGAAGTAAGTGTTGGAAGGACTCTAAGAGATAGATATTTAGTAAAAGACTCGAAGAGGAAAGGAAAGCGGATTGAATCTTCCGGAGCTTGAATGAATACATGAAGACTCGTAGGGATTAGGGCCAGGACCAAGAAGTAGTTTAACCAGCAAAAGACCTAGGGAGGGGCTTCCCTGGTGGTGCAGTGGTTAAGAATCCGCCTGCCAATGCAGGGGACACGGGTTCGAGCCCTGGTCCAGGAAGATCCCACATGCCGCGGGGCAACTAAGCCCGTGCGCCACAGCTACTGAGCCTGCGCACCTAGAGCCCATGGTCCGCAACAAGAGAAGCCACCATCGTGAGAAGCCCGTGCACTGCAATGAAGACCCAAAGCAGTCAAAAATAAATAAATAAATTTATTAAAAAAAAAAAAAAAAGACCTAGGGAGGCAGGTTTCCTCCACGGACCCTCCTTCATTGGAAGGTAAGGGAGGAGGGTCTAATAGCCTCAGCAGAAGGTAATGCCTTTGCCAGGATCCTCTTCCAGTATATCAGAGAAAAATAGGTTCAAAAAAGATTATTTTCACAAGCATGCTTCCTAACTAGCTTATGACAATTTTTCTATAAATCCTTCCAGTGCTGCTTTTTTAACCCACGAAGGAAATTCTGTATCTCAGTTCCTTCCGGTGACACCACTTCCTAGATAACATACTTGCATTTCACAGATTAAGATGGTTACTGTGGGTTAATAGAACAATTACTGGATCAGCAATATCATGCTAATTAAGGGCAGAGCCATTTGCAAACAAAAAGAAACAGGCATTAAGGTATCCAAAGGGTGGCCCCTGTAAATGTGCCGCAGTCTCTTTCTGTAAAGTCTTGTTTGCTCCTCAAGTTAGGACCCTGAAAAGGCAGCAAATGTTTTGTGTAAGGAACCAGAGGATTGTATATATGGAGGATGGTTTAGGAAAATGAGTGGAAATCAAAGCTGGATTTGCTATTTAGACTGGGTAGAAAACTGGTCTAGGGCAATGACAAGGACTCCTGTTTATGACGGTGAAAAACGTCTTTATAGAGATCATTATAAACGTAACAGGCAAAGGCTGAGTTGATTTTGTGGTTGATATTTTAAGTGGAGGTTTAACCTTGTAGACTTTCCAGAAAACCAGAGATAATAGGAGTTAGGCTTGTGTGCTTGGGTAACAGATGAGCCAGGGGCCAGTTGGATTTACTGGTCCAGGAATCTTAGCACCACTGATGTTCCTGAAGTGCAATGGGGAGGCACTGGAGGCTTTGGAGCCGAGGAGAGGCATGATATGACCTTTATTTTTACCGGAACACTCTGTTGAAAATAGACCAAGGCACCAAGGACAGAAGTGGGAAAACTAACTGGGAGGCCATTGCAGTGATTCAAGGGAGAGCTATTGTGTCTTGGACCTGGGGGGTTGGGTGGGGATGGGGGTGGACATGGGTGTACCGTGGAAGTGGTGAGAAGGTGTTGGATTCTGGGTATATTTTGAAGGTAGAGCCACAGGGGTTTGCTGACAGATCAGATACGGGATGAGGGAGTAAAAGTGAAGTCAGCGATGCCTCCGGGGTTCTTGACTTGAGCAACTGGGAAAATGGTATTGCCGTTTACTGAGACGGAAAATGCAATGAGAGGAGCAGGTTTTGGAGGGGAATCAAGAGCTCAGTTTTGAACAAATTAAGTTTGAGATGCCTACTAGATATTAACGTATAGACGTTTAGTAAGCACTTGGATACGGTCCAGACTCCAAAAAGAACTCTGTTGGAGATATAAATTTGAGAGTCATCAGTGCTGAATATTGATCTTACCAAAAATTACAGTACAGCTGTAATGGGAGGGCGAGGAAGAGAAAGTGTACATGTGCATGGCGGGGCGGTATGTAAGAAATGGAATCTTCATCTTTTATAGCAGGAAGTCAATGGTAGATCGCTAACCTGGAAAAAAAAATCAAGAAATAGCTGTATATGCTTCATAAGAAACAATCATTCCTATTACTTCTACTCAATATCTTAAATTTTTTCTTCCTCATCTTTTTTTGGGGGGGTATTTTTTTGAATTTATTTTAATTTATTTTTTAACAGCTTTGTTGAGATATGACTCACATACTATAAAATTCATCCATTTAAAGTGTAAAAACATAAGGGCAAGAGAGGAATAAAGATGCAGATGTAGAGAATGGACTTGAGGACATGGGGAAGGGGAAGGGGAAGCTGGGACAAAGTGAGAGAGTGTCATGGACATATATACACTACCAAATGTAAAATGGATGGCTAGTGGGAAGCAGCTGCATAGCACAGGGAGATCAGCTCGGTGCTTTGTGACCACCTGGAGGGGTGGGATAGGGAGGGTGGGAGGGAGGCTCAAGAGGGAGGGGATATGGGGATACATGTATACATATAGCTGATTGTTATACAGCAGAACCTAACACAGCATTGTAAAGCAATTATACTCCAATAAAGATGTTAAGAAAATTTTAAAAATAAAGTGTACAATTCCGTATCTTTTCGTATATTCTATCATTACAACCAACTTTAGAATTTTCATTAAGCCAAAAAGAAACCCTATACTGCTTAGCCATCAACCCCTAATCCCTCTATCCCTCTCTCCCAGCCCTAGGCAACGAATAATCTTATGTCTCTATGGACTTGCCTACTCTAAATGTTTCATATAAATGGACTCATAAAATATGTTATCCTCTGTAAGTGGCTTCTCTTACTTTGCTGTTTTGGGTGTTTTTTTTTTGATTCTTCTCCCCTTCTTCCCTAAGTTCTGTCCTTTCAAGCCCATCCCCAAGTTTCAGGTTCTTTGATCCCTACTTTGCAGAAGCCACTGTCATCCCTTCTGATGTTGTCTTTAGAAAATCCTGCCTTTGCTTGTGGCCCTCCAAGGCAAGACAGTACCTCCCTGTAACATCACCAATGATTGCTATCCAGCGCTTTGAATAAAGCAGAAACGTTCTGGGGAGTCCCTTCAGTCTTCCTCGAAGTACCTTGGGCTCTGCTTCCTGAAAGGTGGGCTGCCTGGTGATTTCAGCCTGCATTCCAGACAACTTAATTAAAGTTTATCAGCAGTTATCTCTTATCTGGCTGCAAATGATAAGGTATAGAGAGCTTTTGAGGAAAATCTGCAATGCATTTTATACTTTGGATTGGATTCTACAGCTTTATGAAATATTTCTATTCCCAAACTCCATTTTTATGTTTGAACAAGTGAAAGGGTTTTTTTTAAATTGAATTTTATAGACTCGATAGTAGTGCTTGTTTCCAAAGGCCTGTGGGTTACCTATGACAACAAAAACTTGTCCACACTGGCATTTGACGCAGTATGGAAACAGAGTGCTGAGCCTGTTTTCAACATATTTGGGTGTATCAGATGATGTTCTTTCAAAGAAATGGCCATCGTGTCCAGGGTACAGTCTTCCTCATAAAAAAAGTAAAACTAGAAAGAATTTTATTTTCCATACTTACAACATTTGGATTTTGATCCTTTATCCAAAGGGGTTTCTCTTAAGCTTTCAGAGCATAATTTATGGCATTTTGCAAAGAAAACCACTTCTTTAATACTTGAGGGCTTTTTACGTGCATTTATTACATGAATTAACTAACTACATAAACTGAGAAATAGTCCCATTTGCAATGCAAATATAGTATTCATACAAAAAAGGACAAAATCAAATGAAACCTTTCTTGATTTAAAGTACTTTAAAAAAATAAGGCTGTCAAATACTCCTTGTCTTAAAAGAGATACAATAAAGATGAAAGTTGGACAAAGGAAAACAATATCTTAAACCATAGCATATAAAAGGAACACTATACGGAATACACTTTATTCTAAGAAAAATGGGAGGCTATTGAAAGGCTTTTAGTATATGAGGGACGTGATTTGTTTTGCTATGTGAAGAATCTGTCAGGAGGGACCAGAGTCAAAGCAGAGCTGTCAGGTGGAGAAATTGTAGTGGTTTAGAGAGGTGCGTCTCAAATTTCATATACATGCAAATCACATGGGGTCTTATTAAATGTACATTTGGATTCAGTAGGTCTGGGATGGGGCCTGAGACACTGCATTTCTGACAGGCTCCCAGGTCAATAGGATGCTCTTGGTCATGGACCATACTTGAGTGGCCAGGGTTTAGAGTAGGGCAGTAACAGCAAAGACAGAGGAAATGGATGGACTTTAAAGCAATGTAGAGGATAGGATAATGGGACCAGCTGATTAACCAGGAGAAGGAGATGCAAGGGCCAGGGATTTTTGTGTGAGTGGGTTTGTGTGATCAGATTAGTCAGTGCTGAGAACACAGGAGGAGAAGCAAGTTTGTGGGGGAAGATCTTGACCTTGGCAAACAACCAAATGGAAATCACAGGTGAATAGTTGGATTTACAAGTCTGGAGCCCAAAAGAGAGGGCCAGAGATATAAATTTGGGAGCCACCAGAATGACTAAATGGAATAATGGACCTAAGGGAGCACAGAGGAGTAAGAGGATGAGGGGGCCTGGAACTGAGCCTTGAGAGCTTCCAGTATTTAAAGGTTTGGTGAAATAGATTGAGTCCACTGGGGAGAATAAGAAAGAGAAACCTAAAAGGTAAGAGGAAACCAAGAGATGCCAACGGAAGAGAAGGCTTCAAGAAGGCAACATAGTCAACAATGTCAGGTGCTAAAATGAAAAGATGAGAGACTTCAAATAGCCCATGAGATACATCTGCCTCGGTCATTGGCGAATTTAGTGCAGCTTCTGCAGAGCAGGGGGAATGTACACAGATCAGAGGGATCTGCTGAGTGGTGTGGGTGGACGCCAGATTGGGGGGATCTGGGAGGGGAGGATAAGGTAAGGAAGTAGAACACAGTTCCAAGAGGTTGTCTGTGGAGGGAGAGAGACAGTTGGCGTGGTAGCTGGAGCGGCACCTGGGGTCGAAGGGCGGTTGTTTTTGTATCTTTTAAAATAGAAGAGACATGAGTGTGTTTAAAAGCTGATGGGAAATATTGGACAAAGAGAAACTGATGACGTCGAATCGACAGAGAACAAGAAATAGCATAACGTCACTGAAAAGAGAGGAGGGCTGGAGGAAATAGACTTAGATGTGGGGAAAGGCATGTCCCCTCTTGCAACAGGAAGAGAGGACTGGGGCCAATGCCAATAGCTTTGTGGACACGGAGGTGAGATACTGAGGGATTTCTCATCTGACGGCATCTGTTCTCCGTGAAGCAGGCGAGGAGGTCATCTGCTAAGAGCGATGGGCCAGAAGTGGGAAGAAAGACCGCCTAGAGTCGCAGAGGTGGTCTACAGGGAGCGCTAGGGCCCCATCTGAGACCGGTGATCTTAGGTCTATAGCCAGTCCACCCCACAGTGAAATTTACACCGGGTGCTCTGCTTCCCAGGTGCCAGAGGGAGAAGATGGACATTTGGTTCATCTAGGATTAGAGACTTGCCAGGTGGGTATGCAAGAAAAGTCCAAAGAGATATAGAGTTTAGTTTAAGCTACTGAAAAGAACATTCTGTGGGCTATGGGGCCTGGGACACAGTAAGGTCCCCAAGAATTGTGTTTATTATTACAGGAGAAGAGAGACAATTCCTCGCCTCCCCCCAGCCCTCCATGGTTCCTGCCCGACCACCATCACCTACACATACAATTCCAACCCCTTTGTTCCCAAGATATTTGTACAGAATGTAGAGGGACTTTTGGAGGTAGGTATGATTTTTTTTTATAGTTGGTCATTTTCCACTTGTTATGTGTCCCCCCTTCATTATTATTTAGGAATGATTATAAAGCCTCAGAAGTTGGGTTCTTTGTTCAGGCGTTCAGTTTACCGCTGGAGTAATGTTATGTGCAACTAATTCTGAGTTTCAACAAATGATTCTACTTAAGAAAAGTAACCATCAGATGAGCCATGGTATGTAATTTATTATAATCATAATAATTTCTTAAGATCCCTTATGGAGAAAATCACATTTTTCTAAATATAGTTGCGCTTAAGGTCTTTTTTTTTCCTTTAAAGTGTTTTATTAATTACTAGTCTGTAAGGAATGCTGTTTGGTCTGCTAATCTGAAAATTAAAAGTTTCTACGGAGGAAGTAGATTTCAACACAAAGGTCACATTAGGAATGACTAGTGACAATACCAGGAACACGTTTTGGTACAAGAAATTAGGAAGTTGGGCAAATAATATAGCTTCTTTAAGGCTGAGTTTCTTCACCTGTAAAGTGAGAAAATTAGAAAATACAACTTCCAGTATTAAGTGCAATATTAACTGCTCTATCCAAATGGTAGCCACTAGCCACGTGTGGCTACTTACATTTAAATTTATTAAATTAAATAAAATCTAAAATTCAGTTCATCAGTCACACTAGCCATGTCTCAAGTAATCAATACCATAGGCAAATAGTGACTACCCGGTTGCACAGCACAGACATAGAACCTTTCCCTCATTAGAGAAAGTTCTACTGCACTGCTCTGATCTCTGAGTCTAGTTTTAATACAACTGCAACAAAGGGAAGATGGTAAGATGCTTCCAGAAGTTATCATGTTATAATTTTCCACTTAACCACAGTAGGACATTTCTAGAATACACCCACATCTCACCTGCCCCAAAGGACCAGGAGTGAATTAAAACAAGGTGGACCTATTGCAATGAAATAATCTCCAGGTGATGGAGAGACAATACATTCTAGACCCCTCCCACTTTCCTTCCCACCCTGCCCGTCTTCCTTTCCCACATTTTTTATTGAGTGCTAAGTCCTGAGTCAGCTACAGGTCCTGAGGCATAAACATGATTGGACCTGTCTGTTTGATCTGACAGAAAAACAGGTGATGATAATACAGTGTATTTGGTAAGGAATATGATAGAGGGATCCTTGAGGTTCTGTGGAACTCTACAGGAGGAATACATAACCCTAACAGAAGAGGCAAGGGAAAACCTTCCAGAAAGAGTGATACTTAAGGAAAGTAGTAAAGGATGTTTATGAGTTAAAATGGTTTACAGGTTGGAACATTAATTATGACCCTATTAAAATGCAACAATGAAGAAAAGAGAAATTTGAGGAAAATCAATAGCAAGTAGTTTTTGATATCATTAGTGTTACAAACTCTTTGTGGTACGCATAATTTGCAGAGGCACTATTAAAATAAAACCCATCCATTCTGAAGGGTTACCCGCCTAACTCAGTCTTTTTTTTTTGGCGGTACGCAGGCCTCTCACTGTTGTGGCCTCTCCCATTGCGGAGCACAGGCTCCGGACGCGCAGGCTCAGTGGCCATGGCTCATGGGCCCAGCTGCTCCGTGGCATGTGGGACCCTCCCGGACCGGGGCACGAACCCGCGTCCCCTGCATCGGCAGGCGGACTCTCAACCACTGCGCCACGAGGGAAGCCCAACTCAGTCTTTTTAGTTGCTTCCTCCTTTGTATTAAAAGGACAGTGAGTTGATTCTGCTCATAGAGACCCATTCCCTTACCCAATTGCATTTCTCAAGACTACCACTGTTTCAATAAAAGTTGCATCTCAAATCTCCTAGTTTCTCAGACCAAAATTCTTGGAGTTATTCTTGACTCCTCTATTTTTTTGCACTCCATGTCTATTCCCTTAACATCCTATTGTCTTTGCCTTCAAAATATATCCAGAATTATATCCCTTTTCTCTTTTCCTTGTAATACCTTCGTGGTCCAAACCACTATCATGTCCTGCTGAGAGAATAGCAAGAGTCTTCTCATGGTCTTGTCCACAATTGCCTTTTCACCATCAATTCTCCACTCAGAAGCCAGAGAAATGCATTTAAAACTTAAGTCAGATCCTATCATGCCTCTGTTCCAAACTCTCCATTTCACAAAGACAAATTCGAAAGTCCTCATCATGGACCACAAGTCCCTACGTGACCAGCTCCAACCTACTTCATCTCTTACATTCCCTCTTGCCTACTCATCCTGCTTCTGCCACACTGGTCTTGCTACTTCAGGCATGGTCCAAGCACACTCCCTCTTCTGGGACTGCTCAAAAGCCACATGGATCACTTACTCCCTCACTTCATCCAGGTGTCTGTCCAAGTGTCCTCAAACACAGAGGCCTTCCTTGTGCATCTAGCCTATGTAAAATAAGATGCTCTGTACCGTGAGCTCCACCATCATTCCTTATCCTTACTCTGCTTTGTTTTTCCTTCACCGCACTTATCACCACTTGATGTGTTATATATTTGTTTACTAGAATGTGAACTCCATGAGAGCATACATTTCGTTTTGTTTACTGCAATAGCCCAGTCTCTTATTCAGAGTCTGACCTATGCATGTACAGTTCACAATTGTTAATGGAGGAGTGAATGGCATTTACTCTATCACGTTTCATCTATAATTATGTGACCTGCATAGACTGTGAGGCCCTGAAGACATGATTACATATATTATTCCCAGCCACCAGCCCACTATGTGGAAAGTAAACTCACTATAAAAGAAGCTCCTTGAATGTATCTCCCTCCTTATATGGAAAACTATAGGATCATAGATGCAAAATGAATCTTAAGAGGTGTTCTGGTCTACAGCCATGCCCTTGGGAAGACCACACTTAACACTTACTCTATTTTGAAAGGCCACCCGGAGACAAGAATCCGTCATTTTCTCTATTTAACTACTTTTAGTTCTAGGATATTCTTAAGCCAAATCTAAATCTCATTTTCTTTTATCTTGGGATCAGAAGAATTTCAATAAATAAAACTGGTTGGTTATACATCAATTATACCTCAATTAAAAACAAAAACAACCCCCCCCAAAAAAAACTGGTCAGTATTTTTTTTCTTTTTCTTTCTTTTATGTGGCAGGTGGGCTCCTTAGTTGTGGCATGCAAACTCTTAGTTGCGGCATGCATGTGGGATCTAGTTCCCTGACCAGGTATTGAACCCGGGCCCCTTGCATTGGGAGTGTGGAGTCTTATCCACTGTGCCAACAGGGAAGTCCCCTCTAATCAGTTTTTAAACCCACCAATTTAAAAAAATGTCAATTATATTTTTTATTTCTAGAATTTTTTACTTGATTTATTTTTTATAGCTTCCAGTTTTCTAGAAAATTCTCCATCTTTTCATTTAATTTCTTGACAATATTAGTTATATTTATTTTAATGTTCATTCTGATCACTGAGATAGCTCCTATGAGTATTTTTTTTGTATATTTCTTCTCTTGGTTTTCTGTCAAGTCTTGCCTTCTTGTATGCCTAGTTATATTCTATAAGTTCTATTTCACTATACCTGGTTATTTTTTTTATTGAGGGCCATACGTTGTTTATGAAAAAAATGTAGAGATGGTTTGAGACTCTAAATGATGGTATCTACCTCAGAAAGGATTTATGTTTACTTCTGGCACGGAGCAAGGCTAGGACAGAACATCTTAGGCTAATTTATTGAGCTGATTTGAAGCTAGACTTAATCCTTGTGAGATTTAGGCTATTTCTGATTCACCCTTATTCTTAGGAGGTAGTGCTTCTGTGGTCCCAATCAAAAGTCTGGATTGGGGCTTCCCTGGTGGCGCAGTGGTTGAGAGTCTGCCTGCCAATGCAGGGGACACGCGTTCGTGCCCCAGTCCGGGAAGATCCCACATGCCGTGGAGCGGCTGGGCCCGTGAGCCATGGCCGCTGGGCCTGTGCATCCGGAGCCTGTGCTCCGCAACGGGAGAGGCCGCAACAGTGAGAGGCCCGAGTACCGCAAAAAAAAAAAAAAAAAAAAAAAAAGTTTGGACTGTTGCCAGAATTTCTCTTCCTAAGAGGGCACTGAAATCTAAACTTTGCCCTCCTGGCCCTGTGGAAGTGCCAAACCTCTGTTTTGCTCTTTTGCCACTAAATTGTCTCTTCCAAATTAGCCATTGCCTCAAGAAGAAAAGCAGCTCCAAATGCCAGGTTCACCTCTCTTGGCTTCTCTTTCCTCTGGATCTTGGCTCTACAAATTGCCTTGCTAGTTCTCTGACAACTTCCAACACATGGGATTTTTGTCTTCTTTATTAATTCATCTAGTAATTAATTTGTCTAGCTTTTCTAGTCATTCTTAACGGCTGATTGTTCTGAAATAACCTGGTGAGCCATTGCCAGGAGCAGAATTCTACTTATATTCTAATGAAAAATGTTATGTCACACCTCCATTCCTATAACTTACTTTTCTCACTTATCCTTATGTGAACCATGTATAGCTTTAATAAACATGTCAGTATTCATTTACACAATAGCTTAAAATCACTACATAGGATGTATACCATTCTAAGAGTCAATCATGATTTTTTAGACAAACTCTTATAATTGTTTTTTCCCTATTATAAACAGCAATAGGATGCGCCTCTTCATATACACTTTCCTAAGTAGTTGTAATTATTCCCTAATTATAACATCTTGAAATAAAATATTTTATTTGAAATAAAAATGTTGAAGTATGACTATTTTAAGGTTTTTGTTATATTACTAAAGATCCCTCTAGGAAAATCAAACCAATTTACACTTCCACCAGCAGTGTGTAAATGCCAGTTTCCTTATATTCTTAAGCACTTTCTAAATCATGGAATTTTAATTTCTAAAGTCACCTGTGTCTGACATAAATAAGTATTTATTATATGGTTCATCTACTTTCCCGTACCAGGAACACTCTTGGGATTACAAGAGAAAGAAACTAAACTTGGACTCTGACCTTACTTCTGACCTCATGATTCTTCACAGATACTCTATGACTCTCTTTTTATTATGAAGGTTTACTGATAATGTTCCCAGAAGGCCTGAATCCTCCATATGGAAATTGGCCTCCTCGTGTTCTCACCAGTTATATATGTATTTTGGACCCTGCCTTTATCTTTAACTACAATCGAGTATTATGGACTTATTTAAAATACGTAGTCCAGGATAGCTCCTTGGTCTCAACTCTACCTAGCCATGCGGTGTGGCTATAGTTTCCTCTTCCTTCTTCCTGTACTTCCCTGAACTTGTACTGCTTGAACTCCATTCGGTGGTCTGACCACTCACGCAACTCACCGAGGTCACTCATCCAGATCAGGGCTCAACAGACCACGGCCCTGGGGACAAATCTGGCCTGCCAGCTGCGTTTGTAAACATTTCCGTGAACACATTCATCCTAGGTTGTATGCATATTATCCGTGCTGCTCGGCTGACACAACAGTGGAACTAAGTAACTGTGACCAAGGTCATATGGTCCACAAACCTACAATATCGACCATTCGGCCCTTTACAGGAAAAGTCTGCCAACCACTGATCCATATACCTTTGTAAGAAGGGTCTGAACTTAGTAAGAGATTTCCCCGCTACTAGATTAAGCGGCTGTACAGAGCAAACCTCCAATCCCCCCGCCCCAGCGGGCATAGGACTCTTACCTGCTCAGTGTCATTTTATTTAGGGTACAGTTCCCCCCAACCCGTGCCTTGAAACTGTCGTCTGTCCCTGGATTCTGATCTGAATCTGGCTGAGTTGTTACCTCTTATGATTTAGGACCTGGATCATGTGTAGACTTTGGACTCAGTAGGCATAGAGGATGAAAATTTATGAAATCCACGTCTACAGAGAGAAGTGTAGCATTTGTATGGCACACTGGTCTGGACAGAAGAGGGTGCTTCTCACCAGAGGCCCCTGGTCTGGGGCTCTGGGTGCCTTGGCACTGCCCAGAGGCTAGTACCTTCGGGCATGGACAGCTGCCATACTGATATGCCACCGCCCAACACTTAGGAGGCTGTTGGTACAAAAAGGCCAGAAAATGGAATGAAAAGGTAACCGCTAGTATGTTCTCTGTATCTGTGAGTGTGCTTCTTTCATGTTATATTCACTAGTTTCTTGTATTTTTTAGATTCCACATATGTGATATCATACAGTATTTATCTTTTTCTGGCTGACTTATTTCACTGAACATGAGGCCCTCCAAGTCCATCCATGTTGCTGTGAATGGTAAAATTTCATTCTTTTTTTATGACTGACTAGTACTCCATTGTGTGTGTGTGTGTGTGTGTGTGTGTGTGCGTGTGTATACATGGATATACATATATATGTATATATACACACACACCACATCTTCTTTATCCATTCTTCTGTTGATGGACACGTAGGTTGTTGCTATGTCTTGGCTACTGTAAATATGCTGCTATGAACATTGGGGTGCAAGTATCTTTTCAAATGAGTGTTTTTGTTTTTTTTGGATATATACCCAGGAGTGGAATTGCTGGGTCATATGGTAGTTCTATTTTTAAAACTTAACATTTAGATATAGATTTAACATTTAGATGTAGCTGGGCTGTGAAAAGCCACATCTAGACTTGACAAAGAGGAATACACATTCTCCAGAGTGTCTGGACTAGGAAATGGATGGGCTAACTAGACGGTACTTGGGCTGAACTGCTTTGGGGAAGAGGTAAGTACATGGATCGATACGCATAGGTTGGCTGTATCATGTTGGGGGGCAGTACAGAAGAAATTATATGTATGGAAAAAGAGAATGTGTGTGTGCGCACAAGTGTATGTATGTGTGTATATGTCTGCGTACATGCCTGTGCTGGTCAGTCAAGGGCTGGAATGTATCAGGCCAGGAGTCTTTTTTCCGTTGGGAAACTGCCCCTTCCATGTTGCATGCTTTGTGGATTGGACTCTTCCACCTCTGTGTCTCCTTGTCCTCTGTGGGGAGGAAGATCTCCGCGTCTTACTCTTCCGCCATCTTCCTCAACTCCCTCCTTGTCCTCTGGTCACAAGAATGCACATGCACTAATTTGTGTTCCTCCACTAGATGTGGCCTAGGGACACTGGGTAAGAGAAAGTCACTCTTTCTGGGGTCGCAAAGACTGTATAGAGTGACTCTTGTCATCACACAGGGAGGACTCATATGCAGATGAAGCCATGCAGAGGTTAGCAGGAGTGACAGACATAGAAAGACAGAGTTCTGATTTTATCATTGAACCCACCCTCCTGGACTTACCCATGCCTGACTTAGCCAAGCTTGGATTTCCGTCACTGAGCTAAAATTTCCCCTTTTTGCTATGGAGGTTTGAGCTAGATTTTTGTCACTTGTTATTCAAGGATCTCTGACTAATAGTATCACTAACATAGCTTCTTAGGAAAGCAAATATATCTGGGCTGGAAAATCAAGGTATGGGACTACCTGCTTATCCTTTTGCCGGCAAAGTCTTGATGACAGGGTAGTGTAAGGCCAGTATTTTCATGAGGATTCCAAGTATACTTGGTTCTGTGCATTTCGGAACTAAGGCCCGCAACCACTGCCTGCAACTCATGGGCACATTTTGTCTTTGTGTGGTTATACAATGTTCCTTAAGCGCAGAATTCCCTAGATCTGCTTGAAGTGAAAATTAAAATCATTTTCTACAATTTATCTTCTGTGTCAGAAAACAGGGCCAAGGGCTTTTAAGAACTGGTGCTGCAGCTCCGTGACTGTAGGATGAATGACATCACCCTTCTGGGGATGATTTCATTTATGCCCTTTCTGAATACTCTGAAAGCAAACCCAGCCTTGGGAGAGAGGGAAATACACACACACAGCGCTTGATGAGTCTTTGTGTACGGAAGCCTCTATAAGCTGATTGGTGGGGTCAAGCGGCCACTATTCAGAGGGTGACAAGCTCTGTTATCTGGCTCTCTGCCAGGCAAAATTGCACATGAGAATTTTTCTAGTGAGGCTGTTCCAGTGAGTCCTCCTGAAGAGACTAAGCCTCCCTGTTGTGAGCCCCTAGAACTGTCACGCCAGGAACACACAACAGAAAGTCCCCTGGTCTGCTGTGGGCTCAGACTCCAACCCTCCTTGTGAACTGCACCTCCAGGTGCAGTGATACTCACGGGTGAAGGAGGCACTAAAAAGAAAAACAGACCTTATTAAAGCACAACCTTTTGGCTTAAATGAGTGCTTACTACTTTTAGTGAACTCCCTGCAAAATATACTGAACTTTTTTTTCTGGTAGGTATTGCCACGTATTCCAGATGATTTCTTCTCATTAGAAATATTTTACCAAGCAAACACCTAGCTCTGCTCTGAGCTGTCCAGTGATTGGAGATGAGTACTCTGGTTTCTATGCAGGATCAAGTTTAGGGACTACGCCCAAGGAAATATGAAGCAATGCTTCTGAGCAGAAATGTGAAATGCGAAGTGTGTAGAAAGGCCTTGGGAGAAGAAAAAGGGAGTTCTTGTTCATGGAGCTAAGCCTGGAGGAGCCAGTTAAAGTGGGTGACCAGAAGTGCATTTACAGTAAGAAGGGTGTGTTATGGGCTGAATCGTGTCCCCTGACCCCATTCATATGTTAAAATCTTGATCTGAAGTATCTTAGAATGTGACTGTATTTGGAGATAGTCTTTAAAGAGGTAATTAACATTGAAGTCATTAGGGTGAACCCTAATCAAATATGATGAGCGTTCTTATAAGGAGAGAACAGGACACAGACACACAGACATACATACACAGACACAGAGGGAAGACCATGTGAGGACACAGGGAGAAAATGGCCAGCCACAAGCCAAGGAGAGAGGCCTCAGAAGAAACCCATCCTGCTGACACCTTGATCTTGGACTTCTAGCTTCCAAAAGACTGTGAGGAAATAAATTTTTGTTGTTTAAGTCACCTAGTCCGTGGTACTTTGTAATGGCATCCCTAGGAAACAAAGGCAGATTGACTTAGAGCAATATTGCTGCGAGGGCTTGCCCTCTGAGCCCGGCATCCACAGAATGATACATCATTTGCGCCATTCTTCAATGGTAGCTGGATCTTTTCCTAGGGCTTTACCATATACTTTCTCGCTGTCACGTCATCCAACTGTGACTAGACATGCTTCTTTATGCTGGTCTTAATTATCTGTCTTCCTCTTTTGTGTCTTCACCTGCTTAACATGTGTAGAAATTTGTTAAGCCTTCTGTTAGTTACTTATCCAAACTACTCATATTTCTCTTTAAAGTTCACCAATGTAAGTCCCTTTCTTTAATCTGTACATTTAAATTGCTAATGTGCTACTTGTCTAGCTGTTCTTTATAAAGTGGCATTTGGGGGTGTTTATCTTTTCAACTCAGAAGGAGAAGTGAAGGGACTGATTGTTGAATTCTTGTTTTCGGCTGAGCTTTTCGAGCTCTGCTGAGACTATGAGCTGGCTTAGGGGAAGTCAAACACAAGGGCTCTATATTTGGAGGGGTATGCAAACGTCCTCTGTGGTCCCGAGTATATGTGAGAGCACAATGCATTGCCCAATTCGTGTCTTTAATCAACACAAAAGACAAAGAGGGTCAGGGGATGAAAATAATTCCATGGGTTAGTAAGCATCTCCATGGAGACCAGGAAATGCATAATCTCTATGGAGACCCTCAAAATCTCTCCTTCTGAAATTATAGTAGTGTATGATCTGTTGTAACTGTAATTGAGAGTGGAGGGAAAGTGACAAGAGGAAGAGGATGAGAGGATAATCCTTGTCTTTCCTTAGTGGAAATCATGGCTAGTGTGGCTCTAATTTTAAGCAATTGGTATTGTAAGATTCTGAAATTAGGATTCTGGGAGACCATGTCACCAAGGGTGGGATGAGGCACGTGAGGATCCAGTTGTTTATATGCCCAGCGCTGAAGCAGATGTCTGACATAAATTGGCATTCAAAAAATGTGTTAATATCTGAATGAATGTAATGAACAATTGGGCAGGATCTCATCATTAGCTCAGGCCCTGTCAATCATCTCTGCTCTGCTAAAACAAAGGGAGAGGGCTACTGTCAGGGCCATACTGGGTACTGTCTGCATATGACTGAGCAGAGCCAGTAACTCCTGTTTTCTCTTTTCTCTTTCAAGGAGAATGCTGCTCAATTGTATAAATATGGTCAAAGGGGGAAATGAAGTTTAGTTGTGGTGAGGAGATAAACAGGGTATAGGGAAACAGACCAGCTAATGAATGCAAGTCACTGTGTCCAGATAAATCCCATCCTATTGTAACCTACGTGTTCTTAGCCCTACTAGCCTCTGGATACAAAGTGGGATTCTGAATACTTTTTATGCCCAGATTATTATGCTTCAATGGCCCCCGTGGCTCCTTTGTTGGAAATTAGCCTACTGCAAAGTGGGCCCAAAGGTTTTTTGAGTTTCCTATGGTACTGCCTTAGATCAGTGCCCAGACATTTCTGTCCACTTGTCCTGTTTCTTCCTCATCTTGCTGCCATGTTATTGGCCTGACGGCTGACGCTATGGAGAGACCTCTTAGCATGATGGTCTCTATTGGATGACTACTGATTTAAAAAATCATCTTTAATTCCAGAGATAGACACTGTTAAGTCTTGGTGTATATATAGATAGTTCCAGGTTTTTCTCTATTTATTTACACATAAAATTATATATATGTATGTGATATATATTTAAATATAACTTCATACATATGAAGTAGCTTAAGATCAGACTATACATACTGCTTTGTACCCTCCATTTCCTTAACAATATATAATGAAAATATTTTTCCATGTTACTAAATATTGAAGTACATCATTTTAAATGACTGTATGAATATATTATCATTTAAGTAACAATCTCTGTTAGACTTTTAATCTGTTCCCAGTTTTCCCATGACCATAAATATCACCGCATCACATCTTTTTTTATCCATTCTCCTGTACTTCTCGGTTGTTTCCTTAGGATATGTTATTGTAAGTAAAATTCCTGGGTTGAAGATGATGAACTTTTAATATTCATGCTCTTGCCTGTTTTGCCATCCATCTCTTTATGTACCCATTTTTTTGGTACACAAAATTTACACAAGCTGGTGAGCTCTTAAGGATCAGGGTTCATGCTTTCTTTAACGTTGTATCTGCCATATTCTCTTCATAGTACTTGGGGGTGGCAGGGCTTCAGGACTCAGTGAAGACAGTGCACCAGTGACAACCATGAAGGTATCTGAAAGCGTCCTGGAGGATGCTGCGGAAAAACATACATATTTCCAAAGGGAAAGCAGGGATTGCGTTTTAGCACCTCGCTCCTTGTCTGATCCAGAGCACACGAGGGCACTCTGAATACAGTGACACTTCATAGAATAAACACTCCTTACTTTGGTGGAGGACTTTTTAGGTTCTTCCAATAGTCTGTGAACTCTCAGGGGCTCATTTTTGTACGTCCAACCTCGCCCAGCCGTGGTGCAACGAGGGCATTCATGGGCATGAATGAGATGCCGGGGTCCTAGCAACCTGGGAAGCAGATCACTTCAGTGGCTGCCACTGTTTGTCGTTGTAAATAAAATACTACTTTCTGGAGGCAGCACTGACTCATTCCTTCTTATTTCTTTCCTCTGCAGTTGGAGGAGAGGTGGCTAAAAGTTGGAGGCAGCCGAAAGAGCGGGAGAGGGTCAGGGGTAAGTCTAGACACGGTTTCCTTCCATTGTCTTCCCTTCCTCCTTGCCCCTCCCTCACCCATTTTCCCTTCTCGCTGGTGGACGCCCCCGCCTTGGTCCGGAGCCCAGAGATGGTGGGGTTCAACCCCCCTCGCTTTTTAGCTAAGTTTACAGCTCCTAGCATTCCAAGCGGGGTGTTTTCCAGTAGCCAAAGCACCGGGAATTAACAGCTCTCGGCCTCCCCTCCGGCTTTCCTCCTTGGGTTGGCTGGAAACTTCACCCAGACACCGAAGAAGCTCCGCCCCGGTAGTTTTGAACCGGCCACTGGCTGAGGCTCCGCTGGGCACTATCCCTCCCGAGGTCCCCCTGCCCGAGGCTCTGCCCTCTGGAAGGTCGCCTAGAGCCCGCTGCCCCGGGGCCAGGCGGAGAGGGGTGGGCTGGCGTGGAGGGCAGGAGAGAGGTGGTAGGGTAAGACCTGGTACTCACAGCGCCCTCACCGCCCAGACCCGCTGGGCGCCCGACCGGCCCGTACTTGGGGGGCGGGATGGGCACGTGGCCCACCCCCGGCTCGGACCGGTCCCCGCGCTCCACTGGCCTGGGGGTCGCATCAGCTGAGGCCCCCTCCCCGCACCCGTCCGCGCGCCCACCTCCCCGCTCCGCTCCGCCCCGCCCCGGCGGCTGCGAGGCGGTGCAGCCCGCCGGAGACGCGCGGACCTCCACCCGCTCCGGCAGGTTGCGGCGCAGGCGGCGGCGCAGGCGGCTGCGGCCTAGGGCGCCGGGCGGCCGCGAGCCTCCTCCCCCTCCCGGAAGCGCGGGGCGGGGTCCCCGG
>NW_021703785.1:11827781-12072792 GCF_005190385.1 Monodon monoceros
TCGCCCCTGAGCCCGCCGCCCGGCCCGGGACCCGCGGGGGCTGGGGTGGCCTCGGGCTCCGGCCGGCCCCGCCGCCCGAGGGCTGCGCGCGGCCCGCGGGCCTCGTCGCCCGCGCGGATCGCCGCGGCCCGGCCGTCCCGTCCCAGGAAGTGGGCGTCCTGACCGCCATGGCTCACTCCCCGGTGCAGTCGGGCCTGCCCGGCATGCAGGTAGGCAGGGACCGGGCCGCCGAGGGGAGGGAGGGATGCGCGGGCCGGGGCGGAAGCGGGGAACTTGGCGGTGTAAACACGGCCCCCCCCCCCCACGCTGCACCTTCCGGGGTCGCGCCGGCCTCCCGCGTCGTGCTCGCAGCGCCCTGGGTGCCCTGCCCAGCGGACACGGGTGCGTGTGTGCAGGGGCCTGGGGGCCGCGGCCCGGAGGCGGCCCTCGCCGGCCGGGAGTCGCGGCGATCGAGCGGGGGGATGTGGGGCTGCCGGCCGCTGCGCCCTCCTCGCTTCCCTCTCCCCCTGGGGCCTCCCGAGCCGCAGGCCCCGCGCCGGCCCATTCCCGGGGAGAAGTGATGTGGAGAAATGCCCTCGGAGGCCCGGCTCGCTCTCAGGGCCCCGGCGCGGGCGGGGGGCGGTGAAGGCCCGGGTTCCCCTCGGCGAGGGGGCGGTAAAGTTGAGGGGCGGGGGAGGGCCTCGGGCGCGCCACGGCTAGTCCCGGGCCCGGAGGGCGGAGGAGGAGGCAGGGCGGGGTGGAGGAAGGTGCCACAGCCAGCTCCACTTCCAGCGCGTCTGTTCCGCGCGTTTCCTCCCGGTGCAGATGGAGGGGAAAGTGCGAGCCTTCAACCCTTCTGGAAGAAGGAACCGATGGCACAGCGTGCACTCGAGTGTGGATCCCGGGACTCAGGGCTTTGGCTTGGAGTCTTGATTGGATCCAGCTGAGTCCCTTCCCAGAAATCCTCTCCGTTGCCACTTTGTGGCCTCTTGGCCTCCCAGTGACTTTTTTAGGAGTGGGGTAAAGGGGGAGAAGTTGAATTTCAAATTTACACGGATGCTTTAAGGTTTTTCGCCATCGGGGACTGTTTTTAGCCCTTTGAAAGATAAAACCACTGTCCTTCTTGGCTAATTTGTAATGTTTGTAAGCGCGTAAATGGGGGCAAAATGTTTGGGATTAAAATCTGACGGTACAGCTAGGGAATGTCTTTAAAGTTTGGCTCTCCCGGGTTAGCCGAGTAAGGGAGCAGAGGAGCTTTAAGAAAACAAACACAAGTATGCCAGTGCACTATTTATTTTACAGCGTTCTACGGGCTCATTTTCTCTCCCCTCCCCCACCTCACTCTTGAGGGCTGAGAAGTGCAGTATTCGGACCTGGACTCCATAGGAGCCGGGAATCTGCCCCCTCCTTAAAGAGAGAGCATTTCTCTCTTTCTCTCCCTCTAAATCTGAAAAAGAAAACTCGATTTCATTGTTCAGGTTTGATATTTAGAAAAATAAGAACACAGAGTTACCAGAATTGTAACCTCTTTAAAAAAAAAATGTTGTAACAGTTAACATTAATAATTTGACGGTGCTTGAAGAAAACTGTCCTTGAATCTCACGTAAAGAGCTGTTAAACTCAACAACGCATTTAAAACCTAAGCTTCTGCTGACCACTAGGTAAAAATCAGATGTGGTTTCTTGGTATTTCCTAAAAATTCCTGCTTTGGTTTGAATTTAGAGACAGGAAGGCAGGGTGAACTGGGTAAATTATTTCTGACCAGTAGAGCAAGAAGGGCCTCTTGTAATGATTAAAAAATACATTTGCTGGGTACTTTCTTTAGACAGACTCTTATGCTGTTAATCAGGTTGTAATCTAGCACACTTGCCTCACTTAGAGCTTACCATGGAGGTATTCAGCTTTTGTGGAAAGCGAATCAGTTTAAAAAGGTACTTAAAGCCTCGCTGGCTGGTGCCCTGAAGTCAGTATCAGATGGTCACCAGGTGGTGTCTAGTCTCAACACTCCTTTTGTCCTCCCCTTTTAATTTTTTTCTTCAAGAGTGTGGGCCGGAATTCTTAAATCGTGGGAAAAGAAGGTACATTTCTTTTAATAATTGGGCCTCCCAAATGTATTTCCTAGGTAGTGTTACAAGGGAACTGTTTTTATTTTGCTTTCTCAGTGGAAAGGCTGATAAATTTTTGTTGGGTTGAAACAACCAAATTTTCAGCCGTTACAGTTTTAGGGTCACGAAGGTGGCTTCTGACAGAGTCATCCCTGTATTTAAGTGCATCTACACACTGTATGATGATTGTTTTTAGTGTGCCATTTGGGGAAGAACATTCCTTCCCTCTCCCTTCCACTCCAAAAGAAAAACAACCAGCACATTTATTTCCTGCCCAGGGAGGCCTTCCTCAGAGTTGTTGTTGAGGATTAAATTAAAGGCACACCTGCCTCCGACTGCTCTCCAGGCTAAAACAGGAGGAAAGAAGTACTAACCCTCCTGTGCTGTGTCCCGATACATCCCATAACCTCCCTTTTTTCGTCTCTCATCTCCTGATGAGGGTTCGTAAGGAGTTGGCTTAAAAATTTCAGAAAGACAGCAGAGTGAATTCAGGCAGCCTAGGCAAAGATGCTTAAAAAATAAACCTGAATGACAGCATAATTTCAGTGAAAACATCATTTTCATTGTCTTGCAAATCATTTTTATGCCTCTTGATTCTTATTGGTACTGCTTGAGGCATAGGTGTAATGTATGCCATTTTCTAGACGTGGAAACCAGCAGAGACTGAACTGACCAAGGTGAGATAGTGCCTTATGTGGCAAAGTTGTGATTGGAAACCAGGTCTTTCCTGCCCTCAGGACCCATTCTCTTACTCACCATGCTGTGTTATTGCTTTATTATTACTCTAGCAAACAGTAATGCTTATTTCATTCCAACTTGGGTTTGCTGAAGAAATTAAAATACGGTATTTTATTTGTTCAGTCAGCAACCGTTATTGAACACTGTTGTGCTGGGTGCTCGGTGAGGGTTGATGACTGTAAATCTGAGTGAGTTATGAGTGATCCTGTTTAATAACCTTTTCATGAAGGCTGCCAGGGGCCTTTCCTCTTTTTTTTTTTAAACCTCCCTCCCAGTTTCATATTAGCATGGGGGAAAAAAATAGAAATCATGAACTGAATGTAGTAACTACGAATAGACATAAAGAAATTCGGTTGAGTTGTGGATTTAACTACTCCCTGTCCTTCACTGAACATTTGTTGCTTCTCTCGATTTAATTCAGCTTCAGCTGGAGGCAGCAGCATCCATCAGCTTTTAGTTGCATAAGTTGTAATTTAAAAAGAATTAGATTTTAGTTTATAAGTTTCTATAACGGAATTTTATCAGTCACTTGAAACCTTTTCTGGACCGTGACCCATGTAAGAAATATATTTTACATCAAGACCTGAAAGTTAACGTTTCAGAAGACAGCCCTGATCCTCACTACTTGCGATGTACTGTTTGATGCATTTTATTAAGAAGAAAAAAAAGAGCTGTTGCAAAACTAAATTGATTTCACAGCTGACTGAATTACACTAATTTGATATGTAACATGTATGACAGGACCTGAGTTTAGCATGTTTTGAGGATGTCATATATGTAAGATATTCTCATATTTGAAAGTACAGACCGTTTACAGGAACAGCTGGAAAACGTAAAGTCTCTACTTTATTAACATCATCTTTGCGTTTCTCTGGCTGCTTGGAGAGACCTTTTGCTGAGAATGCCCCTCTGTGTGGGGAGAGAGAGAGACGTTTAATGGCCAGTTTGGGTGAGTTGGGAACTTTTCTCCAGTGCTCTTCCTTACCCTGGGGAAACCTGTGCGCTCTGGAAATCTGGGAGGTGAAGACAAACAGAAGGACAGCTGCATTTAATCTTGCCTGAAGAGCTCTGGTACTTTTTCCTCTGCGGGTGTGGACGTTCAGGGTATTTGTGAGGTGGTGGTCCAGCGTTGGACTGGGCGAGGAGCCGCGTCCTTGCGGCGCATTTCCCCAGCAGCCGCGGCAGGTGTAGGTGAGACCCTCCTCCTGGCCGGTGCTCAGGAGGTCAGCAGCCTAGCAAGGGCCGACTGGGGTGCTCTCCCCGAGAAGGTTCAGATCAGCCGGGGAGGGGTGCGCAGAGAGCAGGGCGCGGGGTGCGAGGGCGGACTCGCGGCGCCCAGCCGGGGCCCTGGAGCTGGAGGGGCGGCAGCCGGGGAGGGGTCCTGCGTTCCCCGCCGCCTAGGGCGGCGCACTGTCCGGACGCTGCTTCCTCCGGGCACGTGGTGGGCCAAGGTGGAAGGATGCTGGGAGCGCTGGCTGCTGCTGGGAAGGCGGCGGTGGCTCTCTGGGCGAGAGGCCCCCAGGATGGCGAGAGGAGGAGGCTGAAATGGTGGGAGGGTCTCGTGTCCACCTGCAGCGCAGGTGGACCTTTCAGCAACGTTGCCTCAAACCTTGTAATGTGAACTCTTAGCCAACATTTTATAGTTTATTAGTCTCCTTCACGCCCCTTGCTTTTGACCTTTTCCCATGCTCTATGCTATAAGGAAAATAAAGACACATTCTCTGTTATTGTTAGTAGCCTATATTTAAGGTGTTTTTTTTTAAAATACGCATTTCAAGACTTCATATTCCCTCTTCTCTATCACCAAAATTTAACAGTGTTAAGAATTTGTATTGCTTAAAGTCAGTTTGGGAGGGGGAGGGTCGTCGGAAGATTAAAATAGAAAACACCTTGGAGGAGTCCAGGACATTTTGGTTCTAATCCCGTATCAGGGAATGTTCTTGATAGTATTTCGCATACAACCAGTGACCTTCAAGTAGAAATTGGTTGGATTAGACTTTTCTAGGCTGCTAACGCAGCACCGTGTGCCAGCGGAGGGTAGCTACGGGTACGTGGCATCGTTGCTTTCTTGTTCCTTTTTGTCATTTTTGTGGTCATCTTTGAGTTAACTCTTCTGGTGTGTGGAGCGGAGTTTACTTATTTGATGCGACTTGACGCGGCTTTTGAGTTGAACAGTTTCCCAGGACTTTGGTGCGAGATGCTGTGTGAGGAGTTTCTGAAGAAATGAGCCTGTTGGTAGCTGTTGCTTCTTCCTACTGTATTTTACAGCCACACCGAGGCCAGGGTCCAGGAGCCTGAGGATCTTTGGGCCGCGTTGCTCTCTTTTCGGGTGATTTCTCCCTGTGATTCAGAATTGCCTGCTGGGAAACTCCATACCTACAGGAAATGGACCACACCCAACCCAGTCCTGCTGTGGCTTTTTTTGGTGCTTGGGCTCAGCACTGTCATCATTAATGGAATCTTGTGGCGGGTATGAGCGCAGGAAATAGAAGTGGACTCTTACCCCTCTATTGCCACTCAGAGTCAAGCACTGTCATCCGACTGGTCGTTTCCCTGCCGTAAGTCCCGTTTTTTGCAGTGCAATACCTTTCAAACTCTCAGAGCTCATTGCTTTGAGAAGGGGAAAAACTAGAGCTCTTACAGCACCTGGCTCCTGGGGTGGATGCCGCGTTCCCTAATCCTAAATGGCTCCCTGGTTTCCAAGATTTAGAGGAGGGAAAATAAGATGAGGTGTACCTTTGCTTGCGACAAGGCATAAAGCATCCCGGTTGTGTGTTACAAAGGCACTTGGAGTGCACCCCCCCCCGGGGATGGCACTGTCCACTTACAGACCTTCCATTATATTTTCAGGAGGGTCTTGGTCAATAGAAGGAGCCCTGTTGGTATCGGAATACATTGTGGGAACTTTTGGAGTTTTACATTAATGCTTACCAAATATGTAGCCCGTGTTTATCTTCCCGCCAAGTCTCTTCCTGTTTTTAAAAAGACTTTCTGGCCCTAAGATTTGAAAGGACCGTGTAGGTCCACATCCTTTGTCTTCTATTAATTACTTAGGATTTTTGTTTAGTTTTTATTTGAAAAGTTATGCACGTGGTGAGGGTTGTTGGGAGAGAGCAGTTCCTTGCCCTTGGCGTCCATTTCCTCCCCTCACCCCCTCCCAAGGCGGCTCCTTCCATCCTCTCTGCTGTCAGTTGTTGTTACTTCTTTGTTCACAAAGAGCATTTAAAAATCGCTGTTTCTTTTTTCCCTAGTTTCAGGCATTGTCAGTAGACTTCGGACCCTGAAGATGAGGATTTAGTTCTCGTGTCCTTGCCTCCTTCGCTGCTCCCGTGTCCCTCCCCTCCCTGTGCCCAGTGCACTTACGCTGGTGACTTCAGTTAGATTCGTGTGTACATTAACATGACTGTGGAAACACTAAGCCCAGCCACTAAGCCCAGCCAGCCATGAGTAAACCAGGATTACTTTTCGAATCTTGTTTGGAAGTTTATTTATTTATTTTTTTGGAAATGTAATTGTCTTAGTCTGTTTGGGCTGCTGTTACAAAATACTGTAGACTGAGTGGCTTAAACAACAAACATTTCTCACAATTTTGGAGGCTTGGAAGCCCAAGATCAAGGCTCTGGCAGATTTTGAGTCTTTTGAGGGCCTGCTTCTGGCTGTGTTCTCACAGGGCAAAGGGGGAGGGGGTGCTCTGGGAGGTCTCCTTATAAGGGCAGCAATCCCAATCCTGAGGGCTCCACCCTCATGACCTGATCACCTCCATCACATTGAGGGTTGGGTCTCACCATATGATTTTGGGGAGGGAGCATAAACATTTACTCTGTAGCAGCACTTATAACTTATTCAACCCCAAACCCACTGCCAGTTGTTGAAACCTCCTCTTGGGCATTTCAGGTGAGGCACACAGGCTGTCTGTCCATTTCCCTCCTCTGGAGGGAGACTCCTTCCTATGAGCCTCCTAACCTGTATCGCTGGCATCCCCTCTGCCATCCCTCATCCTCTTTGCCTTCATCCTCGGGATTCCTTGGGCTGCTCTCTCGGGATGGCTTGTTTTCTGTGTCTCCTGCCATCTTTCTTGGTTTCCGTGACTGTGTTGGTGGAGCATATCCTGTAGTGGCCTTCCTGTGAATAGGGTGCATGGGAGATAGGTTTTTTTGAGGTCTTGGGTATCTGCAAGTTTCTTATTTTTGCCTTTCCCCTCGATTGATATTTTGGCATGGCGTTTAGTCATGGGGTGGAAATTATTTCCTTCAGAATTGTGACAGCAGCTCCACTGTGTTTTAGCTTGCAGTGTTGCTGTTGAGGAATGCAACGCCACACCGATACCGGAATCTATGCGTGCAAGCTGTTTCATTTTTCCTGAATTTCTTAAGATCTGAATTTTTTCTTTGTAATCTGAAGTTTCATCATGATGTGGGTCTTCTTTTATTTTTTGTGACAGGTACTTCATAGGCCCTTAATCAGACAACTCACGTCTTTTCGTTGAATTGTTTCTTTGATTCCCTTTCCTCTCCCATTTCCTGTGTTCACTCTTTCTTAAACCCTTTATTATTTGGATGCTGGACCTTCTGGACTGGTCCTCAAGTATTCTTACCCTTTGAAACCTATTTTCCATCTCTTGTCTTTTCTCCTTGGCTTTCAAGGGAGATTGTCTCAACTTTATCTTCCAGCTCTTCCAAAGAGTGTTTCATTTCTGCTCTTGTTTTTTAAATTGTGAGGGCTCTTTTTGATTCTCTGAATGTTGTTGCTTTCTTGTTTCAGTTGAAATATCTGCTTTCATCTCCCTATGTTAATTGTGGTTATGTTGTTTTTTTCCCTCGGAATAGATACTCTTTCTCCACGGCCCCTTTGCTCCCCTGTTGGTTTTGGTTTCTGTTTTTTGTGGTAGAGGCCACCCTCGAATGTCCACTCATATTTCAGAGTAGGGAACAAGCTGGTTGGAAGTCTGAACCCTGACTGGGGCTTTTTCAACCCCAGTGATGTAGGCGCTTCTGGTGGGCATGAGAGGTGAGGAACGGCTTATGTCAGTTTCTTATCGCTTTTTTTTTTTTTTTTTTGCGGTACGTGGGCCTCTCACTGTTGTGGCCTCTCCCGTTGCGCAGCACAGGCTCCGGACGCGCAGGCTCAGTGGCCATGGCTCACGGGCCCAGCCGCTCCGCGGCATGTGGGATCCTCCCGGACCGGGGCACGAACCTGCGTCCCCTCCGCTTGTGGTCCCTCCTCCCGCCTGAGACTCACTCTGGATGAGGAAAGGTGCCGAGAGCGGGCACAGTGCCCCGTGTAGTTTCTCTCCCGCTCCTGAAACACTCCATGTTCCTTTGCAGAGAACATGCTTTCAGTTTCCTTTCCTGGGGAGGCACGGGGCAGCTTCCTGGCTGTGGGCAGTGGGCAGGCCATCTGGGTGTTCCACTGCTTCTGCAGGACTTGCAGTCACTGCTCCCCTGGGGATTCGGCAGGGTGGGGTGCAGTTGATTCTCTGCTTTCCCTGCCTCGAGCTTAGCATTTGCCGTCTTCCCCATCTTTCTTTCCACCACCCACTTTCCAGCTTCTGGAATTTTCTTGCTGTGGGTGTTCTCTCCCCTCCTGGTACGTGGAGGTTTAAAGACTTTTTTAAGAAAACCCCCTTTGTACTGTGATTTCAATGGGGTTTCAGGATTGACCAAAGTAGATCTTATGCTCAGCGTGTGCTCTCTACCTGGAAATCACTCTCTTCAATTTATAGATGAATGAACAGAATTTGAATTCCAAGGTCAGGACCGCCCGGTCTGTGGAATGGGGAGGGACTCCTGAGCCGCAGTCCTCTTCATCACGTGTTGCCTTCTGGTTTCTCTCTGTAAGAAAAAAGCAGTGTACACACACCCTCGTTTTTCCATGTGTCTTGTCTGTGACCTCCGCCTCCCCGACTTGAATGCTTTCTTCCACTCTGTCTCTCATTTTCTAGTCTCGGGATTCTGTGGGCACAGAACCGTTTTCAGGGCGCCCCACGGTATCTTGTTGGAGGAACATTTGCTTAAATCGACTGATGTTTTGGGGGTGCAGCCTTGGTCCGGGATTGAGTGTAGGCTTCCTGGGAAGCTGGCAGCGCCGCCGCCAGGGTGGGTCAGGTGCCCCTGGGGGACCCAGTCTGCACGTGTGTGGGGACCAGGCGCCTTGGACTCGGGAATCCCGCGCGTGGCTCGGTGTTGCTCCTCAAACGCTCGTGTTAGTGTGTACGTGGCTCCAAGACTGTGCTTCCTACTTAGAACAGAGTACCTTTGGAGGTAGAAACGTACAGTGATAAACTAGTGGAAATGAAAGTAATCCAGAGCTTGGGGACTGGGTGTTGGTCAGCAGCTATTTTAGGTACAGTTTCCCAGTATCACTTTAAGATCAATTTCAGTGCGGTTGACTCGAAGTTGTTAAATTACTACCTGAACTCCTGGTGAACTGAGAACCTGCTGTAGAAAGGTCTTGTTTGAGCATTTCTTTCCTGTGTTTGATGCCCTTTCATTGTACCAAACATTTCTTGAGAGGTAATTTAAAAAGAAAAAGATATGTAAGTACAAAGAATTGCTCAGTTCCTCAGCAGTTCCTACCAGGAGGCGGGTGGCTTTTTCCTTCGGCTGCGCTGTGTTACCGGAATAGATAAGTGGGAAAAGTAAGTGGTCCTTTGGCGCTCCCATGTTGATGCCCTTAGTGGGAGCCTTGTAGGAAGGGAACTAAATTTTACTGCGCTCCTTCCAATACAAGGAGGGAGGAGCAGCTTATGCCCTCGGCTAATCCTCGGGGCCTCTGCTGAGCGAAGGGCTGTTAGACCAGTTTTACAGATGAGAAAACTGAGGCTTAATGAAACTCGACCAAGGCTGCCTAAGGCCGCCGCCCTGAGAGCGGAGCCCCGACTCCCTGGCTTTTGGTGCTGGCATTTGTGTTTTCTTCCTCCCTCCACCAGAGTGCCCCCGCCCCCGACGTGGCTGCTGTGTCCTTCATGACCAAATTGTGCCTCCAGCTTCCCTGAGACCGGCCCAGTTCAGGGCTGGTCACTCATGGTATTTTGGTCACTTTTATTTACATGATTTTGTTTTTTAACGTTTGGAGAAGACTTCGTTCATGTCCCAGTGTTATTCTTTTTTTTTTTTTTTTTTTTTGCGGTATGCGGGCCTCTCCCTGTTGTGGCCTCTCCTGTTGCGGAGCACAGGCTCCGGACGCGCAGGCTCAGCGGCCATGGCTCATGGGCCCAGCCACTCCGCAGCATGTGGGATCTTCCCGGCCGGGGTCACGAACCCGTGTCCCCTGCATCGGCAGGCGGACTCTTAACCACTGCGCCACCAGGGAAGCCCCCCAGTGTTATTCTTAATTGACTTCCTGGAATTTAGGATTGTGGGAGTAGGGGGAGGTGACTGGTCCCTGTTCTGTTTCTCGTCGTTGTCTCTGCTGAGCCCTCATGCTGCCCTTGGGGAGGGATGGCAGCCTTTGACTTCTGTTTGTTACCTCTCAGGTGTTGCCCAGGTTGTTTTGAACTGTGCAGAAATATTAACTGAAAACAGTACACTATAATCTAACAGTGCTTTTGAGATTTCAGCTTTTATGCTCATCAGTCACCTGGAGGGCTTGGTGGAGTTTGCATTTCTAACAAGTTGCCAGGTGTGTGGCTGTCTCAGGGACCACACTTTGAGAACCGCTGCACTGCAAAATTAAAAATCCTTAAATCCCTGTTGCTCCCCCTGGGAGCCCCATACAGCGGTGCCCATTTGAAGAGCAGCTCAGTGGAAAGTCATGGAAAGTCAGTGCTTGCGACTCAGGGCGTGTATTTCAGAGCCTGACTTCGGAACCACAGGTCTAACTTTGAAAATTGAATAGGCTTTTTAATTGAAAGAATTGTTAGAATTTTTACTATGGTAGCATGTATTGCACACCTGTTAGGGGGCAGAGGAAGATGTGTGCTCCATGTCTTTTTGACTTTGGAACCTTATTTTTTAAGAAATGCAGCTCTCAGAACTAGCCTTCATTGTTCTTTTGGAAAACCCTGAGCCAGGACAGAAGCCCTGAGCCTGAAGCTCCTCCACAGCGTTGCCAGGATCATCTCTCAGCTGTTTTCATCATGTCACTCCCTGCTTAAAAACCTGTGGTGGCTTCCTGACCAAACATAAGCTCCAGCTCAGAACTCAGAGCCTCGTGTTCCTACCCGGCTTCCTTGTGTGCTGTGTTCCCACCGCCTCGCCCCGCGGGAGAGCCTGCCTGCCCCGCAGGGTCGCCCCAGAGTCCTCTGCCCAGTAACCCCTGGTGAGCCGTTAGTATTTGTGTTCTGTTGCCTTTTTTTTTTCTTAATTGGATTGTAAGGGCAGACCTTCAGGGAAGGTCCCCACCATCAGTCGGTCCAGCTCCCCCGTGATGCTAGGCCCGTGAGGAACACCTGCTGGTGGAGGGAGGGGACAGCTAGGAAACGAGTGGCCTCCTTGGGGCAAAATCGATTTTCTTTTGTCGTAGTTGTTCCGCTTAGCACTTAACTGAAGATGTACATGTGTCTCTGAACTGAGAATACTGTTGCGGACCAACAGTCTTTTTAATGTTTGGTTTGTCAGAGATTTTGTGCTTTTATGTATAAATAGTTGATTTGTTTTTTTTTTTTTGTGGTACTCGGGCCTCTCACTGTTGTGGCCTCTCCCGTTGGGGAGCACAGGCTCCGGACGCGCAGGCTCAGCGGCCATGGCTCACGGGCCCAGCCGCTCCGCGGCACGTGGGATCCTCCCGGACCGGGGCACGAACCCGCGTCCCCTGCATCGGCAGGCGGACTCTCAACCACTGCGCCACCAGGGAAGCCCAGGGAGACTTTTTTTTTTTTTTTTTTAAGTGTGTTGTAATTTTTTTGCAGTTCGCTGTATGGCTTTTTCCGGTATAAGGGTAAGTGGCATATTAAGCAGACTTGGGGGATGGACTGTGTCTGGAAAGGTAGTTATGAGGTTTGGGCTCTTCTCTTTCCTTTGTTAATAAAGAATTTGAAGTGTTTGTAAAAACGCTTGTTTGTGTCATTCAGAATGCCTTCCTCCCAATTGTCTTCTTTAAGAAAAAATGAAGTGCTTACATGAAGTGAAACTGCTTGCGCTTCCTGACCTGGGGACACAGGCTGCCTGTGTTTATCTGTGCAGCAGGCAGGATGTGATGGGATCTGTGCACCTGACAGTGGTGGAGGTCTCAGGCCACCCTCCGCAGCGGGCCTGGGGCTGTTACCGCCAGCAGCGTGAACCTGTGGCCCTGGCTATTGCAGGATGAAACTCCATTTCCCCGTACCGTGAAGCCGTCATAGTTGAAAGTGATCACATGGTTTAAAATAGTTTTTAATGGAAAAGCAGTTTTCCCAGGGATCTACATGTTCTCTTTCTCTTGGATGAATTACTGCTTATGTGAAGCAAAATGCTTCTTGAGAGGAGGCCTTCACAGCCTTTCTCCCAAAATAAATAAGTAAATATTCATATATGCGTGTGCATCTAAAATGTTTTTTTTTTAAATTTCTCTTATATTTCCAAAAGGAACAAAACCCTCAAGGTCCTGAAAATTAATTGTTATGAAGGTAGTAAAATACTTTTAAGCCTTTTTATTTATTTATTTTTTAAGTTGCAAATTATTCTTTTTTTTAGATTTCTTTTTATTTATTTATCTTTGGCTGCGTTGGGTCTTCGTGGCTGCTCGCGGGCTTTCTCTAGTTGCTGCGATCGGGGGCTACTTTGCAGTGCGTGGGCTTCTCATCACGGTGGCTTCTCTTATTGCAGAGCACGGGCTCTAGGCGTGCGGTCTTCAGTAGTTGTGGCACGCGGGCTCAGTACTTGTGGCTCGCGGGCTCTAGAGCACAGGCTCAGTAGTTGTGGCGCACGGGCTTAGTTGCTCCGCGGCATGTGGGATCCTCCTACACCAGGGCTCGAACCCGTGTACCCTGCATTGGCAGGTGGATTCTTAACCACTGCGCCACCAGGGAAGTCCTTAAGCCTTTTCAAAATGGTATAATTCTCAATGTTTTTATACCTAGTCTGTTGCATAGATTATTTCTTAATATGTTAGCTACAGCCACTAAACAAGGCGGTTTTTGAAATTCCACAAAAATGATCCCTCTCTTGATTCGTCCTCATGCATCAGAGCAGCGGTGATCCCTCTCGTTTCAGTCGGGGGCTGTGTGCCGCGAAGGCCCTTTGAGGGAGGGCTTCTGGGTGCTTGTCTCCTGCAGAGTTGGAACTCCCTCCCCAGACTGGCCATGTTGTCTACACATAGTCTTGTAAAAGACAGTGTGAAGTGGGTGTCTGAAGATGGGTGCAGAAATGGAAAAACACCCTTCAGTCCATCCACCACTAAACTGTTTTTAAAGCACAAGTGTCTGTAATCCCACTACTTGAATAGAGCTGTTTTCCAGGCATTGTTTCGTACATTGTTTTCCACTCAGAATTGGATGGTAAATATCGTCCCCCATTTTCACGAAATTTCCTTGTGATGATTTTTTTTTTTTTTGCGGTACGCGGGCCTCTCACTGTTGTGGCCTCTCCCGTCGTGGAGCACAGGCTCCGGACGCGCAGGCTCAGCGGCCATGGCTCACGGGCCCAGCCGCTCCGCGGCATGTGGGATCTTCCCGGACCGGGGCACGAACCTGTGTCCCTTGCATCGGCAGGCGGATTCTCAACCACGGCGCCACCGGGGAAGCCCTGTGATGATTTTAATGGCATTTCTGACTCACCTCTTTGGGGTAAGGCATGCCCCATCCTTAGGACACGGAGTTCTAGTCAGAGCACATTCCTGTTTGGTTCTGTTGGTTAGATAGAATTACCTTGCTGCTTTCATTTTGCCTTTGGAGAAGGAAAAATTAGCCATCCTTCTCCTCCCACAACAGTGTTACTGGAAAGCACTGTGGTGGTTATTTCATGAGTGTTTGTAGGTGATTGCTTCACTTACGTCAGTAAGCCAGACACTCACCAAGGGGTATTACGTATTCATGCTGGGCCCCTTGCCCCTGCAGCAGTTGTGTCCTAAACAGAGGACCCTACGTGTGGATGGGGGCCCACAGAGACTCTGCTTGTGTACACACGTGTTCATGTGAGCATTAATTCAGAACCACAGGACCACTCCTTTCCGGGCTCCTCTCTGCGGTGGATGGAACAAGTGGAACAGTGGGAATCCTGCCTGGCTGGACTGTGTTCTTCAGATGAATATTTCGTATATGTGATCAACATTCCAGTTTTAAAATAGTTTATATCCTGCATGTCTCTCTTTAGTCTTTGATTTAATGAAAAGTTGTAGAAGATGTAGAAATTCACGGGACAATAACAGGTGCAAATACGGTGACTTAAAATTACTGCTGTGAATGCACATTCTGGCTCCCTGCACCAAGAGGATGGGTGTGCTTTTTACCCATTTGATAGTGGATGTGTTCTGAGTGACGGGGCTGTAGTCACTGAAATCACGCATATCACTTGTACGTGTTTTCTTCCCACCCAAGGCGCACATGTTAGCGAGGGTCTGCGGGCGGTGGTGGTGCCCGTGCTGACCACGGGCGCCTGGCTTCGGGGACTGGGGCTCCGAATAGCCCCGCATCACTTCAGGTTTTCCTGCCACATGGATTCAGATCAGTTTAGACCTCCCCTCCGAGGGAGTCATGAAAAACTCTTGGTTTTTAGAGACTGGAGATTTGGGTTTAGGGGCGTGGACCTCTGCTGCTGCCCTTCTACCATATATATTTGATGAATGGAAAAACTTAAGGAGAAATACAAGTCAGTAGTATGAAAGTAGAGCATTACTGAATTTTTCTAGAACCGTTTTGCTTTTTTTCTTTATTCAGATTAAAGCAGTTTTTTCTTTATTGTGTGACTGATTGCCTTTAGTTATTTAAGTCTTACAAGAGTGATCACGGAAAGGGAAACTTGTCGCATAAAAGTACAATGAAAGAAAAAGAGGACCTGTTGTCAGACTTTGAAAACATCTTTGCTATTTTAAGCTGAAATACTAGGTAGTGATGTAGTCAGTGTGGCCATTTATTTTATAAAACAAAAAATTAATAAGGGATTTATTAATGTTTTTACTTGTAATCTGTTTTCATGATCACCGCTGTTACAGTTTGATGCAAAAAGAAGCAGATGTTTTCATGTGTCAGAAATAAAGTTTAAACTATGGGCAGTTCCCAAGTACATTTCAGATTTCACTTGTAAGTGTGTTGGTTAGAAGTCCCACACATTTTCTTACAGAAATGAATTTATAAATGGTGATTAAGTTCTGAGGCTAACTTAGAAAAGCCTAACTGAACCATGACTTCCTGGTTCTGAAGGCAGGAAGTTAGTTAGTATAAGAGAGTTGGAGAAGAAGGAAGACTTTACTTTTCTTGGTGCAGAACTGGTCCCGTGCAACATTTCTGAGTTCAGATTGGTCTCTTGTGCTGTGCTGCGCCTCACTGTTACCACCAGTACCTTTGTTCTTCACCCTTTAATGCCTTCCTGATACTGCAGCTCTTTGCTACATTTCATTGAGAAGTTCTCAATGAAAATTCCTATTCTTCATTTTAAAATTGATTTTAGGTAGATGTTGGAAAAGCATTTATACTAGTTCATAAAAGTAGCAGTCTTAGAGGAAGAAAGAATGTGTGTTGATCTAAATAGATATCTAATAGGTAGAATATTAGGCAGTGAAAAATTGATGGCATGATACAGGAATGACGCTTAGGGCTGTAGAGGGATTTGCCATGTGTTGGACACTGTGCTGGCATTGGGATTAGGAAGATAAATGATAACCCTGTGTTCAGGAGGCTTACAGTCTAAGAGCAGAGGCACGTGTGTAAAGATACTTTTCTCTGGGATAAATGCAGTTGTAGAAGGAAGTATAAGGCTCAGAAGAAACACAAGAGGAAGGAGTAATTATATCGAGAGGTGGCAGTTTGAACCTCAATAAAGGAAATGATGCCTGAGCTCTTTTTTTATTTAAAAAGGCAGAAGGAATCCAGACAATAGAATGTTCAAAAGCGTGAGAGTTGTTTCTTTGTTTTGTTTTTTATTAAATAGCACAGAGTGTTTGGAAAAGTGCAACGGATTCAGTTTTGCTGGACTTTAAGGAAAAAAGAGAACAAGAGAGATGAAGTTGAAGAGGTAGTTGGGGACCAGCTCATAAAGGACAATGCTGACTGGTTTGGGTTTCAGCCTGTTAGGTGATGCAAAATTCCCAGGAATGTTTGCAGTGGCAGAATGAGACCAATTTTCTTTTGAAAGTTTGGCACTTGGACTGGAGAGGGCAGAGGCTGGTCCCTCAGGTAGGAGACCACTGATGCGGGACTGGACGGAGGCATCGGTGGCTGGATGGGATTCAAGAGGGAGCCCTGGGCAGAATGGGCCGGCTGGGCGAAGAGGGTGATGGAGGGAAGGAGGAATCCTAAGATGGCCTCTAGGGATCTGGCCTGGGTGTGTGGGTGAATGAATCATGGGGCCACCGATTGGCATAGATGATGAAGAACCTACACAGATAAGAAGTTCTGTTCAGTTGCCTGGAATGTAGGTGGAGGAAAGGAATAGGTGGTTACATGCCTGGGTCTGGAGCTTGGGGGAAGAGTCCAGGCTAGGGACCGAGGCTGGTGATTTATGAATCAGGTCATCAGGGGGTGGTTAGCAATACGAGAACGGGTGTGAGCACCGTGGGGAGGGTGATTGGAAAGGGAGGAGCCCGAGTTCCAGATCTCACAGGCACCTGGGTACTCTACCTGCTTCAGCTGTCATTCACTGTGAGGCCTTCTACTCTGAACTCTTCTGTCACAGCGTCAGGGATTTCCACCCCTGGTGCCAGGGTGGGTGGATGGGCAGGGAGGGGCGCTGTGTGGCTGTCTGTTATCAGTGGGAGCAGTTCATGAGCTGATTGCCCGGAAGTCGAGAGCAGCTTGTAGTTTCTTGGGTGATGGGAGTTTTATTAGATAAGTCATATGCCAGAGTTCCAAATACCTAGTATATACTTAATTTTGACCCTGACGCTCTTTAATGTGTAGTTTAATGAATGTCATGCCTGAAGTAAGTAACTTTTGAATGAACTGGGTAGCAGAATTTAACAAGGATGTTGTTCAGACATCTTAGCGTTTGGTTACACGGGCAGAAATTGCTGTAGAAGCCTCTAGTTAACTCTAAACCAGACAGGCTTTCGTTTTACCCCACATGGGTGGTGCTAGGGTTCCTGTGGTGCTTCTTACCGGCCTGGTGAGCCCTGGAGAGTAATCAGGAAAAATGAAAGCCGTGTTGGGGATGGGTTGTTTGGGGATTATGTTATTAAAATAATTTTCTTTAATATTTGTACAGCTGAAGCATCCTAAAATGCCAGTTTGAAACGAGAAGGGGACTTTGGAGTTGGATCTATCTAGTTGGTTTAGTTTAATCTCTTAAGAGGCACGATGTTTTAGAATACTTGGGGGTCTGGAGATGTCAATTTATAAAACTTGGCAGGTTAAATCAGAACTCCTGATTTATTACAGTTTTAGCCAGAGGTAATTTTAATAATTAAAGTGAAATGGCCCATTTAAAAATTCTGTAAAGAGTAGTGGGCACTAAGTGTTCTGGGGAAGTATGGGCTCTTTGGGGGAGTGGGTGACTGGAACAATGAAGATACTCATTTTTAAAAATAGACTTTATTTTTTCGAGCAGTTTCGGGTCACAAAAAGAATTGAGTGGAAGATGCAGAGATTTTCCCGGGTACTCTGCCGCCCGTCGCTGTCCTGCCCCAGATTATACTTTTTATGAGGGATGGCCCTCCATTGACACACCATTATCACCCGAAGTCCATAGTTTATGTTAGGGTTCACTGCTGTTGTGCATTCTGTGGGTTTTCATAAATGTATAAGGACATGTGTCCACCCTTCTAGTATACAGAATAGTTTCACTGCCCTAAAAATCAAGGAGGGTGTTTTTAAAGCATGTCGTTTGGATTCTGCTGAAATATTGTTCTGTGAATATGTGCCATTTTTTCCTCATTAGCTTCTGCAATCCTGAGCTCGGTTTGGTCCTCACGGTCTCAGTCCCTTGCCATAATTCCAGTTCCTGTGGGAGGCTGTTGGGGATTTTAAGAAGGGAAAATACCACATGGTGCCCCCACCACCACCCCCGCCCCGTAAAGATTCCTTCTAAAAATTGAGCTGTTACAAATTTTAATTTATTTAAAATATTATAGAAGTAATATATAACTAATGGTAAAAAAAAAAAAATCGAACAGTGCAGAACTGTATGATTTTATTCCCCAGGGGTAACTAACGTTGAAGGCAAGGAGTCTGTGGTTGCCTTAATTGCAAAGGATTGTTCACTGTCTTGCATTTAGAACTGAAGGGAAGGCTGGGAATTCCATTTGATGTTTTTTTCTTCCCTTTCACAGCAGTTCCATCAGAAATGTCACTAACCTCTAACGAAGACCCTTTAAGCAGTCCAATTTCTACCAGCACTTAAGTGCTTTTAATACTCCTGATGAGCCATGATGCTCATTCTTCAGCCAACAGAGACTTAGTGGATGTCTGCTGTGCTTAATGCACCATGCTCGGGGCTGGGCAAGGGGGCGAGCTGCGCCTGCTGTCCTTAATGTGCTTATAGCCTGGCATTGGCAGACTCTGGCCAGTGCTGGTGGTACAGGGTGATATTAACCAAAAAGTGGGTGAAAGAAAGGAAGCCCTCCTGGAGGAGGTGGCATGTGGTTATGTATTTGAGAAGTTCTTTAAGGGGCTGTAGTGGGTAAAGGGCACTCCAGGCAGAAGAGATCTGTTCCTAGAATTGGCTGAAGTTGGGGGTGACTGGTGTACATGAGTAAGGTTACGGTTTTTCCTTCCCCTCCTCCTTCCTGAGATAATGGGGAAGAGAAAGTATGGGAAAGCTTTTTGTTTGGAGTATGATAAAAGTGCTGAAAAAGGAAGAGGAAGTATGATGGGGGTTTCAATCAGGTGGTGTCTCCTTAATGGATTGGATAATCCAGATCAACCCTGAAGTGGCCTTGGTGGCTTCTTAGCTTCTTTCTGATTTGCTTGGGGAACAGATAATAAGGAGAGATTGGAAATCTGGGTAGGCTTGATATTTACAGGCTGGTCACAGTATTCTGTATGTCTCTTTTTAAAACGTTGAGCTTAATCTTCACTCCTGATTCCGAAGACAGGTTTGTTTGTTTTCTTTTTTTTAAATTGGGTTGAATACACTTGAAGCACAGTAGATCTACAGTATATATGGTTTCGTTTTCTTTTGCATACTTAGAATTGGGCCTCCAGAACGAAACAGGATAGTTTTTACAAAAACGACTTGCAAATTAGTGATTTTACCTTTGAGCCAGGAGCTCTGGGGCTTCTTTCATCCGGGAAAAGGGTGGCTGTGGCCGTGAACCTTCATGGGAGGCCAGGGTATTAGGAAGTACAGTTGGACTTGGGTGATGGTTACTGGTGTTTGTCTTTTCGGAAGACAAAACTATAGGAGGGGGGCTGCTCCTGTTTTAAGGGGGAAAAACAAAAAGAGGCAGAAGAAACAAGCTTTTACCGTCTCTGAAGCGTTATCTTAGTTGGTAACAACTGACAGTGATGTTTCATGAGTTAGGATGAAAGCCCCTTTGCAGAAGATGGAATCTGGCTGTCATGGGGGACCCTGCAGCATTACAGCTCTAGCCACTGTAAATAAATGTGTGAATGTGTTAAATGAGTGAGATTCCTGTAGAAAAGTCAGGTCATTAAATGAAAGAGTTGTAAGATGTGACAACCTGCTCTGAGGTCACACCGAGCAGAGGCAGGCAGGGAAGAGGTGGGTGGCCTTAGGCTAATGGAGGAAGTTGCTGAGCTTAGCTGACGGTTCGCTGACTGTATTTCAGAAGGTTGCGCAAAAAATTCTTTTCACCGAGACCTTTGTGTTTCGCAGCGTGTGTTATCTGTAGTCTCAGGATGGAGTCAACAGTGAGGTTGTATTAGCAGCAGCCCGATTGCAGAGGCCTCTGCATCAGGACCACTGTGGTCCTCGCCCGGGGTCACGATTTGGATAAGGATGCACCTTGAAGGTCATATAGCAGATTAAGTGGTTCATTCGTTTTTCCTAGAGAAAGATGTGGTATGAGGGAGAACAGTGATGGGTGTGTGTGGTCAGGTGTGGGATTTGAGGATGAAGCCTTGAGATGGGTCAGCTCCTTGACACTTGCATGATTTATCTATCCACATGCAGCCGTTAGCTGAAATTTGCCGTGTGCCACTTGTCTGCATTTCAACTACTACTGCATGTAATTCGGCAGTTGTGACTCAGAAGAAGAATGCAGCTAAGGCTTCTGATCAGACTGTAATGGGACCATGGCATCATTTGTCATGTACCAGTTTTTTTTTTTTTTTTGCGGTACGCGGGCCTCTCACTGTTGTGGCCTCTCCCGCTGCGGAGCACAGGCTCCGGACGCGCAGGCTCAGCGGCCATGGCTCACGGGCCCAGCCGCTCCACGGCACGGCACGTGGGATCCTCCCGGACCGGGGCACGAACCCGTGTCCCCTACATCGGCAGGCAGACTCTCAACCACTGCGCCACCAGGGAAGCCCTATGTGCCAGTTTTAAAGTTAATTTTCATGTTTTATTCTCAGGAAAACTATAGTATGTACGCGGTTTTTTTTGTCCTTTTACAGATGAGTAAACCAAGTCCTAGAGAAACAACTAGTAGGAGGAGGTGGATTTGAACCCACACGCATCTGGCTGCAGGTGCCACGTTCTTTTCTTCACACTATGCCAGGTTCTCCAGGGGCTTTACATACTGGAGCCAAGAACTAGGGTCTCAGTTGAGTTCTCAAGGGGGAAGGGAGGGACTGGTGTCCCAACCCCATAAGTGACGTCACTTCCCTGAGGGGTCAGCAGCAGGTGGTTCAGTATGGATGGGAACTACAGCTGCCGGTTGGTTCACTGGAGTATTTGATCACATGGCTGATTGAGGCTGTGATGCTGACATCTAGAAAAGGTTCCTGCTTGTATATGTTGTGCTTTCTTTCAGTTTGTTCAGTTGGTCAGAAAGAGTTGGTAATAAGGCCAAGGTTATTGGGTTGATCGCTGAACAGAACTGGGGGCCTTGCAGAGAAAACAGTGATTGGCAGTTAAAGGTGACACCTCCTGACCTTCCCCTGCACCACCCTCGCGGCATCCATACCCTTTCAAGAGTCAGCAGACGAGAGGTGTCTCGGTTACAAATACTGGGAAAACAACTCACAGTCAGCACCCTGGTGAAATTTTTTATCTGCATCTTTTAAATTTTTTTAATGTAAAAAAATGGTGCCTTAAAACAGGTATGGGAAGAAGGAACGCTGAGGTGTTAGAGGGCCCCAGAGATGAAGGGGTGAATAACTCTGAGAGGGTTCACGTGACAAACACAAAAAGTTAATGTGCTGTGTCAGTTTTTAGTGGAGAAAAATCCATCTTCTTGGCTCTTCTGAGCGTGTTGCTTGGTTCTCGATGCCCTTTTTGAAGTGAGAAATGGGACTTAACTGTCCAGGTGGAGGTTTTGCCACCTGCATTTGTAGGAGTGGAGATAAGAGGGCCCGTTTGGGTGATAATTGGGAAGGTGAGCAGCCAGCCTGCTTATCTTCGGGTTGGTTGGAAGGAGGCCTGGTGGAAGGACAGCGGGCAGTCCCGAGGTGGCTGAGGCCTCTGCTGCCTCTGATAAGCGCTTGAATTGGCCGGTGAACGGGAGCAAGCCTCTCTGTTCGCCGTATTCTTGGCAGAATTGGTCACCTTATGGCTATAGTGTCCATATCACCTAAGCTTTTTGACAGGTCTGATAATTTCATCATTTAAAAAAAAAAACCCCAAATAAAAAGTCTTCTAAAATGAATTACTCAAATGCTATTTGAGTTTTGTGACATGATGGAAAGAAAGGAAGGTCTTTGACAGTGAAGGGAGGGGGTCTTTTCATTTCTGAGCCTGGCCACTTGAGATCTGCCTGGACTGGTAGGGGACACACCTGACGGGAGAACAGTGTCTTCAGGGAGACGGTGATCAGTGCCACGTGCAGGCTCTAAAAGGGCCTTAATCAGGGTCTGTTGTGGAAGGTGAATCGGCTCATCAGCTGGACCCCTGCATCCTCCTCAGCCTCGGCTTCGTGATCATGTGTCTTGTCACGTCTTTGTCTTGTTCTTTGCCTGCAAGTGGGAAGCCCCATGTAGTTAAATGTGCTGTCTTTTAAACGGAACGATCTCATATAACGTAATTTATTTCTGTTCTTATTCTTCAGTGAAACCTAGAATGGCAAAGATTTTAAGAGGAGTGCTGAATTACATCTTCATCTCTTGAGAAATTCCCATGAACTCCCAATTTCTTTAAACTTTCATGTTTCCTGTTTAGCTTCAGAAAAAAAAATCACATGGGTTTAAAAATAAATGCAGATATGGCAGGAGTTACGTCTTCTTGAGATTTGTCAGATGATTTATCTTTTTTAGTCTTTTGTTTATTGGTTCTCCTTATGGAGAGAATTGTTTAAAAGTAATGCAGTAATTACAGTGTTTGGTATAATATAATTCAGGATGTTTAATCTAATATAGAAGGACATTTGCTGCTTTTAGCTTTTTTATTATAATAGATTGGTTTAGGGTAATGGATCAGAGAGGTCTGATAACTGCTCTTCTGTAGCCAGAATGGTTTGACCCAAGAACTCTGGACTGTAAACTGAAAATCTCCTTCGTCAACCTAGGCCTGGCGTTTTTTGATCTTTTGGTATATATATGTGTGTCTGTTCATTAAAAATGGAAATGCTGTAGTTCTGCCTTTCGTAGTAAATTTGCAAAATAAGCTCATTTTAAACAGTTGGGACAATGCAGAAAAACAGATGAAAACAATAGATAACCACTGTTAATATTTTAGTGTACATCCTTCCCAAGTTTTTTCCTGTGAATGTATATGACTTGCTTCTCGTCCCCCGCCCCACACAAACACAACAAAAATGGAATTATTCTATAGGTACTGCTCTGTAATGCGCTCTTCTTTCTTACACATTGAGATTCTTTTCCATGTCAGTAAATCAACGTTATTTTGAGAGGCTGCTTGGTATTTCATTGTATGGCTGCAGGGTAATTTCTGTAATTAGTTGATGTCTGCTTAGGTAATTTGCAGCTTAAAAAGAAATTATGGTAATCTCCAACGAATATATGAATCTTTCCGCTCGTCTAATTATTTCCTTAGGATAAACCAGAAGAAGTGAGATTTTTTGCTATTTCCTTATATCCATTTTTAGATATAATACATATGTATATATGGAATCGTCTTTGCTTCCACATCTGGCATCTTCTGTGTTCCCGTTTATCTTTTTAGTTTTTCCATTTTTACATGATGTTTTGTTCCGTCATTGTTTTCAGCAGTGTCTTGTCTACTCTTTGCTGCTTTTAATGCGATATTTGTTTTGGTAATGATTTTTATTATCTTTGTCTCCAACCATGTTGATCCTTTTTTGAGATTTTAAAAAATGAGAGTCCCAGTTTTAATTTTATTGAGTCAAGAAAAATATTTGTCTGAAGTGTTTCCCCTCTCCCTTGGAAATTCCTCTGACATACCATTTTCCTTCTGCCTTTTGCGTATTGTATTTTTTCACTGTCCCTTTCCTTTGAGAGGCATCTCTGCACGCCTGTGTGGGGCGTCCTCTGGCTTAGCAGGTGTCCTGGAGGGGCAGTTCCGTCTGTCCTGCAGGCTGCCCAGCACCAGGGCAGGGACCCCTGTGCCTCTGTCCTGCACCCCTGCCTGCCGCCATCCTCTGCCCCGCTCACTCTTCCTTTGGGTGACTCAGCGATCTACTAGTTTGATTGTAGATGGACTTTTTTTTTCTGATTTTCATTTTGTTAACATTTTATTAACTGTGTGGATCACAGGAGAGCAGCGTAAATGTGCCTTTCGTTTGCCGCCTCTTACTGGAAGTGTCCTTGTACTTGAAGCCTGGGTTCCCTCGACAGGGCTGACTCCTTCGAATGGGAGCCAGGACGTCCAGGCTTGCCAATCTGCTGCATGCTGTTCTCATTCAGTGTAGGACCGAGGAGGACCCAGGAGTAAAATGCAGCTTCGTTTGTGTAACAGGAGGTTCATCTGGGATGGAGAGCTGCGTGGATGACCTTACTAGATGTCCAGCGGTAAACTGGACATGGAGTCCAGTTTTAAAGGATGGAGATCCTTTAAAGTTCTGCCCATTAGTTTGTTTTTTTGTTTTTAAATTTTATCTTTGGCTGCGAGCGGGCTTTCTCTAGTTGCGGCGAGCGGGGGCTACTCTTCGTCGCGGTGCGTGGCCTCCTCATCGCGGTGGGTTCTCTTGTTGCGGAGCACGGGTTCTAGGCGCACAGGCTTCAGTAGCTGTGGCACGTGGGCTCAGTAGTTGTGGTGCACGAGCTTAGTTGCTCCTCGGCATGTGGGATTCTCCCGGACCAGGGCTTGAACCCGTGTCCCCTGCATTGGCAGGCAGATTCTTAACCACTGCGCCACCAGGGAAGTCCCTGCCTATTTAAAGCTTCCTTCCACAGTGTTTGCTGATCACAGTTTCCCGTTGGCGGGAGGTTGCATGAGTCATGAGTCATTCCCATTGGTGGGCTGAGAAAGCAGGAACCCTGTGCTCATGGAGCCTCTGATGCTCCCCCCCGGTTCTATTCTGACCTGGCCTGGTTCCACCTGCCACAGCTTCCTTATGGCAGGGACCTGCAGAGGTTGCCTCTCTGGACCTGTTTGGAGAATTGAAGGACTGTTGACAAGAAGCTAGCTCTAAGGACAAACTGTGGGGCAGGGTCTGAAGTCTTTGTGCATCTGGACCAAATCCTTTTTGGGGACACATCTTGATGATTCCAACTCAGTATTTCCAGACTTACCCGCTGGGGGCTGGCTGGCATTTCCCCCTCAGCAGGGGCGGGGTCCTGGGTCGTGCGTTACTCAGTGATGTCCCGGGGTGCCGCCTGGTGTGGCAGGGTCTGCTGTTCCGATCGCCGACCTCCTTCCTCTGCACGTCCCCTCCCACAGCAGTCAGAGCCCCTTCTGGGGTCCCCACCCGCCCTTGCCCAGCCTGCTGTGGGTTAGGAACCCAGGTTCTTGGGCTTTCTGAGAGTGTGTTGATTGTGGACCAGACTGTTCCATGGGAGAGCCAAGGACCCCTTTGTGTGAAGAGCAGCGCGTGCTAATTCAGGCCTCCGCATTCATGACAGCTGTTTTTGTGCTTAGAGGCCTTTTTTTGCTTCATGCTTCTGGAGGGTTGAGGTTTCTAAACTCTGACCTCTGAATCCAAGCTGAGCTACTACACTTGAATAGCTGTGTGAGCTTCAGTTAAATATATGCATACTTGCTGGCACCCTTCAGCCTGGGAGCGAATTTGTTGCACTGTTCATCTGATCTGCCCTTCAAGTGTTTAGTTCTCCTTTTGCGGATGCTCAGCTCTGTGGGGTCCCTCTCTGGAGGGATCTCGGTGAAGGGGGAAGCTTTGGAGGAGGGCATCACCGGCTCTGCTGCAGAGCGGTGCCGAGGCCGTCTCGCGCTCCTTTCCCTGTGTTGGCATTTTCAGGCCCAGGGTGGCTTCGGTTGGGTGGCTTTCCCCTACACTCTGGCTGGAGGGTCTCAGATTTTGTTCTCTGTCCTGTTATCTGCACAACAAACCCGTTCTTGTCAGGCTGTATTTTAACAGTTTTGAGTTTGGAAATTATGGGTTGTTGCAGCCATAGAGTGAGTGTTAATGCTTGGACACGTGGACGGGGAAATACAGTAAAAGACAAAGACTTAGAAGGTAAACTCTCTTGCCAACTTTCCCAGGGGTCTGCGTTGCTTCCCCTCAGTTTCACTCTCTCCCCTCCATGAAAGGAGGATTTGATAGAGAGAGGTGCGGTGGAAATTAGGAGCCAGGAAGCCTGATAATTTATTAATCTCAGGCATGTGACGTTTAACATCTGCCTCTTAGCGTGAAGTCAGTGGACTGCCTTGTCTATTGTTTCCTGGATCTAAGAGGCCAGCTAAATGATGGTTTTCTGAGAAGTAGGAAGTGATAGATGGGTGTGAGAGATTACCATGTTACCAGCTGAGCTGAACCCAAATCTGCAAGGCTGGCTCAGTTTTAGTTACCATCAGTAAAATGCAGGACTGGGAGAAAGTTGGAACCAACCTTCAGGTAGAGAGGTTTTTCTTTTCTTGTTTCTTTTTTTTTTTTTGACTGTGCAAAGGATGAGTGAATTGTTTTTGTCAGTTCTTTGCCCTTTATCTAATAGACAGGAGGGACTTGGCTGGACCAGCCCTTACTCAGCTGCATTTACTTAGGTTTGCACACCTTCCAAAAGGTTGCTTATTTCAGGCCCCATTTACAGAGTGGTCAGCACTGGGGCTGGTGGACTGTGGTGGCAGAAGGCAGTAACTCACGAGAGCCGGTTACCACGTCCAGAAAATGATACTGTCCTGTGAAGGCCTTGTCTTCAAGCTGGGGTCAGAAATAAGAAGTTATAAATGGCCTGTAATCCTCCCCCTCTTCAAAGATTGGGAAACCCAGCACAAAGGTTATTGCCCACAATCATAAAGCAAGTATGTGGTAGGGCCAGGCTTTGAACCCCTTCTCCTCAAAAGGCTACACCCTGAACTATGACACTTCGCACGCACGAGGAAGCGTGTTGTGTTTCTAGGTCTAAACAGCAGATGCTGGTATAGCTGAGACCTGGGATTAAGTGGGACACGCCACGTGAATTCCAGGTAGTGTGCGACGTAGCAGGCAGTACGTGCTCACTCATTACTAGTACAGCACTAGTGCCAGAAAATAAAACCCTGCATTTCTATTGAAACGCCCTCCTGTCGGGTGCCACTTGGTAGACAGACAAATGGTATAGAGCACAGGTGGGTCGGAGCTTCCCTTACAGCATTTAATTCCCCCGGTGCGTTTATTAAGTTGGTTGCTTCTAAGTCAGAAATAACAAATCTTTCACTTAAGAATTTATTTTAAATTAGATTATAATTTTCCCGAACCTCACTTGTTTGAAATCTGATACTTAGATTGTGCTCTTCTCTACTCACAGCCCCAGAGGTGTTTTATTCTTTTGCTGTTACGGAGACATAAGGAAAACACTTGTTCTTTTTAAACTTTGAACAAATATTGCACTTCACAGATAGTTGGTCAGGATCCCTCTTGAAGTGTCGGGGTCACGTTTGATCGCGAAGCTTCATGGACACGTTGGCTAGCGGCCTCTACAGGCCGTTCCATTTGGGCGCTAGATCGGGTGGAAGAGCAGACGGGACGTGGAGCTTTGGTAAATCATGAAGTTATGGAAGAGGACGAAACTTTGTTTTGTTTTTCCAAAAGTCATTCGTTCCCTGGACACCGAGGACATGCCAGGAATCTTGCAGGGTGTCGAGGAAGGGTGAGCCGGATGACGTCAGTGCCTTTCCTACACATCCCGCAGCCACTGGGGAGACAGGTGAACGAAGATACGCCGTGTGTGGGCTTTCTGTTAATTAAACAGCTTTATTGTAGTATATTTTACGTGTCATAAAATGCCCTCCTTCCAGGTGTACAACTCAGTGATTTTTAGTAACTTTACCGACTGGTAAAATCATCTCCATAAATTAGTGTAGAACATTTTTGTCCCTCATGCTTTTTGTCTCCATCGATTTGCCTTTTCTGGGCATTTCATATCCGTGGAGTCACACAGCATGTGGTCACTCGTCACTGGCTTCAGGTTCATGACGGAGCTTGTGTTGGTACGTTGTATTGTAAGGATGCACCACATTTCTCTGTCCTTTCACCAGCTGATGGACATTGAGGTTGTTTCCAGTGTTTGGCTGTTAGGAGTAATGCCGCTACACACATTTGTGTGTATGTCTTTGAGTGGTGTGTGTTTTCAGTTCTCTTGAGAGTGGAATTGTCGGGTCCTGTGGTGGTTTTATGCTTATCTTTCCGAGACATTGCCAAACTGCTTTCTGAAGTGGCTGCACCATTTTCCATCCCTCCAGCAATTTAATAGAGGAAGGGACAACATACTGTGGTTTTCATAGATTTTACTGCTTCTTCCAATATAACATGGATATGTTACATCGATATGGCAAAATGGAGAAAAGCAATCTAATAACAGAAAGGTTGCAGTACAGTATTTACTCTTTGGGAGGCATTTGAGTGTTAGAGCCAGCTTAACTCACCCGTGGAAAAGGTGTGTGCTTCAGGGCGACACGACTGGAGTGAACAGGATGGAAATGGAAAATGGTGTACCAAGTGGACAGCAGGCTGAGATAATAGAAACCGTTTGTCCTCCCTGTTTTGTTTTGGTGGAATAACTCTCCATGTAAGTTTTGGTTATTAACCCATTTCTTTCAATTGTCCCCCTGAACCGCAGCCCTGGACTCCTGTGTCTCCTCCTTTAGTTTTCCTTATGGTATCTTCCAGAAATCCTGGCAGATTTTGAGAGGGCAGAACAAAGTGATATCTTTACTGTGGTTTTCTCAGTAATGATGAAATTCTTTCACCTCAGTTTGGGTCTAATTAAGGAGCAAGCAAGAAAGAAGGGATGCCAGGGGCCGTGTAGGAAAGCGATAATGAGCCTGGGAGGTTAGGTGGCAGGTGGGCCACTGTGGGAACCTCACTCTAGAGCGATGATTCCAGCAAAGGAGTGTTCCTGTAGTGTGTGTGCGTGTGTGTGTGTGTGAGTGTGAGAGAGAAAGAGAGAGAGAGACAGACAGACAGACACTGGGAAGAAGAGAAGAAAGGTCCACAGAGGCGGGAGATGATGAGACCCACCGGGCAGATAAGATAGGCTGACACCTCTCCCCTGGAGCTGAAGGTCAAGTTAAGGTGCAGATAAGCCACTGCTGAGGAAGGGATTAGCAGTGGCCCTAAAGCAGAGTGATGGCCCAGGTGGTAACACTTTTCCCTTTGCTAAAACCTGAAGTCCACTGTGATGCTCTGGGCGGAGGTTCTGGAAGTGGTGAGAATTTGCTGATTCCCTGTGGATTCGTGACATTGATGCGGGGGTGACAGAAAACAAGTATCTTTGTGATGGCAGGTTATTTCGGAGCCATCACGTCACCGCGGCTCCTGTGCCGGCGCTGGGTTCCCTCGGTGGGATCCGGGTTACTGGTGTGGTCGGCGGCGGACAGGGTTTTGCATGTTGGCCGGCTCGATGGTCTAGCGTGGGGATGGACAAACTACAGCCGCCTGTTTCGGTTGGCTTATGAGCTAAGAATGGGTTTTTACGTTTTCAAGTGGTCATTAAAAAAGAAGAGAGAGGGCTTTCCTGGTGGCGCAGTGGCTAAGAATCTGCCGGCCAATGCAGGGGACACGGGTTTGAGCCCTGGTCGAGGAGGATCCCACATGCCGCGGAGCAACTAAGCCCGTGCGCCACAACTACTGAGCCCGCAAGCCACAACTACTGAGCCTGTGCTCTAGAGCCCGTGAGCCACAACTACTGAAGCCCGCACGCCACGACTACTGAAGCCCGTGGGCCTAGAGCCCGTGCTCCGCAACAAGTGAAGCCACCGCAATGAGAAGCCCGCGCACCGCAAGGAAGAGTAGCCCCCACTCGCCACAACTGGAGAAAGCCCGCGCACAGCAACAAAGACCCAACTCAGCCAAAGATAAAATAAATTAAATAAAATAAATTTTTTAAAAAAAGAGAAGAAGAATGTGCAGCGGAGACTCTTGGGCCCACAGAGCCCAGGGTGTGTGCTGTCTGGGCCTTCAGAGGGGCGGGCTGGCCACCCAGCCCCAGCCCTCCCGGGACGGCACTTCACAGCTGCTTGGGCGCGGTCGTCTCCCTGGTGGACACGGAGCCACAGGACTGCTGTGGAACGTAGCGCTGAACACAGCTCATGCCCTCTTGCTGCCCCTCCTAGGGTTAAACGGATGCTTAGTGGACCCTGCACCCCACAAGGGGCAGCAGGAGGCCTGCCTTCCTGTTTGTGACAAATCAGCCTTGTCCTTAGCTTTTCTATTCCAGCCATTTTCCCCGATGCCTCTAAAAGCCGAAGGATTTTCAGGTAAAGGAGATGTGATTATTGATGGAAATATACAGATACCCAAATGTATTTGTTCCCTGACACTCACGGTTGTTACTGCGGGCTTTTATAGAATACATACAGGAAGGTGAGTTGACCTGCAGGGAACTGGAGGTGGCATCGGATTGTCCTCCTCGAGCTGGTTGTAGCATCTCAGTGCTGTAACCCAAGGCAGACCATGCCACCTCGGTTCCTCCTGCCAAGCCAGCAGCTTACGCACACTTTCCATTTAGACGCTGACCCACGATGCACAGGCAGAGTGAGGCTTAACCCCCCGCCACTGGCCGCGGGGGACCTTGTGTAAGTGACCTGCCCTCTGCACCTCAGCTTTCTCAGCTGTGTCATGAGGATCGTGGCCCTTATCTCCTGGGCCAGCGGTGAGGTCCACAAAGGAGTAATTCTGAAAACTGCTTAGCTTAGCATGAGCCTTCGCGTGGAGGGGCTCTTGGAAACGGGAGCTGCTGCTGTTTGTCAGTGCGTCTTTGCGTAGGGTATGGTCGGAATATTTTCCATGGCTGGCTTGTTACTTGCATTTTGGTTTTAATAAAGGAGGTGCCAGGGTCCATTTCTCAATGAGCTATATGTAATTTATTTGGAATGCATCGCGTATTTTTCATCAAGTGTTTGCCCAGCAAAACTAGCCTGATTTTGCCCTTTGCCCTGACACCTGGGCCTGCTCGTCACCTCAAAGGAAGCCCAGGCCTTCATCTTCCAGCCAGGGAGACTTTCACTGAAGAGAAGTGCACCCACCATCCGCTGCGGGAGCCTGGCGGCGGCCACAGTTCCCCGTGTGGGGACTCCAGGGTGCTGGGCTCGCCCCGAGCTCTGTGACCCTGGGTGAGCTGCAGCCCCGGGCCCTTGGTTCCCCGGCTCGCTCTGCAGTCAGGCCTCGCGTTCCCGCGGGTGTGAACAAGGCGACCCTGCTGAATGTCCGGCGCAGGGCCTGGGAGCATCTGGTGCTGGGCAGGCGGTCGGCAGAATAGTAGCCAGAGCCTCAGAGCCTTTTGTTCAGTCTGTGCAGAGAAAGAGCTTGACCCCGAGTAAGTGAGGGCAGAGAGCCTCTCCAGGCGGCCTTCCAGCCTGGACCCTCACCTCGCACACCCGGACGGAGCACGTGCTTTCCCCGGGGTGGCTCCTCTCTGACCTCTGACCCCACAGAGCTCCGGCCACCTGTTTGCTACGGCGACGAGCAGATGGGGGCCGGGGGTGTTTATTAGATGCTGAGGCCAGAAACAGGAGATTCACCGGGGTGGTTGCAGTCACTTTTTTCTCATTTTTAATGCTTTTCTAAAAATTGTATTTTCTTGTTAGGTAGAGCAGTTTCTACCTTAAACATCCATATAAAAATGAATAGGATGCTGCTACTAGGATTCCCTAAATACTAAGGACAAGAGTTTTAGGAGAATTTCTAGTTATTTGGGTATGTAGGTATAGACATAAATTCATAAATTTAACGGTTTCTGTTTTTGTCACACATTGTAGAATATTTATTCAGGTGGATTGAAACACAGGTGTATACCATGGGGGAAATGAGTTTGCTGAGCCGGATTGTGGGGCATTTGTCACGTACCTGCGAGCAGGCGGGTGAGAGACTGAAAGTGCTGCTTAGAAGAGGCAGTGGTGACGTGGAGACAGGCCAGGAGGGGCTCCCACCGCAGCTGAGAGGAGGTTCGGTGTGATATGCAGGAAAGCCCGTTTCTGTGTAAACCTGGGATTTAGGCCTCACACTTAAAAATGACCTCTGGTCAACTAGCTAGGAATGAGACTTCTTCTGAAAGACTGTTTGAGGATAGGAAAAAATCTGTGGATTCTGAGCTAATTGGAGCCATCTGCTATTTAAAGAGCTTTATTTGGTAAATAAAGGTTTTTCTTTTGGAGACCTTAAATCAGCCGACTAGTTAATGTAAAACACTTGGGGCTAGAGGCGGAGAATGGGTGTCCTTGGTCAGCGAGGTAGGAGAGGAAGGGGTTGGAGAGGAAAAGACTAGAAATGTGAGCTTCGGGGGGGGGCCCCCCCCCCCCCCCGTCCCCTGCTCCGACATGATTTTCCCAGGTGAAGAAAAGCAGGTGAACATGCCAGGTGGCCTCCCAGACCAGACCCCTGCTGTCAACCTTGGCCGCCCGTTGGAATCTTCGGGGGTGGGCTTAAATAATGCTCGGGCTGGGGTCCTATCCCCCGAGTTCGGGGTTTGCTGGTCCAGAGTGGGGCTGGGGCACAGGTGGTCCTGGCTGGCGTGCAGCCCCGCTGGGAACCGCCGACCTCCCGCCCTGGGGCCTCCCCTGTGCCCAGCGGGGCCCCCAGCGGGGCCCCCAGCGGGGCCCCCAGCGGGCTGCAGCCTCTCCCCCGTGCCTGCGACCCAGTGGCTTTTGCTCCCTTCTCGGGAGGCTGAGGAGAGGCAGACACCTAGGGTGGTTCCTTCTTCCTCCTGGCCGAGACGCTGCCACGTCCTTGGTGCCTTTGAGGGGTGCGGGCAGACTGGGGAGGGGCCCGTAGCAGCTCGCCTCCTGCCCCTCAGGGGGAGCCCTGGGTCCCGAGGCGGCGCTGGGGGTGAGAGAGAAGGTCCTGATCCGAGACCTGCTTATCAAGTCATCTGTTCGTGTCCGGCTGTGCCTGTGGCTGGCTGCTGGGGCAGGGGTGGTCACCGGCCGTCTGGGGGGCCCGCTAACGGGTGACCATGACGGTTCCCCGATGGCAGTAGTGCGCAAGGGGCTTCGCAGGCCGGGGAGGCGCCCGGGGGGCCCCCAAGTTTCTCTGTGCGCTGCTTCCGGAGTTGAATGGGTTTTAGACGGTGCAGATTGCTGGTTATAGGATTTCTGGGCAAATCCCCATAAAAGGGTATTTGGCTTGTTGGGGGTCTTTTTTTGTTTGTTTATAAACTTCGCATTGGCCTGTGTGTGTGTCTGTGTGTGTGTCTCTGTGTGTGTGTGTGTGTATTCCTGTATGTATTTTATAAAAAGGGCAGCTTGATTTTCAGGTGGGGGAGGTGTGGGAAAGACCCTGAGAAAGAGTGAGCTTTAAACTTCTTACAATCAGAGAAAACCCTTTCCAGGTTAATAGGCTTCATTAGACAGATTGCCCAATTTTAGTTTGAGTACAGAGTGCCTCTTGAAATGTAATGGTTAGATTAAACCGATGAGACAGGTTTTCAGGGCATTTTATTTGCGTCTAATTAGCTTAAAGATATTTATGGGAAGAATAATTTGTATTAAAAAAATAGGAATGTAAAGTTAAGCCATACTCTAAAATGACAGTAGCTTTTAATCTCGTCAGGACCGTGTTGCGTTGTGTTACACGTGGTTCGTTCTCAGTAACTGTTTTGGCCAGTGTTTTAGTGATTTCTAAAAAACATCTTCAAAGCTGAGCGCTGTTTTAAAGGTGACCTCGCTTGGCCTTGGATGTGCTTTCTGAGAGCGCACGCCCTGCAAGGTAACACAGCCGCCATCTGCGCTCTGGGAAAGGGTTTGCAGTGCACCTCGCTTTCCCCACTTACTTGGGCTGATTTGATCCTCTGACAAACCTGTGCGGTAGATAAACACTTCAGGCATCCTTGTTGCCTTTACTGAGAAGTTAAGACCTTGCTCAAGGTCATGCAGCAAAGCATTACAGCAGGGGAAAATCCCAGGTCTTGTGCGTCTTAATTTTGTGCTCTTTCTATTGTGTTTTGCTGTTAGAACTTGGGAGGCAGTCGTCAACATGCTCGCCCTTTGGAATCAGATGGCCCTGAGTTGCATTTCAGGGTCTGTCAGGTACGCTGTGTCCTTGGACGAGTCCCATAACCACCGTAAGGTGGAGACGACACCTCCTTCAGGAGGGCATTCAGAAATGGTGCTCATCCTTCTCACGGCTTCACTCCACCCAGGCCATGTCCAAGACCAAAGAGTTTCACGGCTTCCAACTGCACCTAAGTTGTGACCTGGGGGAGGCCAGGATTTTGCGAATCTAGCTCGTTTATGGGTGTCAGAATGAAGCTGCCTTGTGCATTCGAATTCTGCAGGTTGTTTTGCAAGGTGATCTCTTAGGCTCAAGTTTCTGCTCAGAAACAGTTAACAGGATTCCTCTTTCACAAACTAAAAGTATGTGTTTCTGTACAGGAAGCATGTGGTCCTCTTGACTAGCTGGTGGGGTGTGCTGTGTGCCCCAGGCCTGTGCTTTTCACATCCTGCCTTCTTTGCTGTAATTCTCCCTGGGCTTGGGCCTGCTTTTCCTTTTCCATTTAAAATCCCTTGTGCTCATCTAGCTTGAGTCCCTTCTCCTGAGGCTGCCCATGGAGTAGAGCCTTCTTTCCTTCTCTGTTTTAAGGGATCTAGTAGTCACCATTATAGGAAAGTTAAAAAGGGAGGTTTATGGAACGCTTGGAAGGTTCTCACAGGTGCAATCTTCTGTTTATTTATGGCTCCTAGCATCATTTCTTAGCCCTGAGAGCCTCATACTTGGGGGTGGGGGGTGGGGGTCATTGCATCCCTGTGGCTCAGTGCCCTCTCTGGAGCCTTGTGTTAGAACCCCACCCAGGCCGCAGGGCCCTTGGGCCTCCCTGGCCAGTGGTTTCTTTAACCTGCACCACGGGTGGCCTCTGTACCTTAGGAGTTTTGCAGATGTTTCCTTCTCTCTTTCTGAGGATGCTCACTCAGGCCTCCTAGAATTCTCCTTGTTCCCTTCCTGAGGGAGAAAAGGCCTCGTTATTTTAGCTGATTTTAAGGTAGTGCCGTGGAGGGTGTGCTGGTTTGTGAGTCCATGATCTGGGTTTTACTTCTCCTTCTAGTTCAGATGAGAGGCTTCTATTCAACCTCGACCAAGTATTTTCAGAAAGGATAGCTCAGTATTAAGTACACACAAAAAAAAACAACTGCAACAACAGAAGTGGTTTCTATTTACTAATGACTTACTGTTTAGCAGATACCACACGAGGAGCTTTCTTTATGTTCTGATTTTATCCCTTCAATGTTCTAAGAAATAAGTAGTGTTACCCCGTTTTACAGGTACGGAAACAGGCTGGGTGGTTCAGTGACTCGCTGGTAATTTGGTAGAACTGAGATCTGAACATGTGTTGTTTGGACTCCAGGTGCTTATGGTTGCCTAGATACCCGAATTTTTGTCAGATAAGTTAAATGTTCAGAAGGATAGCATTGAATCTCTCTGTTTGGTAGCTTATTGTTGGGGGTGGGGGGCGGTTTCTAGTGTCTTTTCTCTCCAGGGCTTGTATAGCTGCTGCCCCAAATGATACTCTGCAGAATCAGAGCAGAGCATCTGGTGCACACTGGGTCTCATAATTTGTTTAGGCTGTGGTTGCATTTTCCTCGATTCCTCCACGTAATGCTCTGAACTTTGGCTGGGTTTTTGTTTTTTTAAAGTTTTAAAAAAAATTATATTTATTTGTTGCTGCGTTGGGTCTTTGTTGCTGTGCGCAGGCTTTCTCTAGTTGCGGCGAGCGGGGGCTACTCTTCGTTGCGGTGTGTGGCCTTCTCATTGCGGTGCGTGGCCTTCTCATTGCGGTGGCTTTTCTTGTGGCAGAGCACGGGCTCTAGGCGCACAGGCTTCAGTAGTTGTGGCTCGCGGGCTCTAGAGCACAGGCTCAATAGTTGTGGCGCACGGGCCTAGTTGCTCCGCAGCATGTGGGATCTTCCCGGACCACGGCTCGAGCCCGTGTCCCCTGCATTGGCAGGCGGATTCCTAACCGCTGCGCCACCAGGGAAGCCTCCCCTGGGTGTTCGGTTTGGATTACAGTGTTTGCTTTTTAAGGGGGCCTAGGTGTTGACTGCAGGCACCCATGCTGCTCACTTCTTTGTTGGGTTAGGCTGGCAAGATTATAAGATACATTCTTAAGTGGTAATCATAATCTCAGGGGAGAAAATCATCTGTAAAATGTTAATACCGTTTCAACCAGTGGCATAAAAATCACGCTCTGGCAAAGAGGAGCCCTGGAGCCCTGCTCCCTTTGCTCAAGGGAGTCATTAGGGTTGAGAGGGTATGAAACAGCAAATGGGAACTTTTCACCTGTAACAGTGAAATAATAGCGGTCTCTTTGGGGCAGAAGAAGTTCGAGTAGAATTACCGCAGTCGGGATACAGAGCTGTTTGCGGCCACGTGGAATCTTCCCTTGTTGCCCCTCACTCGTCGCCCCCGCCCCGCCCTACAACCACGCGTCTGTTCTCCACGCCTCCAATTCTGTCGCTTGGAGAATTCACTGCGTGTGGAGTCATTACGGTACGTAACCCTGGGTGCTCGGAGACAGTGTTAGGAAGTTGGGTGATGGGAGGGTAAGCGGGGAGAGCAGCAGGAAGCGGAGGTGGGAAGGGGCTTTGCGGTTCAGCTTCGCGGCGAGCGTGTGTGACTTCAGTCTCCAGACGGCGTGTTGTCCCGGCTGCTTTAGGCAGTGCAGGCAAACCACGCGCTTCGGAGGAAGCCGCTTTCTGCCCTCAGGGTGTGCAGGGGCGTCTGGGGTCGGGGCAGCCGGAGGAGTAGCCGTGGCCGCGGCGGGTGGGTGAGGGAGGGCCGGCGGGGCGGGGTCAGGCGGGAGGCCGGGGGCCGCATGCAGAGACAGTTGGGAGGTAGGGGCAAGAAAGCAACTGCGGTGCAGGCGTTTCCAGCTTTGGGAATGGAAGACAGTAACACTGTTAACGGCGGGACCACGGGGAAAGGCTGGGTGGGAGAGTCGTGCCGATGCAGAAGGACAAGTCTGCGGTAAGCTGCCGGCCCGTAGTGCCCACCTGTGTGCCGGCTTCTGCCCGGGCAGGTGGGGAGGGCAGGGCTCTGAGGCCGAGTTCAGCTCCAGGAGGAGAGCTCTGTGCTTCACTGGGGATGTTTGCCAAGTTCAGAAGAGGGGAGGGGCCACACCTAGTCCAGACCCGGCTGAACCCCGGTGCCCTCTTGTCTGTTGCTTCGGGGATGCTGATGTGATAAGGCACAAGTATTAGAACACGGCAGACCTAGACAGTTCCTTTTTCTTTTCCTGGAACTTGGCTTCAGCCCAGAGCGGTGTCGTCTGTGCAACTGTACGAGCGGTACGTCTGAAGCTGAGGACCTTTGAAAGTTGATTAGTGATGCCAGGTGCATTTTTCCTTGCCAGAAGTGATCGAAAGAACACAGTAATAGCTGTTCAGGTTTAAAAATATAAAATACTTAAGTCATCATGGAAGTATTTTAATGAATTCTCTCAAAGGATTATGAAATGGGCTGAATTATTGTAGAAGCCTGAGCTCCAGCTGGGCAGCTCTGGACCATCTCTCGGGAAGCGGGGGGAGTTGGAGGGAGCAGCCATCACACCCTTGGATTTCCGCTTCTCAGAGGAATAGGAATCCTGGAGGTTTGGGACCCCTTTCCCTGTGCTGCGTGGCACTGTGACAGCTGCTTCTGCTGTGCTTATGCCTGTTCATTTCCTGTTTCTGGGAGATGCCAGGCTTTGGGGTAGCCTGTGGCCCCGAAACTTCCATATCACAGTTAGTGAGAAAGGTCTGTGGAACTGGGGATTCCAGGTCCCCTGGGCATGTTCCCTTGGCTGTTCAGCTCTTCCCGCGATCCTGAGCCAGTGAAGGCTTTCCTGGGCTTGATGGGGAAGGGGCTTGGGAGCATTTTCAGAGCGCAGACCTGTGCCTGGGCCCCCTGAACTGAGGGAGATGCATCTTCTCCATATTTTGGTCAGTTTCAAGGATCCTGACTTTAGGATGGTTAAGTGTAACAAATGCCCTGGCTTTTCTAAATCTTGAAATTAAAAATAAACAAGATGAGGTGTGAGTGTATAGAAAGGCTCAGAATTCAGCTGACTAAAGAGACAGATGGCCTGGAGTTGTCATGAGGAAAAGGGTGATGAAAAAGCCAAAGCCACAGGAAGTAGGAAAACGAAGTGTCATACGTGTCATTTCCTGAAAACTTTCACTTAACCTTAAGGCTCCCCCCAATGGGAAGTTGGGCTGTTTCTTGACATAGGAGGGAAAGGTTTTGAGGGTATGGGAGAGACGTGAGTAGAGAAGAGACATCAGTATTTGAGTGCCTTCTTTTATAGACAGTGCCCGGGACACGTCCCGCAGTTGGTGGGTGCCAGATTCCCACTCTTAGTGGCAGTTAATCTGGAGAGATGCTACTGTTGCTGTTATTTCTTTCTCTCTCCAGCCCTTCCCTCAGGGGAGGAAACACAGACCTAGATGTTGAGTAGCTTGTGGGGTCACACAGGTTAGTGAGCGTATTCATGAGACTCACACCGCCCCCCCCCCCCCCCCCCCCCCGCCTTAGAGCATGATCTCCTGGCTCAGTGCGGGAATGAGAAGGTGGCGCTGGGCATCTAAGTGATGTTCTTTAGTGACTGGTCCCAGACCTGAGTAGTGGGATGTGCAGGTAGCATCCAGCCCCGCCCTTCTGGTCCCCCAGCTCATTGCCCTAGGAGAAGGGAATGGTGGGGGAGGGTCCTGGCCTTCCCCTGCCCAGAGGAGGCCGAGCCTCTGTGTGTCCTGACTCCTGCCCGGGAGGAGCCGGTTGCCTTTCAGGCACGTGGGATGGGTGGGGTGAGGGGCCGGCAGGCCTTTCTAATTTTGGATGATGACCAGTGCTTGGTTCAGCTTAAACCTTTCTGAAAAGAGAATTCTCAAGATGGTTGGCAGGATGGCACCTTTCCTACCAAGGAGGTCTACTTTCCTCGGAGAACCGATTCTGGCAGCCGAATCTTGACGTTCCTTTGCGGACTAGGTCATCTCTGGCATTGATTTCCTTACCACACTGCACGGGGTTGCAGTGCATGGTGATGAACTTACGCAAGAATTGCCAAAGGGCGAGGACCCTGCTTGCTTAGGGCCTGCTGTCACCGTCTTGGCAGATGGCTCCCTTCTTGCCAGGGCCGGGTTTTATTCCAGTTTATAGCTGGTGACACAGTGGCCAAGAGCATGGAATGCCACACTACACTTGAGCAGATGCGAGACAGAAAAACTGCACTAACTTCACAGGTGCGGATGCCGGGGAAAGGGCTTTGGGGAGGATGGTCAAAGCAGTATAGTGAAAACAGCTGTTTTCTAAGCTGTTTTAGACCCGGCAAAAGGAAAGTCGGGCAATTTATTGAAACGAAACACTCTTCTCCCGAGTATAGAACATCTGTCTGTACCCTGCCCTCAGGAATGGACACTTTTGTCTGGCAGTGATCGGCGATCTCTGTTGAATTCTGTTATCTGTTGGGTGACAAATCCCCCCAGAACTTTGTGCCTAAAACAATAATGATTTAGTATTTCTCACGAACCCTTGGGTTGACCTGGAGTTTTCCCTCAGGTCTCGCTTGGACTCACTCACTGCCCGTGGTCGGCAGGAGAGCTGCTGGCCTAAGGTCAGCTAGGACGCTGGGCGCCCCTCTCCGTGTCTGCAGTTGGCCCGCTGGGTGGCTAGGGCCTGGGTTCTTCTCCATAGTTCCTCTCCAGCAGCTAGCTCAGGCCTCCTTAGGTGTTGATGGAGGTGAAAGCTGCAGGGCCTCAGGCTTAACCTCGTAAATAGCATAGTGTCTACCCCAGGGCCAGCCCAGATTCAAGGGGAGCAGCAGGCAAAGTTGAATAGGGGCCTGGGCTTGGGGATGGGTTATTTATTAAAGCCATTGTTGTAACAGTGTCCGGGCTGGCCTGCTGGTCCCAAGGATTTCTGTCCCTCCGAGCTGTGGGATACACTTCACTCCAACTGTCCCGCCCTTCCCTCCGGGTACAGCAGTGACCTTCAAGTCTGCGCCCGCCTGCCCCAGATCAGGGCTGGATGTGGACGGGGCGCATTGCAGCTCCTTGGGGGTGGCTTCAGTTGATTCAGAGAGCCGTGAATTGAAAAGACACACCCCACACCCCATGGAGAGACAAGGTAGATGATCGTGTTCAGAGAGGGGGCAGAGAGGCAGTTAGTAAATGGTCCACGGCAGTTCTGCTGTCCGGCTGTGCTGTCAGGGCCTGTGCCGGGGCAGCACCCTGCTTCTAGCATCCTTTTTTGTACCAGTTCTCTACTGGGGTATAGTAACACACCAACCAGAACTTGATGGTTTAAGACAGATTCTGTGGATTGACGGGGATTTTGGCCGGGCGCTCCCTTGAGGATGCTCTCCTGTGCTGGGGTTCAGGCTGGGTGGCCTAGGCTGGCCGCGTGCACGTCCTGGGCCTCAGCGGGGATCCATGCAGTGGCTGCGATGGACCTCCCACCGCACGCTCACTCCCAGCCTCCCCAGCCCTTTGAGGCCCATGCTCAGAAGTCACCACCTTCTGTGGGTTAAAACATGTGACAAGACCAGCCCACATTCAAGGGATGGGGACATAAGACTATTCCTTTCTTGTTGGAGGAGTGCTGAAGGGGTGTGGATACAGCCAGGATTCATTGGCCATTATTTTTGTAACAATCTCCCACACTCTCATCTCTGGCATGGTAGGGGTTTGGATACATTCTTGTTGGCTTTGTTTTAATTAACTCCCAGAAAGGAACACCACTGTTTTTCTCAGCATGGGGGTGGGGCAGTCAGTGCAGGGGGATCAGGTCCGCTGACCTAAAACAAGCCTCATTTCAGTGGCACATCATCTAGTCAGGGCTGCCTCGCTTCTCCCCCCGGGTCTGCTAAGCAGTGCTTCTCAAAGCGTGGTCCGCACACCAGCAGCACCTGCGTCACCTGGACGCTGATACTTGGCTCCCCCGCAGATGCACTGCCGCAGGCCTGGGTGGGGGGGTGGGGGGCGGGTCCAATAAGCCCTCCAGGTGATTCTGATGCGCCTGAGAGTTGAGAATCACTGCTAATGGGAGTTCAGGTGGCTCTGACTGCCTCTTCCTTAACCCTTCCAACCAGTTCCCCCCACCCAGGCGCTCTGTCTCCCTGAGTCAGCGTGTTCTTTGGGTCAGTGTGAGGCTGTGGTTTTCTTACTGCTCAGGGGACACCTGGGGACCATCAGTGGTGTGCCCAGGCACGCAGGTGGAGAGGAGAGTAAAATGTGGTTCCCGAATGCCCTCAGCGTGGCGTGCGGCGTGGTGAGGGAGGCTGTGTGCGTGGAGGATGGCCAGTTCCGAGGCAGAGATGACACATTCGGTGCGTACAGGCGGAGCTTGCCGCGTCCAGGCCGAGGAGGTATCAGCAAGCAGCGGATCCTGGGAGTTAAAGCTCAGAGGACTGCACCAGCAGTTTGGAAGTTACCACGTACCCTATAATTTAGAAGTTTGTTTTCAAAGGTGCCTGTTCAGTGGGGGTCTTTTGAAAATATGGATTACACGACCCCCTCCTCCCCCCACCCTTTATGACCGGGCGAGTGTTTTGGGACCTCTGAGTGTCCCGGGTGATTCCTCAGTAGCCAGGTTTGGGGAACAGGGTCCCAAACCCCGGGGAGAAGGAGAGAAAGACAGGAGGCCAAGTCTGGAGCCTCGGGGTGGCTGCCCTTGATGACGGCCAGACCGGGCGGGTCTGCGCCTGAAGACTCTTCTGGCACCAGGGAGACTGGAGGAGGACGAGTGGGGAGTAGCGTCGTAGATGCGGGGGGCCGACCTCGTGGAGGATCCGACGCCAGAGCGGGGGCCAGACTGTGACGGTGGGGACCTTGTGGGGGGGGGGACGTTGGGGAGGAGTGAGCGGGGAGGGCGACCTGCAGCAGGTGGTGGTGGTTTTTCAATGGGAGATACCCCAGCGTGTTGCCCAGGGCAGAGACAGGCGGGAGGGGTGCGTGGAGAAGGGGGTTGGGGATGAACCCGTGTCCTGGGGGCGGGCAGGGTGGGTTTGAAGCTTCTGGGATTGGCCTTGAGAAGGAGGGCCAGCCTTCCTCACCCCGGAGGGGAGGACAGAAGGGAAAGGGCATGAGAACGGGAGAGGCTGTAGCTGCTGGAAATGGACGCGGCCTCTCGTGTCCCCCTTTCCTGGTCACCCCATTTCTCACTTTTCTCACGTTTATGGGTGCGACCTGTGAGCTTTCACGTTGTTCGCTGTGCCGTCTCACGCGGGGCCTCTGTGGTGTCCGTTCGCGCCTGTGTCACTGGGGTCCGTTGTTCACGTGGGAAGGGGGCTGGTGGGTGTCAGTTCTCCTCGGAAGCACCGCTGGCCACTCTGCGGGTTCACCTGGGATGGCAGGTGAGTGGGGCGCCCGGTTCGCCCACAAGGCTCGGTTAACCCAGTGCTGCCCAGATTGCCGTAGTTCTGTGTCTGTGACCCCTTATGTTCTGTGGGTCCCTCTTCCGTGTCTGGTGTCCTTCCTCCTTCAACCCTCCTCTTCCTCCCTGCTGTTTCACAGGGAAGGGTGGGCGGCTCCCAGGCCTTCTGTTGCCCCGTGGGGCTGCAGCCTGAGCGGCTCAGCGTAGTGAGATGTGCAGCGTGCCTAGCTCTCCTTGCGAAGGGTCAGCGTCACCCCTCTGGCCCGCCTGGGGCTGACAGGTGCTGCCCATCGAGAACCCAGCAGCTCACACTTCTCTCTGGTCAGGGAGCTGTTGGGCTGGGTGTTGGAGTCCTTACAGCTGAAGCCTAGGAAGTGTAGGCTGTGTGTGTTTTTCAGCTAATCACGTTGGTGGTTAAGAGCTTTTAGAAGCCATTTTCAAGGGTATGATGTTCACCTGACAAAAGAAAACAGGTTCCTTATTGTTTCCTGGGTCTGGTTAAAATACTTAGGCCAAGGCAGTAGCTGTAAGCAAAGATGCGTGAGACTGTGTTTGTTGGACATGGCCTCTTCTGAAACAATTAAGTGAGGGCGTACATTTTTTCCCCCCTGTTATATGAGGATGCTAGTTAACCTATGTTTTAGTATATACCTACCTGAATTAAGAGAGTTGAGGGGGGAACGTGGGGAGAAGAGTAGAAGTTTTGCTTAGACAAGAGTGATTGTTTTCAATAAGTCCGCATGTCTAAGTGTTTTGGTATTTATTTACTTTAATTATACAAAAGCTGGAGCCTTCCCCAGTTTTTATAATCTAGCTGGGTCATTGTTTTTGTTTGCACACTTGCCGTGTTTCATAGTCTAATGTGCACACGCAGGTGAGATTTAGAAATCTTTGTGTCCTGAATGTGAAGGCCTGTGGTCACCACAGCCTGATCCTTAAGTGAGGAAAACGCATCGGTCCTTGAAGGGCCGCGGTATGTATGTTATCGATAGAGGGACGAAGCAGTCATAGCCCTGTGAGTCACTGAAGTTTCCCTTCTTTTCCTTCTCTCCTACAGAACCTGAAAGCAGATCCAGAAGAGCTTTTTACCAAACTGGAGAAAATCGGGAAGGGCTCTTTTGGCGAGGTGTTCAAGGGCATTGACAATCGGACTCAGAAAGTGGTCGCCATAAAAATCATTGATCTGGAAGAGGCTGAAGATGAGATAGAGGACATTCAGCAGGAGATCACAGTGCTGAGTCAGTGTGACAGTCCCTACGTAACCAAATATTATGGATCCTATCTGAAGGTAAGGCTTAAAGATGCAGACGCGGTTTTCCACCATGCAGCACCTGACTGGGACGCGAGCCTCCGACGGGAAGGACTTTGATAAATAGCACAGCAGGTTTTCAGAGGAAGGAGAAGTGTTCTGACCTTCGCAGTCAAAGGAACCTGTCTCTGATGGTTCTGTCATCTTAAATGTCACTGATAGAATGTATTTTTGGTGAAAAGTGTTCGATGTTGAAACTCCCTTTCAAACAAGAAGGTATTTCTGAGTGAGACTTTGTCATCAGAAGTGCATTTCTTAAGCTATTATAACGACAACTACTCATCACCTAATTTTAGCATGGTTTGTGATAAAAACTCAGGCCAACCTAAGAATATTAGTCTTTTGATATTTTCAGTTACCAAATGTGTTTTAATTTAGTGCTTTTTTTTTTTTAAACTGCTAAGAATTGAGAATGTTGATTAGTGAGCTGGTTTACCTCCATTTGACTTTGAAGAATTCTCGGTTAGTAAATAATTACTTAAACAAAGTAGTAGCTATAATACAACACCGCAGATTGTCCTCGATCTTCACGCAGTTCTTCAAGTGGGAAAGAATCATATTAAAGACGGTTTCCCAGCCCTGCGTGGAAGCGTGTTGTACTCGTTGTGCTCTACCACTAGAAGAGTTTAAGATCGTCCCTTGTGTTTCAAGTTCCTTGACATATGCCCGTTCCACTGCACTTAGAAATGTCGTATCTTTCAAATGGGGTTTTGGAAATCTTAAGAATTGGTGAAGAAATTTCTGAAACAGTTCTCTGTGGAAATGAAAGCTTCACAGGTAGAAAGAACTTTTTCCTAAGGGAGGCAGCAATACGCCTGGATAACGTAGGACTAGGTCTCTTCCTGCCCTGGGTCCATCCTCTCAGTTCTCCATGTCGTAGCCCTCCACGCGTTCTGGTGTCAGAGGGCTGGTGCAGGCTTTGATTTCGTGGAAATGTAATAATGTGTAAGTGGGAGGGTGGAATATTCGAGAACTGTTGATTCACTAAAATGAATATTTAAAGGAAATAAAAATTGGACGGTAATTCTATGTTTTTTCAATTGCCTAAAGAATGGCAGTATGTCAGAGGTCAAATACAGCATTTTGAAAGGGGAAGAATAAGTTTTGGAGTCAGTTGTCCTGGACTTTGAGTTTTTTTAAAACTTATTTACTTCCTCATTTGTAAAATGGAAAATTATGGTGTACACCTCGTTGTTGCAAAGATTAAATAGAACTGAGTATGTGAAAGTACCTGGCATGTAGTGGGTACTTAGGGAGTGTTAATTTCCTTCCTTAATTGATTGGGTTTATTTATTCACATTTATCTCTGACATTACCTTGTAGTGGAGGACGTGTCCACTGAGGTGGAAGCAAGGAGGAGAGAGGGTAGCCCACGGTAGCCGTGAGTGTTACTGTGGCGGGGGAGCATGCAGCTTGGGTCTTGACCAGGCAAAGAGGGGAGCACGGTAAGCTTTGTCATATTCATGATCCAAGAGAGGAGCACCTGTGACTTCCATAGGGAAAGCAGAGGTCTTCTTTATGTTAAACTTCTGTTGAGGAAAAACTCAACAGCTGAAGAGACTCAACTTGAACTCTGTCTACCGTATCAGTTATCCTTTGTGAAATGACATCAGAATAGTTGCATAGTGAATTCAGAGTTAGGTTTCATGTGGTATGTTGGATTTTAATATGAATTATGGTAGTTTCGGCAAAGGACGTGTGGAAGATCCTCACAGATTCTTGCTGACTTACACCAGCTAATATCTGACTGCCGCGGAAATTCAGGATCAGTGGTTTGCAGGTGTCTCCTTCAGCCTGGGCTCCTCAGCAGAATTTTTTACTGCATGGCGAGGTGATTGCTTTATTGTGGCCAAACGTGGTGTCACTTTGACTGTACGTATCTAGAGATTCCATCTGGTATGTCCTGTCTTTCCTGAGTTGCTAACTCCAAGTCAATCTAACCTTGTTCTGTAGTGGGCCAGTGAATTTATTTAGTTAACCTAATGTCAGTTGCTGGAATAAACACCCTAGGTTTTTAGTGGCTCAATATGATAGAAGTTTATTTCTTGCTCACTCATAGCCCTGATCCATGGGTGGTCTTCCTCCAAGCGGTTACTCAGGAACCTAGGTTCCTTCTGTCTTGCGGCTCTTCCTTCCTTACTCCACACGTGGGTGTGCTCGGCTGCCTTCAGTCAGCATGGGGGCGAAAATGGAGGCCCCTGCGGGGCGCTCTCGTATACCCAGGCCAGGACACAGGGCCCCTTGTTTCTGCTCACAACCCCCTGCCAGGCTCGGCCACGTGGCCGCACCTAACCAGGAGGGGCTGGGAACTGCCGTCTAATCGTGCGCTGTGCAGCAGAGCAGACGGGCTTGGGGCTGAGCTAGACGGTCCTTCCCAAGGCCCCTTTCTCTGCACGAGGTGGGTGGAGTGACCGCTGGGGTGACTTTCTCCACTGACTGTCCTCAGGTGGGATGAAGAGCTGTGATAATTTTGTCTGTAGTGCTTTATGTATTTTACCAGGCAGATTGTCCTTCAGAAAATGTAACTGCCTCAGGAATGCCAGGAATAATACCGCCGTCATGAAAAGCTGCCCTTAATTTCTTAAGCCTTTCTGTCAAATTTGATGAAAACACGTGGACTGCTCTTGTTAAACAGTGCTAGTAACTACCGTAAGTTGAGCCGGACAAGAATCCAGACCCGACGTTCTGCCCGTTCTTGGTGTGAGTGAAGTTGCATGAGATGCCTTGGCCCAGAGGAAGACCCTCCGTCATGAGCCAGAGGCTGTTCTCCCATCGTCTTGGTAGCGTTATGAGGTTTAATCAATATGGTCCAAACTGTCAAGTAAGATACAAATTAAATTGACGTGTAAGATGAATGGGTCTTTGACACAAAGTTGAAAATTACTGTGCCTTGTGTGGTTTTTACTGCCCTTCTAAAACTCCCCATAGCTTTCAGAGCTGGTCGTTTTAGTTCTTTAAGTGGTGATGGGGGAGAGGGCCTCAGGATTTCACCTTGTGTTAAGGGACTTTTACACAACAAGACTGGGTAAAGAGGAAATGAGCAGAAACTGGTTTCTCCTTTGCTGGATTTGCATTAGAAGATCTCATAATTACGTTTTCGTTTCAATCCTGTACTCCAGAAGGAGAAATTGAAAACAATAGCTAAGTGGTCTAAATATACTGAATGTTACTGAAGATCAGGAGAGGGGCGTGAGTTTTGACTGTGTAGCTATAATCGAATTACAGAGTTGCTGGGTAGCATGTTTCTTCCTGAAATAGTAAAAACAGAAACAACAACTGACAATTCAGGGAGGAGGGGGAACAGTGCCACAGTGAAAACTTATGTTTGTATTGATGAAGCTGAGGGCCGGAAAGGTCTTGAAGATGATCACATGCCATAGAAGAACTTCATTTGCTGTAGTTTGTTTAATTTTGGGGAAATTAAACCAGCTAGAACATTAACCAGAAGCCTTCGTATCCCAACCATTATACCACTGGAGCTTTTTTACCGCAAAAATACCATCTGCAAGGTCACAATGAAACCGTAGAGGGTGGGGTGGTGTGCAGGGGAGAGAGAGAGAGAGAGAGACTTTTTTGGTTTTATTTTTAAGTTAGGCAGTGAAGACATGATAAGATTGTAACAGTGGACAGTGAGGTGCTATAGAGGCGTCTGAGCCTGATTTCTTTTTTTCTTTTTTTTGCGGTATGCGGGCCTCTCACCGCTGTGGCCTCTCCCGTTGCGGAGCACAGGCTCCGGACGCACAGGCTCAGCGGCCATGGGTCACGGCCCCAGCCGCTCCGCAGCATGTGGGATCTTCCCGGACCAGGGCACGAACCCGTGTCCCCTGCATCGGCAGGCGGACTCTCAACCACTGCGCCACCAGGGAAGCCCCTGATTTCTTTTTAAGCAGCATTCACAAGAGCTACTCATTCCATTCAGCAACACAGCTCTTAAGGGTTTTTTTTGTCTTGGGGGGATTGCCTGCCTTTTAGAATCTCTACTTTGAGATTCACTTAGAGTTATAAGCCAGGATTCTAGTTTGGATCCTAGTACAGTTACTTAACTGTCTGGATGTTTCTCAAGCTGCGGACTTCCTCAAGGATAAAATGCAGGTAAATATACTTATCTTACAGGATTACTATAAAGATTGAGATCAGATAGGTAAAGTGCCTGGCATGTTAGGGGATTTTTAGTAAGTGCTAATTTAAGAATTTTTTTTTAATTAAGGGAAAAGTTATTTTGCCAAATAACTCAAAATTTATGAGTTGTAAAAACATTATTAGCACACTAAAAATTAGGGTTATCATTTTCTTTTATAATAAATTATTTAATACTCTCAAACATCAGGCCAGTTTCACCAAAGCAAATCAGGTACAAGGCAAAAAAAACAAAACAAAACTGTGTTTATCAAACCTTTACTTGTCCTAGTCATTTTTGTTGTAGTTTCGCTATTAAGGAAACATGTCCATTGAGTGAGTAGTTGTCTAATAGTGGGTTCAGATCCTTGACTTAAGAGTAAGTTTTTCTTCAGTTCCTAAAAACTTTTAGGGTAGTTTTACCAATTGGATTCACCAGAAGACTAATACAGGAAAGTCCCTTTATGTGTTTTAGCGTTGTATGTAAGTACAGATGGTTCTGCTACGGTGTGTGTTAGGTACATTAGACACATTTTGGGGTAATTTTTTAAAGTTATGTTCTTTGGACTTCTGATTTGCTTTTTTTCCCCTTTCCTTCCTTCCCCAAAGGGAAAGTAGTAGCTCCTGATGAAACAGAAGTCCCAACCATTTTACGCTTAGGGAAAGAAGTGCAAAAATATTTACATAAATGGCTGGTGTCTTTGTGAATGAGGCTCCTCAGGAGGTTACCATCCACCCCCTGTGTTCACTTCTTGCCCCAGCATGACTATTAAAATAGCTGACTCTTTACTTTCAGAAGCATCCGAGCTTGGGCAATAGAATATAATCAGCCTCTTATGCTTCGTATCCAAAAAAAACCAGACAAAACTATACTCTTTCCCTTGCGCATATTGTATTATAATTTCATGATCTCATTATCGCTCAGAGAAGAATGACTAGTGTAGCCACATGATAATGAACATATCTGTTAGGGTACATTGTCTGAATTTATCTTCACTCACCTCCCTCCTAACCCGCCCCATGGCAAATCCTGCTCTTGTATTGACCTCTGGTTTTAGACACGGTGAGGAATATAGATGGGTTATTGGTCTTGGGAAGCAGTTGAGTTGAGATATGTGCCTGGTGTGTGTGGACTCTCCTTTGCCTCAGGGCTTCTTCCAAAAGCTCACAGGTCCTGTCTCATTCACTTCTTTCCTATTCCCGAAGATAGAGCCTGGCACATTCTCCTTGAGATGAAGACAATCAGGTACTAATGGTGTCGTGCACGTGGAACGGTGATCGCAGCTTAACTGAACTGGGGTCAAGATGCCCAGTGTAGAGGGCAGAGGAGAAAGGCGGGCTGTGCCGTATGGAGAAGGCAGATCTGGGGTTGTGACAGGAGCACGTGACTTTGGGGCCAAGCCACCTAAGCGTAGTACCGGTACCTCTCTGTGCCTCTTCTGACTGCCCCACGTGTACCCTCCTGCACTGAAGGTACAGGTGGCCGTGTCTGGAGACATTTTCAGTTGTCACGACGGGGCGGGGCTGGGGTGCTGCCGGCACCCTGTAGGTCACCCCGTAGTGACCAGGGATGCCACTACACGTCCTGCTACAAAGAATCACCAGCCCAGATGCTCACAGTGCTGCTTGTGGAATGGATGGTCCCAGAATATAGAAGGAACAATGTTTCCACGGCTGGCCTTGGGGGTGCTTGGAATAGCCCCAAGAGTATTGAAGACAACAGTCTCAGAGACCTTGGTTACTCCCACGCAGTTTTGGTGGCCAGAGCAAGTGTGAGCTTTGCAAGCGCTGTGAGTAGCATGTGTCCAAACTTGGACAGTGATTTTGTTTTGCTCAGAGCTGCGCAGCCTTGTGTGCCAGGCTCACAAGAAACCCCAGACAGCATTTTGGGGATAGTGGACCCAAAAGATGCTTCTCTGGGGTACCTTTGTTCGGATGTAAGATAGAACAAAGGCTGTGAGGAGTCCTCCGAACATAACGGCGAGGACTGTTCGCCTAGATATTGACCATGACGCTTTCTGTCTAGTGCTCATCCGAAACTCGGCTTCCTTGAGTAAAGCAGTAGAAAACAACCCCGGTCTGCTTTCCTAGGGGTGCAGTTCACCACAGTGAGAGGGAACATTCCCTCACTGCAGGGTGTCTTGACGGGAAGTGTGATTCTCCCTGAACGCTGCACTTACTGCAGAGTTAATATTCCCTAGGACGTTGCTTGACATTGGGAGTGGAGCTGTATACCTGCAGGCCCTTATGGCTAGCAGTTGGCATTGTTTTCTCGAAAACTGATGGATGACCAAGGTCAGAAGTAACAATCTGTTTTTCATTTTTGGCCTTGGTCATTAGAGTAGCATTAATGAAAAAAAAAAAGACAAGCGAGATGTTGATACCTGGCTTTTTTTTTTTTTTTTTTACCCCGTGTGTATCTTCAGTTTTTTGTTGTTGTTTTAAGCCTGGTGTGTTACTCTTGGTGCTAAAGCACAGCTCTGCTTCCTACAGCCCCTCTGGGCTTTGAACCGACCGCCCAGCCAATCAAGTGGCCTGTTCCGTTAAGTCAAGTGTTATTTTCTCACTGTATTTCTTTTCCCCTTTGCCATTTACGGACATCAGATAAGGGAGAGTTGAGCTGTGTTTTCACATTTTTCAGTTTGTGGCACCATCATCATCGATCTATGTAAGCTTCTTCTGTTTTGGTCAGTTTTATTATTTTTTATTATTTCATCCTTCATCCCTACCACCCTTCTCTTTTGTAGGACACGTTTTGATATGTCTTTGAATATGTGTGTCTTGAGTAGATAAAACGTTGCTTATGTACTATGTATGAGTTTATTTTTTCCTACCACGTAATTATTTAAAATTTGCGCACAGTACAATTAACTTTCTGAGGTGTATAATTCTTACAGTTCTTCACACTTTAACACATATGTAGATTCTTAAAACCACCAGCACATGCAGGATACAGAACAATCCCAACATCCCAAAGAACTCCTGACCATCTCTCCCCCGACACCCTCAGTCCCTGGCAACCACTGATCTGTTTTCCGTCCCTGTGGTTTTACCTTCTGTAGAATGTCATATAAATGGAATCACACACCTTTTGTCACTGTCTTCTTTCAGTTAGCATAATGTGTTTGGGATCCGTGCATGTTCCAAATGTTTGTTCCTTCTTATTGTTAAATGGTGTATTGTTGTAGGAATATATACTATATATACTATTGTATATATATATAATATATAATATGTATTGTGTATATATATATAATACTATAGTATATTATATGCTATATTAACTATTGAAGGGCACTTGGTTTGTCTCCATATTTTGGCGGTGATGAATAATGTTATTAACATTCACGTGCAGTTTTTGTATGAACGTAAGTTTTCATTTCCCCAGGGTAAACACCTAGACGTAGGGCTGCTGGTTAATTCTCCAGTGTCTGTGTCAGTTTACATTCCCGTCAACACTTGGTATTGTCAGTTTCTTCAGGTTAGCCATTTTAGCAGGTGTGTGTGGTATCCCATTAGGGTTTGAATTTGCATTTTCTGTAATGACTTCGGATTTTGAGTATCTTTTCGTATGACTTACTTGTGCAGCACTCTGGAGTAGGACACTTATTAATACAACTGATGGGGCTTGGGGCAGGCCCCCCCCAGATACACCGGTTCCCACCCCTACACTACCATGTTGTTCAGGATAGCTTCACCCGTTTACACTCGCACTAGCAGTGGGAGTTTTTTTTGCTGGTTCTTCTTTCTCCCTTTTTTAAAAAAGAAAAGCTTTATTGAGGTATAATTCACATGCCATTCAATTCATCCTCTTAAAATGCACTGTTGAGTGGTTTCTAGTATATTCATGGAGTTGTAGCCATCATCGTAGTGAACTTTAGAACATCTCCATCATCTGATGTGGAAACCCTGTGCCTGTTACTGGTCACTCCCTATTTCCTCCCAGCTTCCCCAGCCCCAGGCAAACACTTAGCTGCTTTCTGTCTCCGTATAGGTTTGCCTGTTCTGGAATGTCATGTAAACAGAATCATACAGTATGTGGCCTTTGTGACTGGCCCGTTTCACTTAGTGTAATGTTTTCAAAAAGTTCATCCGCGTTGTAGCATGTGTCTGTACTTCATTCCTTTTTATTGCTGAATAATTCCATTGTATGGATATATTACATTTTATTTACCCATTCGTCAGTTGATGAACATTTTGGCTGTTTCCACTTTTTGGCTATTACAATGGAATAATGTTGCCATGAACATTAGTATACAAGTTTTTGTGTAGACATGTTTTCATTTCTCTTGGGTATATGCCTAGGAGTGGAATTGTTGGGTCACATGGTAAACCCTGTGTTTAACCCTTTGAGGAACTGCCAGGCTGTTTTCCAAAGCACCTGCATCATTTTGCATTCCCACCAGCAGTGAGTGAGGGTTCTAATTCCTCCACATCCTCGTGGCATCTTTGATTATGGCCACCCTAGGGGGTGTGAAGTGGTATCTCATTGTGGTTTTGGTTTGCATTCCCCTCATGGCTAGCGATGTTGGGCCTCGATTGTCTACTTCCTTGCCGACATTGATATACAACTTTTTTTTTTTTTTTTGCGGTACGCGGGCCTCTCACTGTTGTGGCCTCTCCCGCTGCGGAGCACAGGCTCCGGACGCGCAGGCTCAGCGGCCATGGCTCACGGGCCCAGCCGCTCCGCGGCATGTGGGATCTTCCCGGCTGGACCGGGGCACGAACCTGCGTCCCCTGCATCGGCAGGTGGACTCTCAACCACTGCGCCACCAGGGAAGCCCGATATACAACTTTTCAACTTTTCCCAGTCCCATGAGTACAATATAGTATTTTTTATGCTTATTTGCATTTCTATTAATAGTAGGTGTGAGTGTCTATTCGTATATTCTTAGCCCTTGGGATTTCTTACTCTGTTGAATTTTGTTCATATTTTTTTAGTTTTCCATTGGCTTTCCTGTGTTTTAGTGTTTGATAAGTATATTGAAGTTACTCTGTATCAGTTTGAGGTACCACGGGTATTTTCTCTGACTGTTGCCCTGCCTTTAACTTCAAGGTGTCTCGTTGAAAAAACTCCTTAATATTAATTTAGTTAAATCCGTCCGTTTTTACCTTCTGATTTCTGCTTTTGGGATCCTGTTTAAGGAAGCTACTTGTTTCCTAAGGTTAAAAATATATTAAATTTTTTTCTTTCGTTGGCTTTATAATTTTGCCTTTTACATTTAGATCTTTTATCTGTCTGATATACAGTTTGAAGTAGGGATTTTATTTTTCTCCATGTAGAGATAAGTTTCCTAACACTATTGTATAAAACAGTATTTTCCCCACTCGCGTATGATGTTATATCATATACCAAAGTCTCATATGTGTCTAGGCCTATTTCTGGATTTTCTGTTTTATTTTCCTGGGCCAGTATCATTCATGGTCTGTGTGTGTGTGAATTTTTATTACCTTGGCCTTGTTTTAAGTCGTAATATCTGGAGTGATAACCGTCTCCACCTCTGCCCACATACATCCAAAAAATTTTGCTGCTTTTAAAAAGTACATGAGGTCTTTGAAGACTTTTGTTCTTCCACATGTTTTAGAATGAGTTTGTACATTTTCTGTTTAAAATCTTACTGAAGTTTAAACATTGATTTTTTTTTTTTTAACCGTATATCCCAACCCAGGAGGATTTTTTTTTTTTTAATTTATTTTTGGCTGCGTTGGGTCTTTGTTGACGCGCGCAGGCTTTCTCTAGCTGCGGGGGCTACTCTTCGTTGCGGTGCGTGGGCTTCTCATGGTAGTGGCTTCTCTTGTTGCGGAGCACGGGCTCTAGGCACGTGGGCTTCAGTAGTTGTGGCACGTGGGCTCAGTAATTGTGGATTGGAGGCTCTAGAGCACAGGCTCAGTAGTTGTGGCACGTGGGCTTAGTTGCTCCGCGGCACGTGGGATCTTCCAGGACCAGGGATTGAACCCGTGTCCCCTGCATTAGCAGGCGGATTCTTAACCACTGCACCACCAGGGAAGTCCCTAAGCATTGATTTTTGAGGAGAATTGACATCTTAAGTCATCCCATCCTTGACTATGAACGCCTGTTCTCTGGTTAGGTTGTCTTATGTGAGCTTTAATACAGTTTAAAAATTGAAGATCGTGCTGGTTCCTAGGCATGTAGTTTTTATTGCTATTTTGAGAGATATATTTTCGGATTGGTTATTGCTTAGTTTAAGGGAATGAGTATGTTTTTTTTTTTTTTTTCCACATCGTTTCTGGCAATCTTGCTGAACTCATTAGTTTTCTATGCATATGTTCACATCTACAGACAATGATGGTTTCTTGTGCTCCCGTCCATTCATATCACCGTCTTGCATCCTATGTTTTGGCCGTGACCTCTAGACTGTTGACTGGCAGTGACGGGAGCGATACACCTGCCTTGTTTTTGACCTTAAAGAAATGCATCTTAAATTTTTCTTTAATAAGTATGGTATTTGCTATAGAATTTTCATGTGTGGCCTCTTTTTTGTTTGTTTTTCCATTAAGGAAGTCTGCTTCTATTCCTGGTTAGACTTTTTTTTGTCTTGTTTTTATACAAACAAACGAGCACATACTTTTTTCCTGTTATTTTGAAGATAGTTATGTGATTTTTCTCTTTCAGTCTTGATGTAAGTAGATGGCAGTTAGCCAGATCTAAAGTGTGCCCTTTCTAATTTCTAAGAAAAAAAAATTGGTTTCATAGAGCAGGGAAAGTCTTCTCTAGCTGCTGTTGCCAAGAGGCTCCGAGAGTTGCTTTATTAGCTGAGAGCTGTCCAGTCCCCCTCCGTTACATGTCGGTTTTGTTTTGTTGAGTTCTGCGTGGTGCTCGCAGATAGAACAGGAAAATAGAACCTGACCTGGCCTTGGACAGGGTTCCCATCGCCGATTCTCTCCCCAGTACTTCTTTCCTGGTCATGGGTTAGGAAGGATGCTGAGACAGCATTTTAGCTGATTCTTCAGTTGATCATCGAGTATTGACTCACTTCTGGGCTGGCGGTTCTGCAACTCGGCTCCTAACCTTTCTCTGGGTTCTGGGGTGGAGGGCTAACGTGGCTCAAAGTGACAGCTGAGAACGCCGTGCTCTGGCTTGTGTGTTGAGTTGAGGAGACGTTTGTGTTTTGCAACCGGCGGGAAGGGACGGCTTGTGGGTTGATGCCTCAGAGTCTCTCAGGTGGCAGCTGGGAGAGGCCCTGTGTGGCAACATGGAATTGTTTCTCCCTTTGCTGGGGTCTGTCCGAGACAAACAGGAGTACCGTAAGTGGCAGGAGGCCGTGGGAAGAAGGGGGGCTTCGGGTGGCTTGGACAGCCTTGGTGAGCACACAGTTCTTTATGTTTCTGAATTTACTGTAATGTTAAATCTTCTTCATACATTGGTTTTAAGTTCCACTTCGGTACCTTCCCTCCGCGTTTTGAGCCAGGTAGGTCGGTGGGATAATGCAGCTCCAGTTTGACTGGAAACAGAAGTTTGGGGATTGCGGGGGGAGACGTCTGCAGATTTGGTTTTGGGGGAAAATCATAAACAAGCTGGAGATGAAGCCTACTTAGAAAAGGGCGGGGGGCGGGGGCTGGGCGATGGTTTGCTTTGTACTGTATCCGTCACTTCTCCGTACTTTTCTAGCCATTCTGACCCCAAGTTCGAGATCTGGATACGGTCCGCCTACCTCTGAAGATGCCGTCTCGGCTCTGAGTGAAGCCAGCAGTGTGGCTGGTCGCCTGCTGTCGGAGCTGTGTCCTTACCTGCAAAAGAGAGAGATCGGACACCTTGATCTTTTAAGTTCATATCCATCTGATTCAGCTTAGCTTGCCGTTTTGTGAAACACTTCTCGTGCACAGAGAAGTTGGAATCCCAGGCTGTTAGAGCGGGAAAGGGCGTTGGAGGCCCCTGGCCCCCACTGCTTGTCCTCTAGAGCAGAAAACCGTGGCACGGAGAGGCCACCTCGTCGGCTCCCACCAAGCAGGATTTTCCTTTGGGGCTGGAAGGAGCGCGGGCTTCCCAGAGTCCCAGGGCCAGGGGCCCGAGAAGGGAGAGGGCTGGACAGGGAGGCTTCCGTGGGTCCCGCCCTCGATAGCTGCCGTGGCCGGTGTTGCCGCGTCCGCCACCACCGTCCTGTGGAATCGGGCATCGGCTCGCGCGTCCGCGTCCCCTTCGCACGCAGCCGTGCAGCGCCCACCAGAAGTTTGAGCAGGTTAGCCCGATGGGGGACCTGCGGGCTCCTGGCCCGGGGTCACCGTGTCACGCTTGCCGTGGTTCTGAGGCTGGAAGATGTCGTCTTCAAAGGGCCATACTGTCCCAGTGTGGAATTTTGACTTACTGCCACCTTATTTCCCAGGTAGTCCAACGGGAGAAATTCTTGCCTGGCACGTGGAAATTGTTTTATTCGATCTCTAACGCAGAGCTGATGTTCACTCTGTAGCTCATGTGTGTCGGACGCACGAATTTGCATTTGTTCCAGGAGCCGAGGCCCCTCTGACGGAGATCAGAAGCCTAGCCGATGCTGCAGGGTCCCCCGTGGTGCCGGGCATCTGGCTTCCGTCGCGGCCCCGGAGCTGCCTCAGTGGCCAGAGTCGCCATCCCACCAGCCCTGCGGGCCGGCCCCGTCCCTCCCACACCTCTGCTTGCGCCCAGTCTCTGCCAAGAACCCCCCTTTGGTTTTGTGGCCCCGCAGCTGTCCTGTTGGCGCCGCCTGTCTTGTTCCTCAGCTGAGGATGGTTCTGTGGTCGCCTGTGAAACGCCTCCTTTCTTTGTACGCCTGATGCACAGGTCGCCAAACAGAGCGTTCTGATTTCTGTTACTCGCATTACTGCGGTGGCGTGTATCAAATATCTTCAGGTATTTCTTTGAAGGAAAGAGGAAGTTTTTGAAAAGAAGGAAATTGTGATACTATATGCAGTAGAATAGATACAGACAGCTTTGCTAGCTGTGCAGTTAGTTGGGAAGTATTGATGTTTTGGCATTGGGTGGTGGTTGGCTTACTGCAGGTTGAATTGCTAAAAGCAATTTATGTAACCTGTTAAGTAGACCAAGCATCTGTTACACTGGATTAGGTGTTTAACTTAGTTTCCTGGACTTGGATGAGTTTTTGTTGACTTAGTGTGAGATTGACTTTCTGATTACATGCTTCAATTCGATCTAATGAATTTTCCCTGTCACTATAAATGGGACTCAGCGGAGCTAGGCCAATGGCGAGGTTGATTATAGACCAGTGCTTATAGAAGCTAATTATTTTTGTCCGTATAGAAGCCTTTTCCCTTGCTTTTAGCTAGGGCTGGTATAGAGTGCCGTGTAGATTTTGGAGTCATTATTGGTCACATTTTTTAAACGGGTATGAAGAGGTGGAGTTTGCTTGTGTTGAAATATTTGGTAGAAAACGTTGGTTCTTTAAAAGTAACAATTGATTTCTGGCTCTTTTTTGAGAAGGAAATGCTCTTACGCTCGCTTTCTGCACCAGGGTGTGCCTTGAAGACCCCTTGCCCTTCTCGCATCTCCTGTATTCCTTACCTAGGTGGAGCTGTATTTCTGGACACTTTGTGTTCTGAAAGTGGAGATCCATTCAGATGCTGACAGACTTGTCCCTAGAAGAAAAGGGGCATAAGTATGCCAAATGCAAAACCACAATGATTTCTTTGATTGCAGGGACCTTTGGGCCAGCTTGCGGTAAGAACTTGCCTTTAGAAGATCCTTTGGTTCCCATCCATGTCTCCCTCTCCTCAAAGGGATGGCAGCCTGATGGACAGTGGGCACATGCCCCCAACATGGACAGACTTCCACGGAGGTAAGCTGCTGTCGGTGCCGCCCAGGCAGACGTGCGCCCTCCTGGTCAGCCCGAGCTTTGCCCCCATCTACACCTCATGCACGTGTGTCAGAGGCCCCGAGGCTTTCTCTCTTGTTTCCGGCCAGGGCTAGGGTTCTGTCTCATCAGGTAACAAGTAACCCTGTTTCCACGGGGCTTAGGAATGAGTGGAGTGCGAGGCAGCCGTGGCAGCTTTCTCCGGTTGAGGACCGGGGATTCCCCTGAGGTGCTGCTCGTGAACTCATGGTCGGCCCTTTGTGGTTCTGTGTCTGTAGTTCACCGCATGTCGGGCTTAACTCTGGTCACTGTGAGCCGCTGTTGCTTTGGGGACAAGTTTGCACAGAGTCTGTTTCCCTTCTTGCCTGATTTGGGGGGACACTGTTGACGGGGCTGCTGTCAACTGTTGTGGTGGGTCCTCCGCCTGAGTCTGGTGCGTGTGCAGATTTGAGACCAAGCTCTGAGATTCTAGAAGGTGTTGCTCCAGATCTTGACCCAGGGAAGGCACGGCAGACTGGAACTCCTCGTCTCCCTAGGAATGGACTGCAGCCCTGAATCGGCTTGGTTGCTGCCGGCACAGCCTGTGTCCTCCTGCCGTATTGCTTTATTCTTCACGGAGTAGATGCAGCAGAAAATATGAGTGTATTTCCTAGCAAAGTTTTGTTGTTGTTTTGGTTTTTGTCTTTAAGAGCTTAGGTTTCCGGTTGAAAAGAGGAGCAATTTTCACTTGTCTCCCTGGGAAAAGGTGCTGGGTGTCAAGTTTCACTTATACTGGTTGAATGTAAAACTTTGGAAGGGGAGGTATGGCTGCTGAGAGAAATGGGTTTTAACCCGAGTGTGATCTTTCTGGCTTTGCTAATGGACCTCACTTCTCCCCTTCTGACAGTGACGAGTGGAGTGAGCCAGTGGGCGTTGCAGGATTGCTGGCTGTGCAGGGTTGCGAGGTCTCGGGGGGCCTGGTTTTTGCAGGGCTGTGTTCTAGAGCACGAGGGGCCGCGTGGAGGGGCTGCTGGGAGCTCTGGTCAGTGGGAGTCACTGCAGTGGGGTCATGAGGAACAGGGAGGCACCTCCCCGCGGACATTTCCTCTATGACAACTTGTGCACGTTTTTAACAACATCTTCGTTGTTAACTTTTGGGGTGGGGTGGGGCAGGTAACTTATTCCAACCCGTTAAGATCATCTTTCTGACTGTTGTAAGGGTCTCCTTCCCAAGCTCCCGGGCACACTTAGGAGCTGCGCTCGCTCTGGCTAGTGTGGAAAGTATTGGGAGGATCATCTCCTGGTTCTTACATGTTCTTTTACTTTCCAGGTCCCGCATATTGTGTTTACTTTCTAAGAGGTGCATTAAGCCATCTGCAGTCCCTTGCTCTTTCATTCGTGGACTGACGAAAGCGACAGCAGCTTTAATATAAGGGAGCCAGTACCAACCCAACTTCCATGTGAGAGCAGGAGGTTATGAACTCGAGGTTATTAAGTGAATTTAATTCTAGCTTCGCGTCTTGGTTTAATAGCGAACCAAGTTCGATATTACTTTTTCTGGTTTTAATCAAGTTTCTGCCTCCGTTTGACGTTGGGGAAATTAGAACGGGTCCATCGGAGTCGCTGTCAACAGGAGCGGCACGTTCTTTGCCTGACACTCTGCTGTCTTCTTTGAGCAAATGATGGTTGGGTCTCTTGGTCCCCCTGCGTGCACCACAAGTGTGCGGGGTTGTGTCCATCTTTACCTTGTTTCTAAAAAGCACTCTTGGTAAACGGGGATCTTTGGCAGTTGGGTTTAAGACTGGCCCCCCTACAGCCTTTTTTTTTTTTTTTTTTGCGGTACGTGGGCCTCTCACTGTTGTGGCCTCTCCTGTTGCGGAGCACAGGCTCCGGATTTGCAGGCTCAGTGGCCATGGCTCACGGGCCCAGCCGCTCCGCGGCATGTGGGATCTTCCCGGACCTGGGCACGAACCTGCGTCCCCTGCATCGGCAGGTGGACTCTCAACCACTGCGCCACCAGGGAAACCCCCTAGAGCACATTTAACTAGTGTTCGTTTGTGCCATACTGAAAAAAACCGAGCCGAAAATGTTTCCAACGTATTTAGTGAGGTATGTGAGCCCTTAATGACTTGGGATTTGAAGTGTCTTTCCACACAGGCAAGCCCACAGGTGTTTGCTTTTTAAAAACTGCTAGTGGGATTTTGTGCGTGTGCAGAAAGTCCTGGGGATTCCGAGCGCTGCCTCCCCCTGCAGCAGCATGTTCATTTGTGTCCGAAGGTCGTCCTCTCCCTTGATGCTAAGGCCCAGGTTCTAGGGTCCCCGGCCCTCGCGTCAGCTGTCCCCCCGCTGCCGTGTTACACGCCTCCCTGCTTCTGGGCACTCGGAGCCCTGCTGCCCCGCCTCATTTGGGCCAGGGATGCAGGTGTGGGCTCTGCACCTGGACCTTCTTTGGTTGGTGAAGGAAGGAGATGCATAACCAGGCAGTTATCACCCCGAATAAGTGCTCTGGTGGCCGGGGCCCCAGTCCAGGAGGAGGGAGACAGCAAGGAGGTTGTCGTAATAAAGATGCCCGACTGAAGGAGGGGGAAGGGAAAGCCACACAAGGTAGGCGCCAGCACATGCGACTCCTGTGTGCTGGTCTCACCGCAGGGCCAGAGAGGAGTGTTGTTCAAGGTCAGGTAACTTAGTTTGAACTGTATTCGACCGCAGCAGACAATTGTATACATGCGCTGAGTTCTCCTACTTTGTTATAGAGGTAGTGTGGTTATCTGCTCCAAAAGAAAAAAAAAGAAGTACACTGGAAACATGTGACAGAGGTGGGTTTCGCCTCTTTGCTGCCCTAGTTCCCTCCCTGCGCCTCTCGGCCGTCCCCAGTGCCCCCCTCGCCACCCTCTCGCTGCTGAGTAGGAGGAGGGGCCTCCGGGGGATGGGAGGAGGGCGCGTGCAGGTTCTCTGCAGCTCCCCCTGAGGTCCTGCTCCTGGCCGGCCACCTCGGGGACTCCTGCGAGGCTGTGCACGTGAACCCCACCCCAGTTCCTGAAAATCGAATTGTGTTTTGTCACTTTGGTTAATCAGAGACTCGAGAGTTTCAAACCACATGTAAGAGGTGTGAATTATGTGATATAAGCATTGTTGGAGCCCTCTGTTGTAGTTTCCCTTTCTCTTTTTTTTTTTTCTTGTATTCTCATTTCAAACGTTAAGCAATAACTTGAGTCACCAGACTTTCTAGAAAGACAGTATCTTGGCTAGTCTGACATGGATATACATGTTTTACTTATTGTGTGTGGTAAGAAAAGGTGTGGGCACTAGAGGACGTTGAGGTGTGTGACTGTAAAAGTCTAGACGTGTCATCAAAAAATGTGAGCATCCCATGGATCTCATGAGTCTGAATAATGAAATTTGCCACCAGTATCCTTCACACTGTATGTGGGCCTATTCAGTCTTTGTCTGTAGGCCGGATCTCACTTTTATCACATAGTTGGCACATAATTGGGCTCTGCGGATTGGCGGGGGTGGGGTGGATGGTGGAGGGTCTCACACTGACTGGAGAACTGCTTGCTACCTGCTGGAAGGCTCTGAAGGTGGGTTCGAGCTAAGGGAGTGTTTCTGGATGAGCCCCCTTCTTGAAGATGTTAGTAGGTGCTACTTGATGAGATGTTTGGAGCGTTGGGTCTAGTAGGTTTCCATTACAGTGTTCTCAGAGCTTCTGAGCCTTGAAGGGAAGTTCAGTATGTGGCGTTTCCTAAATCTGTTTCTTTGTGGGACCCTTCTTTCTCTCTGTGTCTCTCCCTCTCATGGTAAATTTCAATTCTGTAAAATCCCCAGATGGAGCCCTCTGGAAGTAGCTTCTCTTGTCAGCACTTGGGAAGATAAGCCTTAGAAGGCATCCACTGTGGTTAAGAACATAAGTCCGGAGATGCCAAGTTAGCACCAAGTAACAGCTTTCTGTGGGTCTTCTGCTGGTATGCCGTCTTTAGAAAAGCATTCCTTTCAATGTTGGTGGTTTAAAAACTGGATAAGTTGACAAAGGACCATGAAGCATGATACAAAAGGCAATCACTGAAATAGCATGTTAATGTTTTAAACAGTTTTATTTTTCAGTAGATAGTTTTCTGAGTGAAACTGTGGGATTTGAGAGAAAATAAGCTGTAAAAGTATTTGTGCATGTCTTGTTCATAGGAAACACAAAGATCACAAGCGCTGAAGCCTATGGTAGGTGTAAAATCCTAACAGAAATTGTTGGGGGCTTGGTGGTGTTGGGGGGTGATTAATACCACATTTCCCTAAAATCTTTTTGTCTTGACTTTTCATAAAAGCTTGCCAAAGATGTTTCTAAGATTTTCTCTGCCCCAGGTGGGGTGTGGTTCACTTTTTGTTCCTTTAATGAACACTCGAAGGTTAATAAGCCGCTTTGTTTGGGGTGGACTGCAGCCATGGGCCCTCAGGTCTGGGGAACGAGACAGCCTTCCTCTGATGGGAATTTCTAGTGTCTCATTCGCCTTTCTTTTCCTTGGTTACTGTTCGTGCTTGGCCTCCTTTTCCTGCTTGTCCTTTTGCACACTCATCCAGTCCAGGGTCTTCAGTACTGCCTAAGCTTCCAAATGTCAGCGCCTTGCCTGGACTCTCCCTAGGCCTCAGATCCACTTAGAGAAACGCCTGCCGGGACGGTCCCCCTAGAACGTCCCCTGGCAGCTTCACATTCAACCTGCAGAGCAGGGACTTCTTCCCTATCATGAGCCAGGTCTGCGTGCGTCACAAGTGTTCCCATTAGGAAGGGATTGATTGGAAGGCGCTTATTTAATCCAGAGGCAGTAATAACTTAGAGCCGGAACACGCAGGGGGCTTTAAAACCTGCCAGTGCCTCGGCCCACCCCTGAACGGGGATCTCGGGGCTGTGGCCGGACTGTGTTTGTGAACAACCCGATTTAAATGCCCGAGGTGCAGGGTCCCCTCCCAGCAGGCCACGCATCAAAGATGCCTTAGAAACACGTTCAGGCTTTAAAGGGGTGAGCACGTCAGGAATTAGGCCTTTGTTTGAAGCTGTCTTCGAGGGAACCATGTCGAAGGCCCTGGTGAAATCACCCGTGGTCTCTGAGAGACGGAAAATCTGGAGACAAGAGTCACCAGCACGCTCTTCACCAGCGGCTCTCTGGGGTGGTTTGCCTCCCGTCCCTCCTTTCCCTCCCCTTCCTGTCCAGTTGCTACCGTGGCCCCTCCCGTGGCCCTGCCGGCAGGAGAGCAGGGGCGGGTGGGCTGCGAGCGTGCCCCCGAGGGGGGTGTCGGGCGGCAGCCCAGGAGGGGCCCACAGAGCCTCCTGCCACGGGGCTCCCCCTGCCGCCCGGGCCTGGAGGCTCCGGCACGCTGTCCAGCAGGCGGGCGGTCCCTGCCGGGGCGGTGACGACCCATCTCTGTGCAGCCCGCTCCTGCAAGCAGCTGGCCTCACGGAGGGACCGAGGTTACTGGGGAGAAGCCTTCCCGGGCCTGCCCTGTGGGCTTCTCCCGGTGGGACCGAGGACAGAGCGGCCCGCCCCGGCTCTCGCCTGGGCATTGGGGGCCACAGAAGTGCGGGCAGAGGCTGAGGGGCTGGCGGGTCACGGGTTTCTCCTGATCTGGTCTTCAGGGACCGCGACTCATCATTTGAGGTAAACGGGCCACCTGCCTCCCGAGTCGAGAGGAATCTGGAAAATGCCTGCTGCTTCTAGAAATGCTCGACCTCACGTTGTTAGACTCTAAGTATATTAAAACTCGGCGGGGAGAGTGGGATGTGTGCCAGGAAACGATACGATTTGTCCATTTTATCGTCGGTTTGTGATTCCGCTGGGTTGTTTTCTTAGGTTTTTGGCTTGTTCTTTTTAAACACAGTTGATTTCAGAGTTCCTTCCAAATATCTGCCCTGCGCCCGTGCTGCTACTTTCTGTGTTCGGCCCCAATTAACTTTCTATACTGTCTAAAGAAAATGGGTTTGGGGTTTATGCTTCTACATAAGTGACGTGAATATGAGAGTCTCGGAAAAGGGAGGAAATTCACGCACGTTTTCATAAACATGATCAGACGCGCAGCTCTTCAAAACTTCCTTTGAGCGGCAGTTTCCCAGATGCTGGATTGTTTTTTTTTTATTTTGTGGAGAGCGGCCAGATTGTCGGTCCACACGCAGAAGGGAGCACCAGTGCTGGCCCAGGGCAGAGCCCGTGCCGGGGACGCAGAGTCCATGGGCGCTCAGTTGTTTAGTCACCGGCTTTGGTCGCACGAAGAACTGGCAGCTACAGCCCGTCCGGCATCCTGCAACTCTGCGAGGACAGCTTTTCCCTCTGCAGGAGCCCCGGCCTCCGTCTGCCCTGGTGGTGCAGTCAGGCTGCTTTCTTCCATGAGGATTGCCTTTCTCTGAGCAACAAACAAAAGCTTTATCCTGGTGCCTCCGGCTAGGATTTTAACAGTCTCCCTCCTCTTCTGCTGCCTTGTGTCGTCTCGGGCATCATACTCGTTGATTCCAAGTGTTAGAGACAAGGGTGTCTTTGGTTCTCGTGAGCCGCCTGCCACCCCCAGGCTAGCGGGGCCCTCGTTGCCCCGCAGTGATCTGCTCAGTCATTCAGCCACGTTGGGGGAGCCCCGTGCCCACACTGTGACAGTCGCCCTCCCAGCGTCCGTTGCCATTTGGAAGTCATCTGCCGCATTCCCCATGGACCTGGAACAGCTGCAACTTCTGGGAGAGGAAAAAGAATATCTGTTTTCTCTGAGAGTGATTTTTAGCTTTGCAAGCATCTGTCCTTGCGTTTCTGGGAAAAACAGAAAAGATACAGGGAGCCCTTTGTATCAGACTCCAGGGTGACCGCGGGTAGAAGCAAAACAAGTTACTTTTGGGTGGACTAAACTAATCCCCAAGTAAATCTTGCTGTGAAATCACAGGGGAATACGTTTCATTTCCATCATGGGGAAGAAAAAAGGTCGGCTCAGCACCAAAGATAATAGAGAACGTCCAGACGTTTCGTGGGGCGGGGACCATGGCTTCCTTTCTCTCCCCCGAACACACTGTCCTAGTGTAATTGAAGGGAGTCCCTGAAGACATTTGGCAGCTCCGTTTTATGTTTTTCTATCCAGAAAGTTGAATGAATTAAAATTCCAGTTAGGCTAAATATTTTACTTCACCAAAAAGAAACTCAACTCTGTTTTCTGGCTGTTGCCTATAATTTAAAGTAAGTATTAATTGTATTTCTAGTTCTTTTTGTCTCAACACACATCTTCTGCCTATTCAAACCTTCGTCTGACGTATCTAAACACAGCTGATGTATTCGGGTAAAACAATTAATTATGCCATATGCTTTCTTTTCTAAAACTTCTATATTTCTAAGTAAATTTCTAAAAAGAAAATAGTATCATATATGAGATCACAAACCTTACTTAGATTATGTAATGAGGAGTGCTTGGTATGTCATCAAAGAGAAGCCTTACTCCCGGTGAGGGGAAAGAACTCCTTCTCTTTCAGTGGTCCACGTAGCACAGCAGGACTTTCAGGCATTTGGGTGAGTAAGGACATCTGCTTCAACATGGAAACATGGACTGCTCGAACCAGGCCCTTTTATTGAACCCTGTCTGGGAGCCACACGTTGTCATGGCCATTACTGTCCGACCGCAGAGCCAGACGGAGCACTCAGGCTGGCTCTTCTCTAGGCGTCTGCATGGGGCTCTGTGGACACTTACGTGCTGTGATGGAGTCTGCCTCACCAAGGCAGAAATGGAGCTGGGGGTGGTGGTGGTTCACGTCATGGTCGGGTGTAGGGGCAGGAGACACGTATCCATATCACCTCGGCAGTCTCAGGTCTGCGCCCCAGGGCTGCCTCAGGGAGGGTGCCCCGGATTTGCACGTCCGATCCAAGTGTAGCTTGGCTGTGTCCCACAGCTCATCGTTAACGAACTTACTATACATTGAGAACATGTGCCTGTTATCTAACTGTTCATTCTGGGGTAGAACTGTGCAGAAAATAAAGATGAGTGAGGTGGCCAGGAGGTTGGAAGGAAGGGGAGTGAGAGTTCAGATAGCAGAAACGTCTCCTCGGTACAGTCCGGCGCCGGACGTTCAGGCATGTTGCAGGAGAAGTCCCTTACTTTGGGAGCTGTTTACCGTTAGGGTATGGTAAATACCCTGAAGGATGGAGATAAAAGTATAAATATGAATTTGCCACCCGTGCGTTTGAAGTACAGCATCTGTTATGCGTGAATTCTTCTAATTCCATATGTTATCTTAACACTGAAGGCACCTCTTAAATTTGCAAAACACAATGAAGTCTTCTTTTTCAGCTGTATTTGCCCTCTGACAGTCCTGTCTGATCTCTCTGGGCTGGGTCTTTATCGGAGACCCAGTACTGAGCCCTCAGTAGTCACTTCTTTTGGTTTTATGGTCTTGTGGTGGGTATTTCTGACATATGCTGTGTAATAGCCATTAAAATCTTCCCCTGGCAGGAGGAGAATCTTGTAATTATCAGCAGTACCTCACTTTCAGGAAGGGGACATTCTTAGCTTACGATTATGGCAGACGCTGCAGTTTATGATCACTGACTGTTGTGTTTGCTCTTTTATGAGGACAGAGCAAGGGGGAAAGGTCAAGTCTTCCTCTTTCATCTCCCAGGGCACCCTTTCCATGCTTCTCTCTGTTATTTCTTTTCTGCTCCCTCAGATTTAGGTCATTTGTAAGTGTAGTTCCCTGATGACCTTGTAAGGAGCTTTACGTTTAAGCAGATGCTTTTCTCCATCTTCGTTTTTCACCAGCATTCAGCACGGAAACTTCCCGTTAACAGATCTGTTGCCGTTGTGGCGAATATGTGCTGATGCAAAAGACAGGAGCACCTGGGGCGGGGGCACTTAATTACTGAAACTCATTGCGCACACATGCACACAGTTAGGAGGCGGCCTCTTGCAGGAGAGAGGAGCCTGTGACGTAAACCCGGAGAAGAGCGTCTTAGGGACGGCTCAGTGCTCTTTCCAGTTTGTTGCAGGACATGAGGACAGAAGTTCTTGTTCTTGGCACGAGGGAGCAGGGCGTGTGAATCCCGCAAGTCACAGGCAGACCTTTTGTAAACCGATGTCTTTTTTTCAGGCAGTAAGATGAGAGTTCATTGCTCTCTGAAAGGAAACCAGTTAAGAACAGTTACCCTAGAACATGTTTTCCTCACTGGAATCCTTTAGAAGTTGCATGGAGTCTGTGATGTTTGTTACTGTGGTTCTTGCTGTTTAGGTTTCTGACTCAACATTAAGCCTGGATTCGGGCCCCAGCTGCTCCCCTTGCCCGCGCTAACGAGGTATCCGCGTCTGTAAAGCGGAAGAAGCTGGTTACCTAAACGGACAGGATTACCGGGAGAATCAAATGCAATACTCCTCATGAGGATCTTCGGTAAAGCATGCGGTGCTACGGTGTCGCACTCTTGCGGGCTGAGTCTGGGACCCCACCTGCTGCACCAAGAGAAAGACCCGAGGGGTGTGGCTCTCCCCAGGCCCTGGAGGACTCCACTCTCCCCTCCTTCCGCGAGTGTCCTGGTCCCAGCCGACTGGGCCACTGGTGGTCGGGGGTCGGGGGCGGTGAGAGATGGCCTGGAAGGACAGCAGCTCTGGCTGTGTTCTCCCTGTCATGTCAGGTTTCTGATGGTGATGGAGCGAGCAGACACAGAGGAGGGCTCAGGCCTCTGGAAAGCACTGGAGACCTGGCCGGCAGGCAGGCCCGAGGCCTGGTGGGGCTGGGCAGGCGGTGGGTGGTAGAAAATACGATGCAAACGTTTCACATGTGTGGAGACTCTCACACCTAATGTTCATTTCCAAAAGCACCTTTTTCTTCTCTAGAAACTCCTCTCTTTAGATGACAGCCCTCTGTCCCAGGAGGCACCGCATCCCTGGCACGTAGAAACGCACCTCCCTCTTCCTCTTGTACTGATGATAACCTTTTCCAGGTGTCGGTGTTACCTTGCGATGTCAGGGAAAGTCCCGTGTTTCAGGAGAGTTGCTAGAATATTCTGTTCTTTTAAAACATTCAAGGGCAAAATCATTTGCCTCCTTCCCATCCTTTCTTCCCTCCTTCCTTCCTCTTTATATAGATATTTTTAGAGGATGTTAATTGATCCATTTCTTCCCCCACCCGTTTCTTCTTTCTTGAGTAAATTTTAATTCATACATTACAAAGAAATCATCTGTTTCATTGTAGTTTTTTTTTTTTTTTTTGCGGTATGCAGGCCTCTCACTGCCGTGGCCTCTCCCGTTGCGGAGCACAGGCTCCGGACGCTCAGGCCCAGCGGCGGTGGCTCATGGGCCCAGCCGCTCCGCAGCACGTGGGATCCTCCCAGACCGGGGCACGAACCTGTGTCCCCTGCATCGGCAGGCGGACTCTCAACCACTGTGCCACTAGGGAAGCCCTCATTGTAGATTTTTAAACTTATTATAATAAAACGTTGTGACCTGTTTGCATTTAAAAGTGTTTCCATCCGTAATTTTTTATTGCTATATTTACAAGTTAGTGTTATCTATTTTTTTCTTGATTATAGTACCTGGAGTTTATTTAAAACATAAAATAGATTTCTCATTCTAATATTTTTCCATTTAGCATGTATCTTTATTTGTTTTCCTTAGGTTTCCTTCTTTTTTCCTTCTTTCCTAACTTCCATATTGAACACTTAAAATTTCTCTCCCCCCTCCCACACCGTTTTTTTTGGCTTGGTAATGAAAAATGTATAATACTGTGTTTTCCTCTGAATAAATCTTTGGTTGTATTGTATAGCTTTTGGTGTATGTAGTGTTTCCAGTATTTTTGGATAATTCGTAGTGATGCTTTTGATTTTTTCCTAAGGATTTGATCCAGAAATCTTCAGTTGATTTTCTCTTTGTGCCATTTCAGGTTTTATTAATAGCGCAGTGTCATTTTAGTTGGTATTTGCAGGTAGTGGCCTTTCTCTTGTTCCATGCTTGTTTCCAGCACTAAGAGACTTTGTCTTGGACCAGTGTTGTCCTTTTAGGGCCTCATGAAAGAGCGGAAGGCTGGGCTGTCCCTCCCCACCCCCATGCTTATCCTGCTTCAATTTTCTTCGTTTTTTTAATTTATGTTTTTAATTGAAGTGTAGTTGATTTACAGTGTTCTGTTCATTATTGCCGTACAGCAAAGTGATTTAGTTATACACGTATACATTCTTTTTTTAATATATTCTTTTCCATTCTGGTTCATCACAGGATATTGAATATAGTTCTCTGTGCTCTACAGCAGGACCTTGTTTATCCATTCTATACAGAAAAGCTCACATCTGCTCACCCCGGCCCCCTCCCCCTTGGCAACCACAAGTCTGTTCTCTAGGTCTGTGAGTCTGTCTGTTTCGTAGATAGGCTCATTTGTGTCATATTTTAGATTTCACATGTAAGTGAAATTGTACGGCATTTGTCTTTCTCTTTCTGACTTATTTCACTTAATGTGATAATCTCTAGTTGCATCCATGTTGCTGCAAATGGCATTATTCCCTTTTTCTGGCTGAGTAGTATTCCATTGTACATATGTGCCACGTCTTCTTTATCCATTCCTCTGTTGTGGGCATCAAGGTTGTTTCCGTGTGTTGGCTACTGTGAGTGGTGCTGCTGTGAACACAGGGGTGCAGGTATCTTTTCGAATTATAGTTTTGTCTGGATATATGCCAGGAGAGGGGGATTGCTGGATCATATGGAAACTATTTTTAGGTTTTGAGGAACCTCCATACTGTTTTCCGTAGTGGCTGCACCAGTTTACATTCCCACCAGCAGTGTAGGAAGGTTCACTTTCTCCACACCCTCTCCAGCATTTGTTATTTGTAGACTTTTTAATGATGGCCGTCCTGACTGGTGTGAGGTGATACCTCATTGTACTTTTGATTTGCATTTCTCTAATAATTAGCGACATTAAATGTCTTTTCGTGTGCCTATTGGCCGTTGATTTTCTGATTGCTCTTCTCATTTTCTTCTCTCCCCATTAGTTCTGTTGTGTAGGTAATTGATGAGACGGGCCTCTCCTCTGAACACCCATAGCATTTTGTGTCTTTGTGGTACCCACCACAGGCTGGCTGGTGGTAGTTCTTTGCCCACTTTTCTATTATGAAAAGTGATTTATTTAGGAAAAGAGCCTGAGCCCTAGTCATTTTACAGACCCCCCAGTGACACTGTGTGCGTAGTAGGCACGAATCATTGAAGGAATGCTGGCATCTGTGAGACAGAGGAACAATTAAATCAGCTATTTTTGAGGCCAGGGATCGCGTTCTGTGCCTTGAGTGCAGTTGGAAGGTGCCATGAATGTCAGGGAGTTGCTTTGACTGTAAAATGAGGTGGGGTTTGGGCTTCGATACCGGTTTCCTGCCTCCTAGTTTCACAAGCCTCCCAGTGGACCTGAGTTCAGACAGGGGGCACTCTAAAGTTAGTGTGGTATTAATAGCTCAAGTTCATGGGCACTGCTGTGTGCCAGGCACGCCCCTGAGGTGGGTGTTCTTTAGTCCCAGGAGCAGATGGGAAACTGAACGCGGCTTCGGGCCTGGTCTCAGGGTCCCAGAGCTGGTGCGGGTCAGAGGCAGGATCCAAACCCGGGCTCGAGAGTCTGGGTTCATGCACAGCATCTTAGCAAAAAGGTACCTTTGCTTTAAAAACTACACTCCTAAGGAAGTCTGTGACTCCCCGTTGTTTTAGTAAAAGACCTCCTGGGCTCAGCCTTTGCTCACAGTACAGATGCAAAAGCAGAGCTTAACATTTCAGAATTCATGGTGTAAAAATCTTTGTTAACGGTGCAGAATCCACCCCTTTTCTTATTCACCTTGTGTTAACCTTTCCGTCGTCGTCTGATGTCTGTCAAGCGCCGTGAGGGTTGTGAACGTGGGGAGTGCCAGCTTTCAGCCACCACCTCCAGGCAGTGCAGGGCAGGTTTGCCTGTAAGCGGTGTTGTTGTTGATGTTGTGTGTGTACATTAAATTAATTTCCACGAGCAAAAAACTACCAAAGGCAGAATCAAAAGACAAATGAGGAAAATGCTGTGTTTGTGGCTCATGTTACCGGAGGTTACTGCCCCTAATATTAGGTCAATAGAAAAACAGACAGAGGATAATAAGGGCTCACAAAAAAAGAAAACATGCATGATTCTTCAATATATAAGGATGTTCAGCCTTACAATGAGAGAAAGGCAAACTTTGTGAGATACGCCCCCCCTCCCCGGCCCCCCGCAATGGGTTGATGACTGTCATTTGCTCAGGCTGCCGTAACACGGCGCCACAGACCCGGCGGCTTAAACAGCAGAAGTTTATTCCCTCACAAGTCTGGAGGCTGGAAGTCTGAGGTCGAGGCGTTGGCCAGGCTGGCTTCCTGAGTCCTCTCTCCTTGGCTTGGAGGTGCCGTCTTCTCCCTGTGTCTTCACACGGTCGTCCCTCTGTGTGTGCCTGTGTCCTCATCTCTTCTTATGAGGACACCAGTCACATTGGATTAGGGGCCACCCTAATGACTTCATTTTAACTTACACCTCTTTGAAGACCCTGTGTCCAAATTCAGTCCCGTTTTGCGGTACTCAGGGTCGGGACTTCAGCATATGAATTTAGGAGGGGGACACAGTTCATTCACCTCCTAAGAATGACTGGAAAAAAGTTGGATTATTTTGTCAAGGGACATGGTGCGTTGGCAAAGAAAAGGGAAATGAGCTCTCACACGTTGCTGGAGGCAGTACAAATGGAGCTTTGAAGAATAATTTGTCATTATTTAAATTCAAGTGGATTCCTTTGACTCAGCCTCCAGCAACTCCCCAAATGATACGTCCTCGAGGTTCTGATAGCAAAAGAATGGGAGCAACCTGATGTTGTCAATAGGGTGTGGGTTAGTTACAGCTTAAAAAAAAAAAGGGAATTCCTTTATGGACAAGTATAGAATGCTCCAAGGAGAAGCAAGGTATAGAAGAGTGTATAGAGCGTTAACATTTGGATAGAAGTGGAGAAGGAGCTGATAGGTATTTGCAGAGATATTTCTGTGAAGTCACGGAAGATGCGTCGCTAGGCTGGTGGGCGCGGAGGCTGGACAGCCAGGAGCCAGGGGCGAGAGGGAGACGCCTCGCTTTACACACTTCGGTGCCTTTTAAGTGGTGAATCCTGAAGTTATTAAATAAATAACTGTTTTCTTTCCCTCATGAGAAAATTCTCTTACAAGGTCATTCGTAACTTCCGTTGTCTGGGGTCATTTTTTAAACATGAAATTATTCTGATTAAAATCATTCTTATTTTAAGAATTCTTATTTGGCAGGTTTTATCAGGGCAGTGATTCTGCATCTGGGCCGTGACAGTGCTTGGTCACTTGGTCGAGCAGGTCACGTGTGTCCCTTGACCAGACCATCCTTCTCTAACACTCATGCCTCAAGGCCTGTAGGGCAGTAATTATTTTTTCATTCTAGTGTAGAATGTGGATGAATCATTGTTCAAGATTTTATTCCGCTCAGAAACTCCCATGCAGAGAAATACCGTTTAGTCTTGTTAATTGGGCTTTTTCGGTTTTACCGGGTTATTTCGAGGCACTTACGGGTGATGCTGTTGAGGGGGCTAATAGCACTCTGCCTGTGTTTAGTACCCCGAGCTTCGCAAAGTGCTTTTCACATTCATTATCTCATTTTCTTGTCAGGTGAACCGTGAGGTTAGGGATACAGATTATTGCCATTTTTTTCTGGCTGAGGCACTCCAAGCTTAGGTGTCTCACCGTGAGTTAGTGATGGTCTCCTAGCTGGAGGCTGCAGGGTATAACAACTGGCTTTGCCAAGGGGAGGAGAGAATTAACCGGTCAGCACTTCTGAGCAGTAGCACTTCAGGCTTAGGGACATTGACTGGGCAGTTCAGTGGTTTTCAGCAGGGGCGACTTTGGCCCCCAGAGGCCACGGGTGGTGTCTGGCCCTGAGGACTGGGGATGTGCTACTGGCCTCTAGTGGGCGGAGGCCAGGGATGCTGCCCAGCGCCCTACAATGCACAGGGCAGCCCCGCAACAGAGGTTATCCAGCCTCAAGTGCCGGTGGTGCCGAAGAGGAGAAACCCTGACGGAGCCGCGGGGAGCGCTTGGCCCGCAGCCCTCAGAGCCCATCTTTACTTTCCTGAGCCGGTCCATTTACTCCCTTCTGAATGTTTCTTCTTTGGGGGTGGGTGGTAGAAATTATTACTTGGGATGGTGACTGGTGGCAGATTTAAGAGGCCTCTTATGCCTGTGTTGAATGAGTGTCCTGCACTGGAGGTGCTGCGCGGGGGCCAGCTGACACGGCACAGGTCCTGTGTGCACCGCAGGACTCCACTCATCCTGAGACCCGGCCTCCACTCCGCCCCTGGTTTTCATGACGTCCGCAGCATCTCTGTCCCAGTCGGCGTGTGAGGCGGGCAGAGCTTGTTCTTAGTACCCTTCCCTTTGGGTCAGAAGGAGGAACCGGCCGCTGAGGGTTAGAGTTGGGGAATTCTAGCCAGGACAGGGTGGAGCCAAGCAGACCCAATAGCCTTGGACTCGCTGGGACCGTGGGAGAGAGTCCGCCTAGAGAAGGAGAAGGCTTGAGTCCAGAGGAATGCAGCCGTGGAGGGGGAGAGTGCTGGGGGAGGTGACCAAGGGGGTAGTGGGGTCACCGGTTGGGCTGGGGGTCACCCGTGGGAATGGGAGGTGGCGGGTGAACCGAGGGCACTGCTGGTGGGGCTAGTCTTGGGCGGAGGGTGAGCCGGGCTGCCTTCCCTGAGGCAGGGACAGTGAGGACAGAGCATGGGCCTGGAGCACGGAGGAGGGAGAGGGTCACCCCAAATGCTGTCCTCAGAGGCCGGCGGGCGGCACACCTGGCAGCGGGAGCAGCTGTGCAGAAGCCTGCGGGCCTTGGAGCTGGGCGCAGGGAGAAGCTGGAGGTGAGAGGAGCAGGCAGGTGGGTCCGTGCTTGGCACGGGTTGGTCCGCCAAGCCACAGAGTTGAGAATTCACACTGGAATTTGGTAGAAGCTGTCAGCTATTTTAAAAACAGCGATGGTTTTGCATTAAAGAGAAAGGAGAGTGACCCTCGCTGCGTGAAGGACCTGTGGATACCTTTGTCAGCCCGTCCTCTGCCGCTTCCCCCTGTCGGTGGAGGGCATTGTCCGTGTCCATTTGAGCGAGGCCGCCTGCCCCCGCCTGTGCCCCGCCTTCCAGCCCTGCCCCGCCCCCCAGCCCAGCCCAGCCCCTCTCCCTGCGCGCAGGCGCCGTTTGTTCGCTGTTCCTGGCCTCTTCCCTGCACACCTCGAGGGCTGAGTAAGAGCGAGGGCCCTGGTGTCCTCCGGTGACTTCTGGGAGGAAGTGTGAAGTGTTTATCAACAGGCTACAGGATGGACGGTTCTCTGGCCCTCCCCTCGCCCTCCACGTTAGGTTCTTGCTGCTTCACTCCTGCCCTACCTGCTGGCTGGCCGCACTTGACCCCCTCGTTCCCTCCCTCCACCCCCGCCCCGGTGCCAACTCATCCTTCGGTTCATCTTAAAAGGCAGCTGGTTCCGCCTCTGTGACCCGGCAGGTCCTGCTGTCCCCTCGCTTGGGGCCCACTCCTGGGAGCTGTGACTCGCCAGTCGTTGGAGGTCTGGCCTCTGCCTTAGAGACGGGCTCCCCACGGGGACCGGCTGCGGGGAGCACAGAGCCGGTGAGGCCGCTGACCCCTCGTCCCCAGGGCTTTCCCCCACTCTCTTGCTGGCTTGGCGGCCGAGGTGAGCGGCACACCCCGTGGGGTGGGAAGGCAGGTTCAGCTGAGAGGTGGGACCAGTGGAACCTTTCTTGATGCAGTTTCCATTCCCAGACTGGTGGAACTGGGGAGAAAAGCACCTGGGTCCTAGGACCTGGCCAAGTCTTTAAAAAGCGATGGCCTGAATGAAGGATCTAGTGCTGTCTTCCTGAGTGCCCCCCAAATCTGGCGGACATCGTGTTGGGTAGCGTTCAGGCCCTGGCCTGTCTGGTACCAGGAACGAGCTGGATGAACAGAGAAGCGGGGCTGGTCTTTTTTACTGCATCTTCCTCTCCAGGAAGGTACAGTGAAGGCCCGGTCTTTATAAAGCCTTTCAGCTGGGGGCAGCTGGTTTGCCAGGTGTTCTGCTGTTGCTGAAGTGCCCCTGAGGGTTACAGGAGAACAGGTCACTTTGTCCCCTGTCATGACTCCCTGAAAAGAGAGCGAGCTGTGTAAAGGGTTGTTTTGCTCCCTTAGTAGGTAGTGGGGAGCTGGAGCTTTGGAATGGAGGATGAGGCGTGGCCGCCTGTCTTGCTGCTTCCGGAAGCTGCGAGGTGACCCTGAACCTCCGAGTCAGCACAGACTGTTTCCCAGGGTGTCCTGTTCCTCTGCCCCAGCTCCCCACAGATGCAGATGCGGGGTGGGGGAGCCTGCCTGCCAGAGCTGATCTCGTAGGGAACTCACCCTCAACACCCACAAAGTAAAAGGGATGGGAGCTGGGCCAGATGGTGCCGTAGAAAAGAGAATGAGAGTAGAAACGTAAACTCCCAAGTTCCTTATAGAAAAACCATTTAGCTTTCCTGTGCCGTCAAAAATGGTGTCGGCCGTTCCCCGCAGTAGTTGCTTTCTCGCTCTCCAACAAGGTGCTTTTGGGGTGTCTAGAGGGAGTAGCATGGACCTTTTCCAGGAGCAGGTGTTCGGGAAGTACTGGCCTGGGGAAGACTTGGGCGTATCTGTGAAATAAAGGAGGGCCGGAGAATGCTCTCTCTGCTAGGAAGTTCTCTTGAAATCAGAATCAGGGGGTGATGGAGCCTGCTCAAGGCTGGTGCCCATGACTGGATGAATACTGAGTGAGTAAATGTTTGTGTCTATCAGGTAGACCCCAAACACATCAGGTGAGGTTTCCGTGCCTTTTCCAGTCTAGACTGGAATTGTCTTCGTCATATGAGGAGTCAAGGGCGTTTAAAGACTTGAGAAGGTGTTCCACATACAGTAAAACTTGGGCTGTTTCTTTATAATATCACAGACTTGACTCCAGATGTCAGGATTTATTTTAATTTTTTTTTTAATTTTCTTTTTAAATTCTTAAAAATTTTTTTTAAATTTAATCTTTTTTTTTTTTTTTTAATTCTAAAAGAAACTTACTTTACAAGTGTAGTGCAGGCATGAGTACCTCCCTGAAGTGAACACGCAGTCAGCATCATTGCCCTTCCTCCGCTACAGGTGCCACAGGCCGCCTTTCCTGGGCTGGAGCGTGCCAGGCGCTACCCCCAGCCACTTAGCTTGCTGTTGGTGGGAAACACAGACAAACAAATCTAAGTGAAGATCAGACCAAAGGTGCTAAAGTGGGGGGGGGAGGGGAGCTGGTGAGGGTTTTCCTGATTGAGGAAACTGCGCCTCAGTCCAGAAGAGCAAATCTTTCAGCATCGCTAGAGCCAGAGAGCAGTGAGGATGGGGCCTGGTGAGGGCCCTGCTTGCTCTGAAGAGCTCGGGCTCAGCTCCATCCTGAAGGTACCAAAGAGCCTAGGAAGGGTTTTGTTTGCTTTTCTTCTTTTTGATGCACTTGAAAGCAACCGGAGAGTGTCGTGTTAGCAGGGAAGCAGCCTGGTGCTCGCACACCTGCTCGGAGGCTGTGGACCGGGCACCGCAGGCCGTGGCAGGTCACTGCGCCCCCCAGCCTTCAAGCTTGCCTGCTGTGGCGCGGGCACTCACTCGGCCAGGCGCCCAGTCAGAGGCTTCAGAGGAAGTGTGCTCCTGACCCCGCACCGGTGTGCCCTCATCCCCCGGGAGGGCTGGGTGGGTGTTTGCTAGCTTGTTGGCTTTCAAGGGAGTAGCACTTTGGGATTTGTGTTTGAAAAGAACCCTGGAAGCCATGGGCGCTGCGTGGCTTCAGGAGAGACGGACGGAAGAGACGCAAGACACGGAGGCTGGTGAGGGGGCTGGAGGACTGGGGCAAGGCTTGGGCCCCTCTGCTCTCCTGGATATCCCGGAGCGGGGGGACGGCGGCCTTCAGGGTGGCCGCCCAGTTCCGGAGCAAGGCAGTGGGTGACAGGCCGCACCAGCCATGCCACCTGCCCTCTGCGCATCTCAGAGCTGCAGGCGGGGGGGGGGGGGGGGTGGCCCGTCCCCAGGGCTGTGCTCCGGTCGCCTCCTGTCTGATGCTCAGGGCGGGATGGGTGTGCATGGTACTGGCCTTGGGGACTGGTTCCCAAACCCTCCTGTGCCAGAGGATCACCCACTGAGGTTGTGTGAAAACAGGCGCACCCCTCGGAGCCCTGGTGCGTAGCTGTGGAGTGCACTGCCGGGGGTGGGGGGCTGGTGCGGGGCCCCTGCGGTACAGTGCAGGCTTCCCACCCAGTTCTCACTCGGACGCACTTTTCTCGCTGTTGTGTATTTATAAAATTTTCTAGTTCCAAGATGACAGAGCAAAATACCCTTAGATTATTTAAAACAATCTTTTCTGCTTTTATTAAAAAAAAAATTTGCCTCTCTTTTTGTTTTTTTCTGTAGGACACTAAATTATGGATAATAATGGAATATCTTGGTGGAGGCTCCGCACTGGACCTAGTAAGTATCACGTTGGATGTTTAATACGCATCAGAGGTCTTCTCAGTCAGTCTTGCTTGTAAAGATGATTCTGTTTACATTTCTGTTTCCCTTTTAAGTTGCATGAAAAAAGGACCAAACTATTCCTTATAATAGGGATTTCTGCTTCTGATACGTTACTGTAAATTATAGATCTTTTTTTTTTCTAACATCTTTATTGGAGTATAATTGCTTTACAGTGGTGTGTTAGTTTCTGCTGTATAACAAAGTGAATCAGCTACACGTATACACATATCCCCATATCTCCTCCCTCTTGCGTCTCCCTCCCACCGTCCCTATCCCACCCCTCCAGGCAGTCACAAAGCACCGAGCTGACCTCCCTGTGCTTTGCGGCTGCTTCCCACTAGCTATCTGTTTTACATTTGGTAGTGTGTGTATGTCCATACCACTCTCTCACTTCGTCCCAGCTTACGTCTGCATATAGATCTGCTTTTGAAGACAGTTTTGCTATTTCATGGGAAACCAGTGAATTCATTCCAAGCAGCCATGAAGGATGTCGCCTGCTGTGTCTGACTTAATAACAGTTTCTTATTTTCTAAAACTGGTTTTAACTTTTGTGGAGCTGGTACCCCATCATTGTTTCATGTTTCATATGGTAACTTCGCTTCTAAAATATGCGTGGAACATCTTCATTTATGATTAATCAGAACTAGAATTTTTAAAAATTAAAATTTGATTTCAGAGGTAAGAGACGGGCACAGTATCACAAATGGGAGCAGCCGCTGGGCCAAGCAGGAACGCATGTTTCTGTTTACTGGATGCACATGCAGAGAGGCCTTGCTGCGCTCACAGTGTGGCTGTGGTGGAGCTGGACCCCTGCCAGTGGCGGTGTCTCCTACCTGGTCTGGACCTAGGTGTCCAGCCCACACACATGGTAGAGGCAGCTCCGGTGTAGGATGACCTCAAAGTCACAGTCTGTAACTCCCCTTTTGTGGTAAAACATGGTTACATGTTGGCCTCTGATGAGATGCTCAGAAATAACCAGTAAATCATGGGCATTACTTAAGTCGTCCTTGAGACACAATATGTGCAAAACAAATTTTTAAAAATCTCACACGGTTGTTTAGCCCCTGACATTTCATCCCCACGTGGTTATGCGGTGAAATCAATGGATCAGCACTCTTTCCCTGCCCGTCCTGTAAAAGCTGGGCTTTTGGGTGAGTGGTGATTTCCAAGTCAGGCCTGATCTATCATTTTAGTGTTAGAGCGTGGGTTCTGCTTGCTAGACGGTTGTCAGGGTGGTAGGTCTGCAGTTTTCACTGGTCTCACAGCTGAAGGAAGCTAGCGTTTTTTGGTGGTTACAGTTGACACAGATTTTTATTCACTAAGAAAAGAAATACCCTTTGGTTAAAAGGAGTTTACTTTCTCACAGTAATAGTAACAATTAGTATTTTGGGGGAAAGGTAGAACCTCTAGAACTGTATGTATCTCTGAAAGGCTTATGTACCCAATGTTATAATGTTATGAACCGTAAAAGCAATTGGTCAAAAGGAAAGTTCAGGGAAAAAATTTAATATGGTATAAACAGTGATATTAAAATGGAGAAAGCAGCAAAGCAGCTGGATGAATTTTATGACTTCCTTTGCTGCTTTTCTGTAAATATACATATGACACAAAGAGCTTTTCATTTTTTTTTTTTTTTACTCCTTTGGGAAATACTACAGAAATGTAGAAAATTGCCTCATTTTGTATAATTCGATTTACTATTATCTTAAGTGAATTTCATTTGTGGCATGTATAAAATGATTTGTGGGGACTCTTTTCCAACATTGAGTCCTTCAGAACAGCAATTCTAGTCTCTAAATGCTTTAGTTTATTCATTCTTAATGCCACAATAATTTATTTAGTGGTAACTTTCTTTGGAGCTTTGAAGTCTGTGAAATTTTAGACATTACAGTTGGAAGGAAGTGTCGAATTCTCCACTTATTAACTAAAATCCCATATGGTGTGAGTCCCAGCAAACTGCTGTCCATCTTCCACATCAGGGGCTCTGGTGACAAGAACCAGGCATCCCTTTTTGAATGTCCCCAAATCGCCTCATTTTACTCGAAGAAACAGAAATACTCAGAAGTTAGGTGTGCCAGCTAGCAGATAGAGCTGGACATTGGACCTTGTTGTAACCAGCTGCAAAGCCCTGACCCCGCGCTCTCCTTTCCCTCCCTCCGACTTTGTCGTATCTTTCTTCATCTCTTATCCCTTTTCTGTTGGCCTGACCCCAGTCCTCAAAGAAGATGCACTTTAATAATGGGATACAAGAGTTTTTTGAATGTTGAAGACTATTAAGATTATTTTGAGAGTGTCTATTAAATGTTTACACAAGATTCTAAAAACCAGAGTATTGTTGTATATGAAGATTTGTTACCAGGTAGCTGAATACATGGATTTGGGGCATTTCTTAGAAAAATCCCACCTTGCTTTTGTTTTTGTTTTGCGGTACACAGGCCTCTCACTGTTGTGGCCTCTCCCGTTGCGGAGCACATGCTCCGGACGCGCAGGCTCAGCGGCCATGGCTTACGGGCCCAGCCGCTCCGCGGCATGTGGGATCTTCCCGGACCGGAGCATGAACCCGTGTCCCCTGTATCAGCAGGCAGACTCTCCCTGCGCCACCAGGGAAGCCCCCACCTTGCTTTTGTTTAATATCTCTCTTTGTTAAGAGGCACGGTGCTGATATGTTTGTATGTCTTTGGAGCAGCCCCTGTACATGAAGCCTGTGGAGGGAAGGATGACGGTGTCTTGTTCAAGGGCAGGGCTCTGCCATTTCCCAGAGCACGAAGATCTCGCCGGCTCTCTCCTCACTCTAGATTCATCCTTTCTCTTCATGCACTGGGGCTGCTATAATGAAACACTATAGACTTGGTGGCTTTTTTCACTCTACATTTTAGTTTTCATGCCTTTTTACTTAGGTTGTGAGACATTAGTTTAATTCCCCGCATTGAGTCTTAATAACACCTTAGCCTGGGCAGGAAGATGGTGCCTTCCTTCACCTAGGATTGCCTTGTGAACATGTGTGATAGTTAATTTTTTTGGCTTTCTTTTCATTCTGGAATTGAGCTTCCAAGTAGAGGCAGACAGTTGATTATATCGCATGTGGGAAAGTGCTACAAGGAAAATAAAGCAGCATGAGGTGAATTGGGAGAAGGGGAATGAGGATAGCAACAGAGGGCCTGAGACCGAAAGATTTTTCACTGACTAAAAAGATGAGTCAGTATTATAGGAGAATCTAAGGGGCAACCGTGGAATCTTAATTAAGAAGGAACTAGGCTACATAAATTGGTCACTCAGTCAGGCAGAGATGTTTGACAAAATTAAAAATGAATATGCCACATGAATTTTAAAAAATGAGATGACATATTCATTTATGTTTAGGCCAAGCTGCTGTTGTGGTGGTCTCCAAACAGTGTCTCACACGAGATGGAACTTTCTCTCCCACACGTGGGCTCAGTGGTCTCCGGGCCCTGCAGGGGTGGGTGGCTTCCCGTGGTCTTGAGTCCTTGTCTTCTCTGGCTGCCGGCGTTTCAGAGCCAAGACCGGGAAGGGGCACTTCTGCAAGCATTCCTTTGGCAAGAACTCAGCCATGTGGCCAGACTTGCTGCCGCAGAGGCCGGCAGATACGGTCTCTAGTTGGGTGGCCGTGTGCAGGCCGAGAGCCTATTACAGAGGAAGAGGGGAAAACAGGTTTGGGAGGGGGAATTAGAGGTCACCCAGAGAAGAGGAGCAGTCTACATTTTTTTTCCCCTGAGTCTTTGTTTTATAGAGATTATTTGAAGATTCCACAGTCTTCTTAATGAAGAGACTGCCTAGGAATGTTAGTGGTGGAGCATGTGAGTGCCCACCAGCCAGGAGCTCTGTGCTCTAGGGAACAACTGAATACCCTTTACAGTGGATTTTGACACCTTGAAGGATCTCCCTGCTCTGTAAATAGAGTCTCTCTCTTCCTGCCCCCGCCTATGAATCATTGGTGGGTGGTGTTCAGGCCAGATTTAAAAGGGCATAACCATATATACATATCAGTCGGAGAGCCAGCTCTTAAATGGTCCAGCAGAAGATGTTTCAGTTCGTGTTCCTCAGTCTTCTCTCTCCTTGGTGATGACTCCAGGCTGCTCCGCCGTTTCTTTCCAGACACTTGATCACAGGAGGGCGGAGGTGGGTAAGTCCAAGTCCAGCCAGACGTTTCTGGCTGTATGCCTGGGTGAAAACCTGCTGCAGGAGGGGATGGAAGCCCCGCTCTGGGAGAGCATTTTGAACGGTGGGGTTAGCCTTCTGCGGTCTGTACCCTGGGGCATAAGAGCAAATTCGTCAGCGTCTCTGCCTCCTTCCTCTTTTTCCCCAGGCTATGAGAAAAGTGCATTTTCCTCATTCTGAGTATTAAAATTCCCCCACTCTGTGCACTCAGGAGTAGATGTGGAGCCGGTAGACAAGGCAGGGTTTCCGAATTGTGTGCTTAGGAACAGTCGTTTCGATGTGTTTCTTGAGAACAAGACTCTGGGTCAGACACCTTGGGGAGGAATTAGGTTCTGCGGGACAGAGTGCGCAGTGGGCCGCCCTGGTCTGTGGCCGTCGCGGGCGGGATCCTAGTTAGGACTTGGAGGACTTCCTGGGGGACTAGTTACCTGTCAGTGTGACTTCTCTGCGTCTGTAGCACACCGTGAAACGAAAAGCAAGGAGCCTCCCTTCCACCCGGGTTCTGAGTGTGAGAAAGTGGCTTGAGCACGGGGGCCCCGCTGCCAGATGGGCCAGAGTCCCAGAGAGGTGGCCCCGACTTCGAGAAACACCCCCTTCCTCCCGGGCTTCGCGGATTTTCATGGATCAGGTTGGGCCTGTGACCAGCTCGCTGGATGGACCAGAAAGCGGGGCAGCTGCAATCGCGCTGTTATGAAGTGAGAAGGGGGTTCTCTGTGCCCCGACCTGGGCCCAGAAACGATCAGCTGTTCCACCACCACCATCCCACTGATGAAGGCCCTGAGACAGCAGGACTTGTCTGTCCGAGAAAATGTACGTGTCCGTCGGAACGCTGCCTCAGAAGGCGTGTCTTGGTTTCCATTCCCTTTGGTTTAAAGCAAATCTATCTCTTTCAAACCTACTCGGTGAGCATCGTGGAATTGTGTCGTCCCGTTGACTTACATGTGCGAATTTGGGTTATGGTGGAATTCACTCTCAAGTCTGAAAACGTAATACCGAACATCATCATTCAGATGAAAAGTTAAATTGTTAGAATTGTGCCCCTTTCTCTGACGCTTCCACTGTTAGTTCTTTGGGTGGAGTGTTAGGTGGTTTTGCTGAGGTAGTTATGCGCTTGGTTGTGGTTGAGTTCCCTGCTGTACAGGTGATGGTAGGCTTACTGTCCAGTTTGAACTGAGCTCTAGAACTTGTCTGAGTTTCTTTCTTTTAGTGGGGATGTGTGTACCTGACCTGTCTGCCTTACATCTTTGTATAACTAACAACAGTGAGGAGTCAGTGTCAATTCCTTCGAGTTTCCTTGAAAAATTTATCCTCAGGCAATTATTATGTCATTTGGGGTAATATACTAACTAATGTTTTTATTACATAACATACGTGTGTATATATATTATATCACATAAAAAAATTCAGTCATGAGGGATTGAGCTCTTTTCCGCTCTCTTCCCCCAAGTTTTAAAATTCAGATGTAAGAACTTCTGGTGCCGGAGTGGCCTCAGAAAGCAGCCAGCTCCCGGGCCTTCTCTTTTTGACTACTTGTGGCGATAACCATCACCTCTGTTAGGACAGAGCCAGGCTGCTCTGTCCCCTCCCTGGCAAGCACTGCGAGGCGCTGGGCTTTTGCTTTCTGGACTGTCATCCCTCCCAGCTCAGCCGGCAGGCGTAGCAGGCTGACCATGGCCTTTCTCATTGGCCCGACTTCGATTCTTAGCCATCTTTGCTTCATCCAGCAAAGTCATGTTCCCCGGTTCTTTGTGGGGTTTTCTAAAGGGGCTTGTAATTAGGTTTTAATTCTGTTGTGGAGTGAAGAAGATTTCAGGTTTGATTATTCTCGTCCATTTAACATTGGCTCTGTTCTGTCATCTCACACTTTTTCATCTACTCATTTAAGTAACTTTAATCGTTTTTTTTTTCTTGTTAGTTAGAACCTGGCCCTTTAGATGAAACCCAGATTGCTACTATATTAAGAGAAATACTGAAAGGACTTGATTATTTGCATTCGGAGAAGAAAATTCATAGAGATATTAAAGGTGAGAAAACGTCTTGTTTATATTCCTTTGAAATACCCAAGGTGAGGAAGGAGTGTTAGTTGTAGAGTTTGAACTGTGCTTGTCTTCTCAAGGGAAGTTGTCCTGTGGGTATGCCTTCGACATGCCTGGGTAGGTGGGCCGGGCCATGAGGGGGTCTCACCAGAAGCACAGCCCTGGTCCCTGTTCTTGTCGGGCGCGTGATGGTGCTGGGGCACGCGTGTGCCTGGTCCCAGATGGTAGCGGGCGGAACTCTCCAGCAGATGACGGCAGGAGATGACGGCAGGAGATGTCTTTGGTTCTGTTTTACAGCTGCCAACGTCCTGCTCTCTGAACACGGAGAGGTGAAGCTGGCGGATTTTGGAGTGGCGGGCCAGCTGACAGACACCCAGATAAAGAGAAACACCTTCGTGGGCACCCCTTTCTGGATGGCGCCTGAAGTCATCAAGCAGTCGGCCTACGACTCAAAGGTGAGGGCCGCGCCTTGGCGGGCGGGCCAGAGGAACCTGAGCAGTGGGGGAGGGCAGAGGGCCTTGGACAGAGCTCTGAACACTATTTAAGGGGCAAGGGCAGAAAGGATCCCACAGGAGAAACGGAGAGTCCACAGAACTGGAAGGCCAGCACCTGGGCAGAAGAGTGCTCTCCGGGCTGCTGCACACCCTCCTGTCCTCGCATTTAGATGCCCCCCTGCTGGGATCATGTCCTCAGACGCTCCTTAGCAACAAGAGGCAAAATCGTGATTCCCTTTTCCAACCTCTTTTACCCATCATGTGATGCACTCTCCCAGTTTTTCCTGTCTTTTCTTCCCCATTGCCCTTCAACTTTCTAAAACTGTTTAATATAGAGTCAAAAAGCCCAGAACCCCCGCCTCCCAGACCTCATTTCACTCTCACGTCCCACACTGACTCTGTGTCGGTCGCCTGAATGCAGTGAGATCTCCACATGGGCCACAGAGAATAGGCTTCTCTAAACCGGTATTTCTAGGCAAATAAATATTTAACTCAGATACACTGACATGCCAAACACCATTTCTTTAAGTGGAACTCTTCTCAGTACCTGGCAGATCCCCACCTTGTGAAGCATCGCACACGGAGCGTAAGGGTAGCTTTTCCTGGGGACCTAAGCTCGGTGTGGTGGGCTGTTGCGTTGGTGCTGGAAGTTGCTGGGGTGCGTGTCCATCGCGGCAGAGGTGGACCCGGCCCTCTCACTGTTGAGTTGTAATGGTGGCCGTGACTCCCATAGGAGTCCTCGTGGCCTTGGTAGCCAATGGCCAATAAGTGACGATTAGGTTCTCAACCCTCAAGATAGCAGAGCTGTCTAGTCTCTGGTGTGTCTGTTGCCTGTGAGTGCCTTGGCCCTGGGATGGGTTTACCTCCATAGCTACTTCTGATTTCAGCAGCAGCTTTTGCTGTTGTCCCTTTTCCTGGGGGCGTATCGTTTGAAGACTCAACAGGAACTTACGTGTTCAGTTCCTTCTCTTTCTTTTAAGCTGAGGCCCATTTATCAAAGTTCTCAGGTCTAGATGTTGGCACGGCTGGGGCTAGAATCCAAGTCTCTTAACTCATTTGATTACACCCCACTGATTCTTCTCTTCTTTTCCTTTCTGGTCAGTTAGCTGGTCAACCATGGCCCCTGTGACTCAGGATTCAGATCTTCCCTTTTCAGTGTTACTCACCACTGCTCACCTTACACTTCTTCAAGAATTGTCCGGGCTGCCTGAGACCTTCCTTCCCCGCCTTTCTTCCTGGGCAGGGCCTCTCTGGGTGTTTGCTGAAGGTGGCCTCTGCACTGTAGCGATCCCATGGCATCTTGAAGCTTTGTCACCTTTTCCCTGGAGCTGTCGAGATCAAAATGCTCTTGTGTGGTCAGTAGATGCTGCGGTGTTTTTTAAGGCAGATTGAAAGACACTGTCGCAGACTTACAGGGAATGCACGCTTGGCTGGGGAGCTTAAGAAAGCGTGTCACATTTCGTGCAAACCCTTACCTCCCTTACCCTTTACTCTGGCTTATGGCAAAAGCCAGTTCTTCCGTTTGCTTGGATCAGACCCAACAACTCTTAGCTGGAATTCATTGTGAAGATGTTTGTGAAATTCTCTTCCCAGGTTTGTTGACGCAGGAGGTGTGGGAAGTGCAGATAAGGTTCAGGGCCTGAGTCCTGAGGTTTGTCAGGAAAGGCTGCCGGAGGCTGGGGCCTGAGGGTGGGGAGATGTGCCCCTGGGCTGGCAGCTCTTGTCTGGAGCAGTGCCTGACGAAAGACCTGTTTCCAGTGATTGCCCCCGTCTGAGGCTCGTCTGGCGGGGCGGTTACGCTCTTTGACGGGCACGTCTGCTCTGCTGGTACACACACTCGGCCTCTTTCCAGTCCTCCCGTCTGTCCTTGCGTGTCTGTCTGGCCAGTTTCCCCACTAGTCTCCACGTGACAGCTCGAGAGCTTGCAGCCCCGGGGGCCCTGGGGAAGCAGGGTGCTCTCGGCACTTTCACGTTGGGGCACACGTGCTGATTCTCAAAGGCAGGTGGGGTTGGGGTGAGGATGGACTGTACCTGCCTCACCAGCATCCTCACGTCCCTGAACTACAGGGGGTGTTGGCCTTAAGTCTCGTGTGTGCGTCTAGAGCCCTGCTTGACACAGTCGTCTCTGGAACCCGTGCGTTTGGCCCCTTGTCGTTTGCCAGGGCTGATGATGCCGACCTCAGCTCTTGATCTGAGCACAGCATGTCTAAGTCGTGTTGGCCCATATGCCTTAAGAGGCATATTATTTTTAAGATGACTTGGGGTGGCTTAGTGTAAGGAGTCCCCAGACTGTGGAGATGGGGCCACAGGAGTGAGCTCCGCTCTGCCCCCCGGGAGGCCTGTGGGATCAACGATGGAGCCGGGGTCTTCGGCGAAGAACCTCCATCTTTTTCCCCTTCCTTTGTAAGGATATTAGGATGGTGTGTTAGTGGATGGATTGGAGACTTGGGTGAGAGCCTTGTCCCCTTCTCTGTACTCATCCCTTCTGTCCTTGCCGTAGCTGAGCCCAGCGCTGTGCTGAAGATTTACGTCTTCAGTGAGCGAGTGCGACACTGCATGTCGGGCGCTCTGACAGGGAACGGGGTGCAGGGGTGCTGAGAGGAGGTCGGAGTGATCTGGGGAGGGCTTCACAGACGCAGGCTTTTCAGCCCTTCTGAGACGAGGGAAGGACGTTCAGACCAAGCCCACTGGGGGAGAGGAGAGCCGTTGGCGCTGGAATTGTAGGTTGAGGAGAAGAACGTGGTAGACTTCCTGTTAACTAAACGACTCCCGTAGAGGCTGAGGGGCCAGTGTCAGTATTCTCCTGTAAATAACTTTCCCTTTTTTTTGGTCTCAAAAGCAGCACATAGTCTTTAATCTGGAAAGTACCGGAAAAAATGAGATGAAAAGAAAAGCATCTGTAGGCCTAGTACCCAAGCACAAGCTAAGTTATTTTGGTGTCCAGTCATGTCTGAAATAACTGCAGTCTAACCATGGTGAAAGATGGAAACAGTGATGTGTTGATGGAAAAAAAAAAGATGAGTGGAAACACAGTGGGATTGGCCGTCAGTTGGAATCTGAAAGGCTAGCCTGTCCACTGGCACGTGACTGGCCCTCCTTTCCCGATGCCAGCCCATGGACTCCCCTGGTCCGTCTTCTGGACCAGGAATTACCCACCTCCTGGCTAATGCACCCTGGAGGTGGGGGAAGGATGTGAGTGGGAAAAGCATCCAGCTTGGGGGGACTCATGACAGGTTTTATCCTAGCGTGAAGTGATGGTTGGGCCGTGTATTGCTATGGAGTTGCTCATAAATGGTTTTATACCTCTAGATGCCACTTGCTAATGTGTTCCTAAATATTGCCTCTAATTAAGCAAATAGTTTCTATTAAATCCATGAGCTATGTTTTTGACTAGTTATAACTGTTACTTGCAGTTCTCCATGTTTTTTTTCCCTCTTCCTCTTGTGGTTCTTTTTTCTTTTTTCGGCCACGCTGCGCAGCTTGCAGGATCTTAGTTCCCCGACCAGGGATTGAACCCATGCTCCCTGCAGTGGAAGCGCAGATTCTTAACCACTGGACCGCCAGGGAAGTCCCCCTCTTGTGGTTCTTTATACAATATTTGGTATACATAAATTTTTTATGCCACTTAAATTGTATTTTGTCTGCAGAGATGTAGCCAGCTTACTTTTACTTGGTATTGCAAGGATTTGGAGAGTTGTTGTATACTGGTAGCACCCCACTCGCATCCCCTCACCCCTGTTGCTCATCGGTAGCAGATAATTCTGTGTTGTCCCTTTTAGGGGAATTCTATCCAGAACTAACCACATACGGAGAAAAAACATCTGTTCACAAAGAAATATCCACCGTTCAGAGCACCTGCCTTTGTAACTTTGGACTTAGGCTCATATTGAAAACCTGTTTGTTTTCTCTTAGTAGCTAAATTTCCTGTCTTTCCCACATGGTGGTAAAACAGTTCTCTTCTTACACCTCAGTTGCTTTGGAAAATGACTGACCTTTCCTACATAACTTTTATTTTAAAATCCAGACACATGTTCTAAATCTGATGCCTTATTTCGTAGATACAGGGATAGAGAATCGTAAGTACAGTTGAGCTTGTGTGTCAGCATCGTTGCTGAGCACGTGATACTTCAGTAAGTTAATGTGCCGTAGCCACGTAAGCATCCTTCTGAGGTTTAGCATAAGTAGTGCTGCTATTGCATATTTTGGGCAGCCTTTACCGTTTTCTGAATATAAGGTTTATTTAGGGTAGATTCCTAGAAGCGGAATGAATTGGTTTCAACGAGGGTGGATGTTTTTATGGTTTTTGCTACATGATGCCGAATGGCTTGCCGTTTATTCCAGTGCCAGTCGAGGTTTCCAAATTCGTCAGCAGGATGTTAGACGTCTGCAGAGGGAGGCTGAAGGCAGGAAGAGCTCTCTGGAGCCCCCCACAGAAGTCCCAGGGACGGAGGACAGCCCTGCACTAAGACAGGGGCAGGAAGGGGACCCAGGGCACCGAGAGGTCGAGAGCGGCACACCTGGCACCTGGCTGATTTAGGAGAATCCAAAGAGAAGTTCAGGGGGGCGAGCCGGGCCGAGGCTCGGGCTCCTGGCCTGGCTACCTGGGGGAGTGACACACGTTTTGTCTTGATGTGGCTCTACTGGTGACCCTCCCCGGGGAAGAAAGAGCAGTGCCTGTGCCTCTTCTCTGAAGACCTCGGAGGCGCGTTATGGGTGGGGCTGGGAAGGCTGTTACATCGGTCAACTTCAGTTGGTCTGTATTGTCAGACAGGAAGCAGGTGCAGGCCCTTGAATTCTTGCTGCCTGTCAGTTGTCCAGCCCGGAGCCTGATAGCAAGCCCTCAGGTCTCTGAAGGAAATGAGCACAGGCTCGTTTCCCATGATAGGCTGCTAGCAGACACCGTCATCGGCTGGGCTTTCCAGAAACAGAATGTATTTAAGTGATTACGGGATGCTGGGGGGTCTGGAGGTGCATCCATCAGGGATCATCTCTATCTACATGGCCATAAGCCAGATTGTTGTCGAGTGGCAGGCTTAGCAAACGGTAGCAGTTGAATGAAATCCAAGAGAGGCAGGCAGCTGTGGAGTTGCACAGACTTGAGAAAGGAACCGCTACCATATAGGAGTCGTGTACTCGTCATTTTTGCCTCTGTTCTTGCAACTCACCCTTTCTCCTTGTACCTGTGCCCTTCCTCCTGTCCTCCTGCGGCCGCCACGGTTACAGATGCTCACTGCACCCAGCTTCCTCCTCCTGGGGGTCGGACCCTGGAACACATCACACTTCTGCTGATTTTTAAAGTAGTGCACGTGTAAAATAAAGCAGAGGAAAGGAAGGTAGGAACATTACTCCCGATACTGTATCTTCCAGATTCATCCCTTTAGTACAAACTGAGTGCAAAGAGTTTACAGCAAGGCTTGCTGTCTGTTATTCCCACCTTCACTGGAACAGAAGGAAGTAGAAGGTGTGCTGGGCATCGTCCCCACCCACCGCTGCCCAGGGGAGATTGTTGCTAGGACTTCTCGTACGTCCTAGGATTGTGGGAACGTGGCAGGTGAGTCCTCTCTAGGTTGTTAAAGGTTGGGAACGTCTGGGTCCTGGGGTGACCTGCTCAGTGTTCCAGCCTTTCCATTTCCCTGCCGTGGAGTTGGGAGTGAGGGCTGTGTTAGGTTCTGACGTAATTGCCTGGAAGTAGGATGGGTTTGCGGTGCTGTGACGGGAGCAGGGAGGTCGTGTAGGCCGAGTGCAGGAGGCCGTGCCCCTCGCCCCGTTCTTTGCCTGCCTGTGGGGTCCCGCTTCACTTTCAGCTTCTGTCTTCTTTGCTGTGGCTTGGTTTCGGCTTGTGAGAAAGCCTGCCAACCAGAACGCTTCTCATTCCCAGCACACGGTCAGGGAACCCATTCATCTCTGCACTGAGCAGGTGTGGCCACAGCCTGGGCCGGGCAGGAGGGTTGGGCAGCTGGACAGCGGCTGCCCCGCTCGGCGCCTGATTCTTGCCGACAATGAACACGACCAAGGCTCTAGATGTAACTGACCTGTCACTCAACTGGAAGTGAGGAACCGGAATAACGCATGCATGGCAGCAGGAAGGAGCCAGAGGAATCTGGAATTTGGGGCCTCTTTCTCCCTTAGGTCAGTGGCACTGGAGAGACTGGGAGTGGACAGTTCTAGATTAGAAGAGCCTTAGCTCACCTACCAGTCAGAGCAACATAAGGGCCTTGCTTGGATCCTGATTCAGATAGACCAGACCATGAGAAGACTTGTTTTGAACAGTTGAGAAAATTTAATTAGTAAATGATATTGGGTAATTATTGTTAATTTTAGGTGTTGCTAAAAGCCCCTACGTTGGCAAACTGAAGTACTCGGGGGGAAAAAGAGTCATGACACGTGTGATTTACTTTAAGCTGTAATGGCGATAAAACAGCCTGTGTGGTGGATTGTTCACTCTTAAACCCTGTGATGGGCATGTGGGGATGCCTCTGGTTGATGTTCTCTACTTCTCTGGGTGTGTGGGCATCCTCTCTAAGTCCTGGGTGCCACGTGAAGCATCTTGCACGACCACCCTAGCGACCACCCTAGCGTTCGTCCCAGTTTACAGAGGAGGAGGGAGCTGGGCTCCACAGGTTGGGTGTTCTCTCTCAGGTCGCAGGACCAGCTGGAGAGCTGGCGTTGAACCCCGTCCGAGGCCCGGCTTCTGAGCATCGCTGGACAGGGTGGTTCGCAAACATGCTTTGGCCCCCGGACACGCCCTCCCCGCTCACGTCGGGTTCCCTGTTCCCTTGACTCAGGGACCTAAACGAGCGTGGGATGTCTCCCACCTCCAGCAGCAAAGGCAAGAGGAGAAATCGTTAAGAGCCGTCTTCCATGTCGAGGCAGAAGATGTTCTGTGTGTTAGCTTTTCGCCTGGGTGTTGCCTATTTTGAAATGATACCAAAGGCATATCTTTTCTTATTTTGAGTCAAGAATGAGTATCCTTTTCAAAACCTTAGAAGCACGTTGAGATGCTTTTCCTCTGAAGTACGTCTCTGAATGCTTTGCTGTTGCAGGCAGACATCTGGTCCCTGGGCATAACGGCGATCGAGCTTGCCAAGGGGGAGCCTCCGCATTCCGAGCTGCATCCCATGAAGGTTTTATTCCTCATTCCAAAGAACAACCCCCCGACGCTGGAAGGAAACTACAGCAAACCCCTCAAGGAGTTTGTGGAGGCCTGTTTGAATAAGGAGCCGAGCTTTGTGAGTATTTTGAGATCAGAACGGGCGTCTCCTCCTCTGGGGCCTGATTGGTCAGGATACATCTTACTTGGCATTTCTTTAATCGCTATTATCAGCTGTCTTCGTGATTTCATTTATTTTTCTTTTTCTAAATGGGTGTGATTAATTGCTTTGAATGGCAAATTTGTTTTTTATTGTTATTTTATCTTTTAAGGATGAAAAATCTACTTATTTTCTTTCAGATTTTCTAGTATCTCATACCTCATTGAACTTGAAGACTGTTCTCCTTAATATTATATGTGGAATCATACATTTTTAATATTTATAGTGGAGGGTCAGGCTATTTAGCCGTTTTAGTAACCGCAAAGTCTGGCCTGAAAAACAATGGCTAATTAGGTATTTAAAGTAAATGTTTTCAGTTTCTTCTGGGCATGTGTCAGGAAGGAAAAGAGGAATGAGATAGGAATGTACGCCCACCTTGCTTTCCCCTCTTCCTTCTTACTGTCTTTGCTGTTGAGTTGTCTCTGGGAGAGCCACGTGGCAGTGATGGCAACATGGCTTTAGCCTAGTTTTCTCTCTGAATTAGGACTTTTTAAAAAAAGTTGTCTGGGCTTCCCTGGTGGTGCAGTGGTTGGGAGTCCGCCTGCCGATGCAGGGGACACGGGTTCGTGCCCCGGTCTGGGAGGATCCCACGTGCCGCGGAGCGGCTGGGCCCGTGAGCCATGGCCGCTGAGCCTGTGCGTCCGGAGCCTGTGCTCCGCAACGGGAGAGGCCACAACAGTGAGAGGCCCGCGTACAGCAAAAAAAAAGTTGTCTGTGTATCTGGGGTTGCATGGAGCACCACACGTCCTTGTTTTGTTTGAGTTTTCCAGCAGGGTTAGCCGAAGGTCAGGCTGAAACTTCTGAACCAACGCCCCCCCCCCCCCCACACCCGCCCCCCGCCTTCTTGCAAACGCTTATCTAAAAATATGTGGTTAGTTTTACGAGAGCACCATGCTTTTCTAATGTGATACCAGCCTTGGCAATGGACTTCAGTGAGGAATGTGGCGCTTCCTAAGGACCTCCAGGGGATGCGGTGCACTCCACTCATCAGGTGCTGGGCGGGCTGCTGTCCTTCGTGTCCGTGGGGCTCAGGACATTGTTATCAGGAGTCTGTTCCGAGCCCCAAGAAGACACACCCACGTGCCTGCACATCTTCCCATTACAAGCGTGTTTGTGGTGTCAGCTTGCTGGCCCAGTGCACACATCTCCACCCCGACCTCTAGCCCAGACGCCCTGAGGAGAGGATGCGATGCTTGGAATTAGACACTCACGTGGACAGGGACTGAGAAATGCCTGAAGTGTGACCCAGGTTTTTCGCAGGCTTGCGTTTGAGAAGCGAGCCTGGCTCTTGTTAAGGAAGCTTTAGTAATTCAGAGCAAGTGGGGACACGGTCTGACTCGCGTGATTTGTGTGTTCCCGCTGGCCGCTCCTGTTTGGGCTGCGTGGTTTTCTTGGGAAGCGTACTCCCTATAGTTGGGTTTGCCACTCTCAAGGGCAAAGCAAGTGGCCGAGTTCACTGGCCGTGCTGAGCCCAGAGCCTGGATGAAGTCCTCACCCCGATCACAAGGAAAAAGGCAGATCTGGGAGACCAGCATTTCTGAATTGGGAAGGCTGATGACTAAGAGAACGTGGGTACCCTTTCAGCGTCCAAGGAACGGGTATCTCCTGGCTTTCTTCCAGTTGGATTTAAATTAACATTTATCTTATTGTTTGGGAGGATAGAGCCAAGCAGTAAGATAGAAAGTTAGCTAGGTGATACAGAACATGTTTTCTCTCTTGCCAGCGTTAGCAACGATGATTGAATGATGATCTGTGAAATGCTCTGCAACATTTTCTTTGTAAATGCATTTTTCTGGGGAGGGGGTTCCTGCTTTCATCAGATGGTTACCTCCAGAATGTTAAGGACCCCATTAGATACTAGAAACCTTGTCCACACTGTGAACGGGATCCCACCCACAGGAGCCAAATGATATTCTTTGACTCAGTCTTAAAGGAAACAACTTTGAAGTAGGACTCTGTCTTTATGTATCAGCTTGGTTGCTGGGCGTTTTGAGGCAGAATTCTGTCCTTTGGGGTGGAGTCAAGTAGAATGTAGAGAACTTGACCTCATGCCTTTTCTCTTTGCTTCGTTTGGTTTGTTTTCCAGAGACCCACCGCTAAGGAGTTACTGAAGCACAAGTTCATAATCCGCAATGCAAAGAAAACATCCTACTTGACTGAGCTCATCGACAGGTACAAGAGGTGGAAGGCCGAACAGAGCCACGAAGACTCCAGCTCCGAAGACTCGGACACGTAAGTCCACTCGGCCTGAGTCCTGCGGGATGTCCGTGACTGGGGGGCGTGTCCCCAGCCCCGGGCCGTGTCTGAGCCCCATGCCGTACTTGATGTGGGCCTGTTCATTCTCATCTCTTGGTTGGGGTGGGTTTTGGGGGGTTTTTTTTCTTTTTTTAAAAAAAAATTCAGGCTGATGGTGCTTCTTGTTGTTAGTATGGGACTATATTTGGGAGTCTTTGAGTCTCTTTTCGTTGCCAGTGGAGTTTCTCTGAGTAAAATCTGTGACAGAGCTGTGCGTAAAGAACTAGACCTGGTTTCTTCTTCCTTCGTTATACCTCCTGCTTTTACAATGCTACTGATCAGGTGAAATGGCTTTAAATATATTTCTAGAAACATATAAATGAGGGTATTAGTGATTCTGTGTTGTGTTCTGGTATATGCCTGGCGTTGTAAAAGCTCTGTGCCAGGAAGTTACTATAAACTGGTGTCAAGTTAAGCATCTAGGAAATCCATTAGCTAAAGAGATGAATTAGGTCTGGGAGCCATTTGGGTTTGTAGAGGTGGGGGGAGCGGGACCAACTGCTCTGGCGTGAAGGAAGAGGGAAGCCGTGAAGGGGGGGTCAGGAGTGGAGGTGTTGCAAGTCAGATCCTCGCCTGCGCCCCTTCATACCTCGGTCAGAAGTTCAAGCTGACCCACGGCCCAGGTCCACGTGCCAGGCCAGTGGGATGAGACCCAGAATATTTTTCAAGGTTCCCACGTGATTCCATTGCAGAGTCAGGGGTGAGAACCACAGGCTAGGACGTTGCTGAGGTCTTGATGTTGAGCCGTGAGGGTGGTGGGCATGGGGCTGAAGAGACGGGCGGGGAGAGTCCAGACGTTTACCGTGGGTCTGGGTACCGCAGGTGGGGACGGTCCAGCTTCAGCAGTGTCGCGGGTCCACTGAGAAGACAGCACTGGAGAAGAGGCTGGTCTGGGGAGGCCAGGGCACAGGAAGCTGGGTTTGATGTGGGACATGTTCAGATGTCCAGTAGGATGTGTCCAGTTTAGAGCAGCGTCGAGATTTGGTGTTGAGGCGGGATATCTAGGCAGACAATATGGGTTTAGAGCCACCGCTCTGTGAACGGTCACTGGAGCCCTGAGAACCTACCTGCAGAGAAGGGCCAGAGGCCGAGGACCAAATGCTGGGAGACACCAGCATGAAGGAAGAACCTGTGGGCAAGCTGGGTCGGAGGAGATCTGGGCGCAGTGTGGCCCCAGGAGCCCAGGGCCTCTGGAGGAGGGTGAGCGGTGGTAGCATTTGCTGGTGAGCCCGCAGGCAGGATGGTAAGGAGGGAACAGCGGCTCCTGGTCCAGAGGCGGGCAGGGGACGGGGGCCTCGGCCGGGTAGCTTTTGGAGTGAGTGGAAGGTAAGAGACGGAGGTGGGAGTGTGGAGTGTAGGTGACGCCTCCAAGCCCTGTGGCTGAAGGCAGGGGGCGGCGCTGAGCAAGCAGAAGGACTGCATGCTCAGGTGTGGTGGGACGGAGCCAGTGGAGACTGTTCTCCAGGAGAAGAGACTCGGGAGAGACGGTGTGGGTGCGGCAGCTCTGTGGGAACCGCATCCCCATGGGGTCTCTCTCTGTGAGGTCGGAGGCGGGGTCGGCTTCTGCAGCCCAGGAGGGCCTGGAGGGGAGGGGACAGGACCGGAGGCAGGCATGGAGCATGGGGGGCAGGGTCTCCCCACGCAGCCTCCCTGCGGAGCTGGCCCTCACTCACGGGGTCACCTGCATTTCTGTGTTAAGGGAAACGGACACAGATGGCCAAGCATCCGGAGGCAGCGACTCAGGGGACTGGATCTTCACGATCCGGGAGAAAGATCCAAAGAGTCTTGAGAATGGAGCTCTTCAGCCGTCGGATTTAGAAAGGAATAAGGTACGTCTGCTCTTGCAGAGTGACTAACACTTGGCATCAGTCAGCAGCATTTTTGCGTCACTTTGTGTGAAGCCTGCTGTTTTCGTGGTCTTTGTGGGCCCTCAGCGCAGCCTGTTGTGGAATTTTGCTGTCAGGGAATCGACAGATCAGGAGACGATGTTCTGTCTGACTCCCCAGCGAGGCCGACCCGCGAGTCTGGACTCTGGTCCGCTCTGCGGTGCTGATTGCTGCTCTCTGTGGCCCTGCCGCCAGATCAGCATTTCCTGACACTTGCGCATACCGGGGCAGTGGGGAGGTGGGCTTAGTGTTTGAAACGACTTTCCAGCTCTCTTGATGAGACTAGGCCTGTGTTACTCATCAAGGTACCGTAGTTTGGGGATTGAGTGTTGTTTAAAGAATCTTAGAAATAAGTATATTGCTTTTGGTACCTATGTACTTAATTTTGATGAATTGGTTTTGTGCCTGTTTAAGTTAATGAAAAGCAGTCGTTTTAGGATCGTTTTGAAGCACAGTGCTGTAGTTTCTCTTCAGCAAGTGCAGACCAGTGGCTGTCCCCTGGTGACCCTACAGATCCCGCTTTGAGAAGCAGATAGGAGTCACTATGTGCTCAGATGGAGGCTGCAGAAGAAACAAAAGGCAGCACTGTCATAGGACAGCCACTTTCAGCAGCCAGCTCTGATGTGCGCGCCATTTCCAGGCCTCGTCAATCAGGTCCTCTCCATACGTGGCTCAGCGGTGCAGTTCAGCATCGCCTGTGTCCACGCAGGGTGCCGCTTCCTGGCGCTCTGGCGCCTCTCCACCGTGCATGGTATCTGTAGTCCTCCGTAGTCCAGTGAATACACAGTAGGACAGTCCTTTGCAGATGCTACAGCAGACGTGTATCTGAAGTTCACTGAATTATTGCAAATGTGAGCATTAAATATTTCTCATTACTCTCTCCCCCCCTGCCCCCCAAGATGAAAGACATCCCAAAGAGGCCTTTCTCTCAGTGTTTATCTACAATTATTTCTCCACTGTTTGCAGAGGTAAGATGCCCAGTTGACTTTTGGGGAGGTGCGAGGGGAAGAAGGGGGAGCAGTTGCCCCGTCTGTGGCAGGGTTGCCCGTGAAATTTGGGGGGTTAGACTGGCTGGCTCTGGGAGGCCAGCTGGGATGGACGGGCCCCTGCCTTCCAGGAATGCCTCTTGCTTTCCCGGGGGCCGTCTTCCATCCAGCCCCTCCTGGGAACTGTCGCCGTGTCGCTGCCAGGAGCGTACACGTGGGATGTCAGCAACCCAGCCCCAGTCCGTATGTTACTGGGACAATTTTTAACTTCAGTTGTGCTGTTTTCTACAAAATCTAGCTGGGTGCAGCCTAACATCTTTGCCTCGACAGACTTACGTATGGCAATGTGAAAAACAGATTTTTACTTTAAGGAGACATCGATTCCCTGGGGTCCTCGTGTTTCCTGTGGAGCCCCCAGAGTAGTGGCTTCACCCAGCAGGGCCCCTGATCGCTGGCGAGTGGCCACTGCAAACATGGGCCCCTCCCTGTGCCCTTTCAGGGGACCCTGCCCCCTGTAGGTATGTGTATACGTACAACATTTGGAGGTGTTTCAAGGGTGGGTTTTATGACGGTGAACATTGTTCATCTGGTTAGTAGCTGATTGGAGGATAAGTTGGAAATAACCCCTTCCTGTCACTTTCTTGTGCCCCTTCCTGGCCCAGGCTGCCTTTAAGGTAATTCCGTGAGTCACCTAGTACCTTCTGTTTGGGTGGTGATCCAGAGCCCTCCAGGGAGGCTGTAGCAGGGGACCTTGGACTTGAGGTGGGTGGCCCAGGGTGGGAAGGAAGTGCCACCCATAGGCGCATCCCTGTCCCCCGCTTGGCCTGAACGCCAGTCGCACAGTGCCTCCCCCTTGGCGGAGCTCCTGGCTGGCCTCAGTCTCCCAGGCCTTCCCCGACCCAGATCTGTCTCACCATTGTGCCCAAGGGACAGGTTGAAACCACTGAACACTCCGGGTTCAGGTGGAAAAGTGAACAGCAACAGGGCAGGCGGAGGCCCCTCTGTGTCGCTTTCTGCCTGCGGCCTTGGCCTGGGATGCCTGTTGGACCCTGTTTGCTCTTTGGTAGGTTCTTTGGGCAATTGGCCTGTCAGGTTTTCCAGACACTCCGCTGCTTTCCCGCAACCCTGACTGCATTTTACTAGGATAGCTGGGCAACGGGGGAAAAGGGCATAGATTTTCTCATTTGTCTGAAGCTGTGTGTTTCTTATTGGGCACATGAAAAAAATCCATTCCGAAGGCATTATCCAGAATTAATGAACTAAGCCTAAATGTACTAATGTTTTGGTTTTGTTCAGCTGCCCTAAAAGTAACCTCCCAGGCGTCTTTTCCTGTATGTTTTTGTTATTAATGTTTGGTAACCTCACGTTCAGAGCGTCCAGTGTGCATTGTTTGCATAATACTCCGCAATCTCACTACTTAAGGAGTGTCTCCCCATGTTACAAATGAGGACGTTCCGGGTGTCCCTCAGTATGGGCCAGGGGCTCCCTCCAGTGGTGGTGACGGGGCGCGTCTGGCAGCAGCGGGTGGGGTGGTGGGTGGGGTGGGGTGGGGGAGTGGGAGGGAGGTCGGGTGGCGGGCTGCCCACTCGGGGCTTGTAAGTCCGGTTGTGTTTAGCCGTTAAGGGGCCAGGGGTCCCAGATGGACAGAAGCGCCGCCTCCAGGCTGACCGTTGCGGTCGCTGACACAGTGGAACAGGCACAGACACTCCGGCCTCAGCGCCAGGCCCGTCCTGTCCCTCTGTCTGTCCCTGTAGCTGGGAGGGGAGAAGCCATGGACGTAGAGTGAGCCTGAAGCCAGGGTGGCGGCGTGTGGTCCCAGCAGCCCGAGAAGCTGCTGGAGGCTCTGAGTTGCACGCCGAGCAGCTCCCCCTCCTCCTGGCGCATCCGGGGCGCATCCCGGAAAGACGGGAGTTGACCTTAAACTGTGGGAGGTGCCTGCAGACACTGGTGTGGTTTCCCGTGGGCGCAGAGGTGCCGAGAGGACATCAGCCTCCCAGGGTTTAGGGCTGTTGCTTGTTTACACGAAATGGAGCATTTCGGCAGCACCCTGCCCACAACGGCAGTCTGTCCGGAGGCCTCAGCACCAGCCTGGTTACCGCGGGAGCTGTGCGTGCGTGGCCCGCACCACAGCTTCGGGGCACACACCAGAGCCAAGTGGGCGTGAAATGGCTTTGCTGGTGGAAGATTAGGGTGGAAATGGAAAAAGAAAGCAGAGGGAGCAGATGCCACGATCACATTCTGAAAAGGCGCATAGAAGCCGGTGTGTTTCCTTCCCGGGGAAGGGTAGAGACTGGGGTGGGGCTCAGGCCCAGCCTGTGCCTGGTGCTCTTAGCCTCCAGAAGGGGAGGGATCCGAGCTGACCCTGTGGCCGGGGCAGTCGGGTCGTGTCACTCCTTAAACAGACGCCCGTGGCTTCCCGTGCTTGGGTGAGTCACGCCGTTCCTCGCTTTGGTGTTTTCAGTTGAAGGAGAAGAGCCAGGCGTGTGGAGGCAACCTGCGGTCCATCGAGGAGCTGCGCGGGGCCGTCTACCTGGCAGAGGAGGCCTGCCCCGGCATCTCGGACGCCATGGTGGCCCAGCTTGTGCAGCGGCTGCAGAGGTGAGTGGCTTGAAGCAGAATCGAGGGAGAGAAGGCTGTTCTCCGGAATTAGAGAAGCCTGTGCGAATGGACCAGGTGAACCTGGACACTTCGCGGAGGGACCACAGAGCTTTGTGGTGGCGGCTCTTGCTGCATAAGCACAGGATGGCTTCAGGGTGCCGGTCTGCTCTCCTGATGCAGCCTCGTGGCCAGCCAGAGGAGTGCAGTCCCGAGCCCGGACTCTCCGTTTGGTTTTATGCTTCAAAGCCAGGTGTCCAGAAACACCAGAGATGGGGGCTCGGTGAGTTCCATGAGACCGGACACAGATGCGGTCTATGTGAGGGCTGTGTGGGTCCTCGCTTCTGCCTCAGCGCCGGAAACCTCGTTGTGGTGGCCGGGAGCTCCGTCCGCGGCAGCCTGCAGGGGGCGCCCTGTCCCCGCCAGCGGCCCTGGTGGAATGGGCTCCAGGGTGAGGAGGAAGTGGGGCTGCGGATCTGTCCCCCCGCCCGGTCCCTCAAGCTTGTTTGGGGGAGCCTCCCTGTGGAGGAGGTAGGTCGCACACGTGCAGTCACCTGGGGGTGTTGGAGAGAGCGGAGGTGAACCGTCCAGCAGCTCTGTGACCCGAGCTCTCCTGCACACCCCGAACCTTTCTCTCTCCCCGAAACGCCAGGCAGATCAGTGCTTTGAAATTCACCTTCCAGGTGTGTTGTCCAGGAAGCGAGCTTTTTCTAAAGGACGGCTGCTCCTTGATGGGAATTAGGAGCGTCTCAGATCTTTTCTGAGATGTCGGCTGGATGGCGCATGGAGAAGTTTGGGGCGTGTAGGGTCACTTTTGCCACTTGGAAGTGGTGATGTAGGGGCTGCCCGCTGTCCTGTGAAGTGTCCCTCTAAAGTGGGACATCAGAGAAAACGTCAGGTTTGTTCTGTAGAACTCAGGCTCCCTCATGAAAACATCCCAACTTTCTAACCTGCTCTCATGTTTAGGCTGGAGAACTTTGAGGCAGTTGAAGGAGTCCAGTATGCTTTTTTGGGTGAAGTTGGTTTTAATAGCGTTATTTCTTAACCCACTGCATCCAAAGTCTTGTTTCGGTATAAAGGTCTTTCACCATCGTCGTAGGGCTGAGTCTTTGCAGTCAGTGTGTGTTTCACACTTAAACGGCACATCTCATTGTGAAGTCGGTGCTGGGAGCCACTGTGGCGAGTGTGACCGTACATAACACAGGTGTACTGCCTGCCGTCTGCATTACGTTAACATTTTACTCCCCATTCTCTCTGGTTCTCTCTTGTCCTTCTGTCCTTTGTGACGTGGGACTCTCTCTCCTCAGCCATCAGATGACCTGCTCCAGCGGCTCCCTGCCTGGTCCCTTTTGGGCTCTCCGAGCTCTTCCCGTGTGTCCCCTGTCCAGAGGGCACCAAAGCACAGTGGCCGTCACTGACACTTCAGACCCGTTTTGCTCCTGGATGCATTGCTCCAGTGGGTCGCCTTAGAGACGACAAGGACCAGCTTTTGTCCAAAGCATTTTCAAAGGCTTTTGTGTATCTTAGTTTGAGTTAGTGTGTGGATTCTTTTGTGTGGCATCAACTCCTCCCATGACTTGGGCATTTACATCTCTCGAAAAGTGAGTCTCAGGATCCGTGGCTAAAGCGTGCTTTCCTAGTCATTTGTTCCGTGGGCGAGTGCTATGTACTTTAAACGCCTTAGAAGAGGAGCTCTAATTTGGAATGTTGGCTACGAGTCCCATTAAACTCGTCCTCAGCCGATTCCTGTGGCTGGGTGACCACCCCGGTTTTGAGGCTGCTGAGGGAATCTTGGCCACGAAGCGCACCCGTCCCCCTTTTTGGTGTTCCAAAGTGAGACGGTGCCGCAGAATTACTGGAAACAGGAGAAAGTGCCCATCCCACCATCATCGTTTTGGGTGCGCTGCCTTCCATTGCTGTATACAAGTCATGAACTTACCCAAGTTTTTAGATATTCTTGGGTGTTCATGTAGAATAAATTGTGTAAAACTAGACATGTATAATTCTGTGTACACTTCTTAACCTGGGTGTATTTTTCATATTGCTTAAATATTATTATGATTTTTCATTTCTTAGTTCATTCAGCTTGCTTAATTAACTATTTTTCTACTGTTGGACATCAGAATTGTGTCCTAGTTATTGTAATCACAAAAAATTTAACAGACAGTCCTAGGAAGTGGATTACTTGAACAAGCGCCATTATTTGTGTGGCCAAAAAGGGTTTCTTGCACTGGTATTCAAATTGGCTGGCATATGCATCCTTGGGATCTTAACCGTGTCATTGGGTGTTATCGATTTTTCAACTTTTAAAAAATGATTATAAGTGAAGGTGTATCATTTACTACTCTATTCTTGTCTTTTTTTTCTCTCCTGGGAGGCTGAACACATTCTCACTTTTTGTTAATCTGTGAAAAGTTTTTAGTGTTGGAATCTTGGTTTTCTTAATTTTTATGAATTCTTTACGGAATAATTAGCCCATTGATACTTGCGCCACTTAATTTGTTATAACTTGGGATTGTCTATAAAAACTAGGATTTTGATTATTGCTTGAAGTTTTGCAAATTAATTTGTTTTTAATTTAGAGAAATGACATTGATGTACTTCTACTTCTCTTTTTGTTTTCTCCTAGATACTCTCTAAGTGGTGGAGGAACTTCATCCCACTGAAATTCCTTTGGCATTTGGGTTTTGTTTTTTTCCTCTTTTTCTTCTTCATCCTCCTCCTTTTTAAAAGTCAACGAGAGCCTTTGCTGACTTCGCTGAAGAGGTGCACCATCGCGGGGGGCCATCCCCCCCACAGCGAGGTCGCCTGTCCAGGGCCTGATGAAGTCTCCAGGTGGGGTGGGGAGGGTCAGCTCCTGCGAGCGAGTATTTTATTTTATTTTATTATTCTTGTTTTTAATTCTAACCATAGTGCACATATCAAGGAAAGTGTCTTTAGAAACAAAAATAAACCCTGAAACGTATATTTGGGATTATGATAAGGTGACTGAAGAAATGAAACCTCAGGTATCCTGCTTTACGTTGATAACTCCCCTCCCTGGGAGACGGAGAATCGCTCTGGTGGATCAGTGTACAGATTTGTATATAGTGTCATTTTTAAGGAAACCCTTTTGGCGTGCATAGGGATCACTGTGTACACACTGGCCAAGTGCTTCTGTAGATACCGTCAGTGGGGTAAATATTTGACAGGCCGTAACTCGAGTCTATTGCCTTGCCTTTATTACATGTAAATTTTGAATTATGTGACCAGTGATTTGGGTTTTACTTTGTATTTGCAGGGTTTGCCATTAATAATAATTAACGCCCCTGTTATGGAACACTCCTATATTTGTACCTCAACAAATGCAAATTTTCCTCTTGTTTGCCCTACAACCCTTTTGGTACACTTAGAAGTTGATTTCCTTTTTCATCGATGGTACTATTTCTTAGTGTTTTAAATTGGAACATACCTTGCCTCATGAAGCTTTAAATTATTATTTTAAATTTCTCCCCGATGAAGTGTTCTCGTCTCACTTTCATTCGTGCCCTGCCAGTCCTGCGCCAGCTGTACCGTCCTTCCAGTAGGGTTTTCTGTTGCACCTTGTAGTGAAATCTGCGTATCATCTTTCCCACCTAAACATGTCTGAATGCTTACACAAATAAATTTTATAACACAGATTTTGCATACTCTCCTTGGAACGTGACTCTTGAGAGGGCAGTGCACCTGCCGTGTGTGTGGGTATGTGTGTGTATGTGAGTGTGTGTGTGGTGTGTGTGTGTGTGTATGAGGCTCCGGGAAGAAGTGCCCACATTCAAGCTGTGGAATGTCCAGGTCAGCTCCCTATGCAACTTTTAAAAATGGTCCTGAGAAGATATGGGTGAATATTGCTGATCTGTAAAACTGGTGTCTTCCCAGGGAACTGGAGGGAAGGTTGTTGGTATTTTTAAAGGAGACGGTGTCCGCCAGTTTGTCCGCCAGGTGTCTGGATTTTTCTTGGCTTGTGGCAGCGTCTTGCTTGCCAAGGGGGTTAATAACCTCTGGGTCTCTGGGTCGGGAAATACTTCTTGCCGCCATTCTTGACTGATTTGAGTACATGTGACATTTTTTATTATTTGTTGATACGAATCGTTGTCATCTCTTGTTGGAGTAGCAGTTCTTGAGGTGGAATACAAAGGCTTTTGGAAGCAGGGAAGTTACTGGGTAAACTTGAGGACGGAAGGTCAGTTATCTGCTGGCCCGGTGGCCTGGATGTTACAGGGAGAGGACAGAGGCCTGAGCTAGGACGTCTGAGGGGTGGTTATTGTTTTGGTTAATGGAATGGAGCTAGTTTTTAAACTCTTAAAATTGTCGTGATTTTTAAATTAAAAGTAGATTTGGGTTAATTTCTATAAGGGATATATTTTGGTTAGGGGAAACAGAACCAAATGGCCATTGTGCAAGTTTGTTAACTTGAACAACAAAAATGGAGCATATTTCATTTTGTGTTTCGGAGAGTATTCTGTGTGACGGAGCTGTTTGTTTCCCTGTGTGAGGCATGAGGCAAAGATCAGTTTTGTCCGTTGCTGGAGAATCAAAGAAATGGAGCCGCGTTCCCCGAGGTGTGCTGCTTGTCTGATCTTGAGAGCACCAGAGCAGACAGCAGCTTTCTGGTCTAGAGTTCTTCAGATTTGCAAATGGACAGTGGTTTCAGGACTTGACGCTGACTGACCGCCATGTCAAATATGAGTGATGGTTACGCTGATAGGCAGACGGGATCCCAGCTAAGTGAGGTGCTGTGAATGGTTAGTAGCTGCTCTGCAGTCACTGGATGGGTAACAACACAGCACCGTCTCCCAGGCAAAGCGGCAAATTACTCTATTGAGTTTATTGGGAACGTCTTCTGTTGATGAAGCTTCTCGGGGAAGATGTGCTTTGACAGGCTTTTGAAAGTGGGTCACCTCCCCCTACAATATCTCCTGGTTTGTTACTTTCTGTAGACAAAGAGAGGGCATCTGCTTGAGGCTAGCATTTGTCCACTTCAAGTCCTTTATTAAAAGACAGACCAGGTACCAGAGCTACAAGAGGACCTGCCTCGGGCCTATAAACCACTGGTGGTATTTAGCCAGACCCGTGAGCTCAGCACTCAAGGTAGATTGACTGCCCCTCGGAAGCCTCTGGATGCCAAAGCCCAGCAGTTAGCGGCTTCTCTGCCCACACTGCTGATGGCTGGGTGGCTTCACCCAGAAGCACAGACAGCCTCTTGGAGGTTGGGGGCTGTGTCTGGCTGGTTGTCGCCACCTTTTTGAAGTGGTCTTTTTCTGCACTGGCTGCACCCATGTGGTCTGGGGGCCTCGGCACTGCCACAGTCGTGTGATTGTCTCGCTGTAACCAAGGGCCACACACCTTCCCGATCTGACGTTCTCCAAGTGGCCTTTTGAAGCGTTTAGTTTGAATGCAGCGTTTTGTACCTTTCTTTTGGCAAAACATAGGTCTGTCTATGAGCATTTTTATATCTTCCTCCTTAGACGTGGCTTGTGTATTTCTCCTATAAAATATGGCAATAACGGAAGAGTGCTGCAAGCTGTGTTCTTAAGCACAGGGTCTGTATCATGCGAGGGTCAATAAAGTTCACAGAAATGATTCTTTTTATAATTGTGCCTTGTGTGTAGAGGGGGACTAGGCGACGTTTGTGTCCCCCGCACCCTCTGAATTTATATGTTGAGATCCTGAGCCCCAGTGTGATGGCATTAGGAGGGGGGAGCCTTTGGGGATGATTAGGTAATGAGGGTGGAGCCCTCAGGACTGGGATTAGTGCCCTGAGTCCACAGCGATCCCTCACCCCTTCCACCACGTGAGGACACAGCGAGAAGATGGCCATCTGTGAGCCAGGAAGTGGGCCCTCACCAGATACTGCATCTGCCGGGACCTTGATCTTGGACTTCCAGCCTCCAAACTGTAAGAAAGATATTTGTTTATAAGACACCCAGTTGATGGTATGTTTGCTACAGCAGCCAGAAAGGACTGAGATAGCGGGTGTCTCTGAAGCTCCCATCTGTTTCCAGCAGCTTGGGCGTGGTCTGAATCGCCTACATGATTTGCACTTAGGTTTTCTTTGAAGTCACGGGGGACACAGGTGTGAATCATGGCTGGGAGCAGAGGACTGAATTAGGAGACCACGCTTTGTCTCCAAGCCTTGTAGAGGTGAGTGACAGGTGTGACTTTTGGAGGGAGAAGCTCGTGATTCCGCCATCTCAGCAGCCCAGGGACTGGGGTCAAAGGCTTCCCAGTCCCCTCCCTGCCCACCTTGCCCTCAACCCCTTGTCTTCTAGCGCCTCTGATGGTCAGTCTTCCGGAAATGTTCTGCTTTCCCGGTCCCACATTGGAAGAAGCAGAGAAAATAATCACATACGTATCAAAATATGTTGTCTTAAGAGAACAGACTCAGCAGCTCATTCACCCCACCCCACGGTGACCAGCTGACTCCCCGACCCACCTGAGATTCAGTCAAAGACAAGAGACGAGGTTGGTGGTTTTGCCTTAAAACTTCAGGATGCTGGATTGTGGCATGAGGTATTTTTATTCCCTTTTGTTAGTACTTAAAACCGTCTGTACAGACCGTAAGGCAAGTGATTCACACACATCTCGAGCTACTCATTGTCCATTTGTATGTTTCCACGTACGCCGGTCACAGCCCCCCAGTCGGGGTGGTCCTGGGTGTCTCAGGTGAGGGCCCCTAGCTGTGGTGTGGGGCACTGGAAGGGAACCGTGTTGGATGGGTCGCCCCTTCTGGGGGCGGCATCAGGAAAGGGCTTAACAATACCAAGGAACTAGCAGCCACTCGATCCCCATGGAGAAGAGGCGAACGGATTTTGACCTGTGGGCCCCAGCAGTTACTGGAACCCTGTTCCCTGTGTTGTCCGACTGTCAAGGATGTGCAATGTCATATGTCCATACCCCAGGCCGGGGGGTAGTTTGGCGGGGGGCGGGGGCGGTGAGTATAAAAAGGAGAAAAGAATGGTTTGTGAAGACAGGCACGATATATATACCACTATTCAGTGTGTAGTTGCAGTAGGATACAGGTATGATCACAGGAGCCAGGGGACTACGCACTGTGACTCAGAGCTCCTGCATCCACGAGAAGCTCAGACACGCTCCACAACGTAACACAGCACAGATGGCCCTGGTCACTGCCATACAGGTTCTCATGCTTGTGAAACATACAGCAAAACACCACAGCTTACTACCCTCCCATCGGATACGCCACTCAGTACACCGACAGCCCAGAGAGCGCACTGGATTTCCGCTTCTCTTAACAGAAAACAACCCGCTATGCTTTGTAAATGGTCACTGCTTAAACAATTTGGTCAACTTGTGCCAAGAAGTAGGTCTGGGACCCAGCGGTTCACTGGAGCCTGCAGCCCCCAGTGGAACCCAGGATGCTGCAAACTGCCCATTTATCAAAAAAGTAAATCCTGCTAATTTTCTATCAATCATTATAAAAGTAGAAAGAGAAAAAAAATCTGAAAATGATCTCATTTGCTTAAGACTGCCAAGTGTATCGCAGACAAACAATGGAAAATCCATTTTGTAAAATACAGCAGCCTAGAAATCAAAATCGTAAGTTTATCAATCATCTTTTTTAAAAAAAGAGCCCTTGCCCTGTCTTTTGGTTGCATGGATGTGTTAGTACTGACTTTAAGGTGCAGTTGTGGAGGGAAAAAATGTCATTCGGCACTCTATCCGTGACAATGTTTTAATACTGGCACAAGCTGAAGACAGCCCACCGAGGGCATGACGGCCGAGACGCCACCCGCGTTGAAGGCAGGGGTGCGGTCCAGTTCCGATGAGAAATTAACAGCTGCGAAGACAAGGTTTAAAATGGTTCTGTGGAGACAGATGAGAGTCGCTGTGAAACCATGTATTATTTTGTTTTCCAGACAGACAGGTGTTAATTTTACTAGGCTTCATTAATACAGAAGAAAGAAAATGTCTTCCGGGAAAGTCGCCACTGCTGAAACAATCAACACATGTGTCCCGTCCTGCCATCAATACACGTGAGATTCTTTGTGACTCAGAACGTGGGCACGGGAGGCTGAACTGGTGGCACTTCGGATCACCTCCATCCATCTAGGACAAGAAAGTAAAATAACCGTCAGGGGCCACTTTTTATCAGCCCGTGTCTCTGAAATCTGCTTTTCTTGTTTGTTACAGCTTCATGACCCCTGGCGGTCGTTACTTACAAAGCCCCACTGTGACCTAATACTGCCTGGCGTAGAATCTGCTTTTGTAGCAGGAGAGATCTCACATGAGCTCCTAGCTTCCAGGTAAAGGAAAGCGGGGTTAAGGCCTCCTCCAGGTACTCCTGAGGACCACTGACCGGGGCATGCTCATTCTGCAGACGCGCCCGACGTGGGGCTGCAGTGCACACTGCCAGTCTTTCTCAGGACAGTGGGGTGCGGCCTATCCCAGACACGGGGCTGTTTGTGGTCTAGAAGCAGAGGGGCCCAGGCTGCTGCTGAGCGTCCCCCGCCTGCAACAACAAAGCGTCATCTGGTGTACCACGTCAGGAGTGCCAGGGGGAGGAGACCTGGGGTGGCCCAGCTTCCCGCCTTTGTGGAGCTTAGAGGGCTTTAGAAATCCCTAATCCCAGGACTACGTTCTCCCTTCCACAGCAGTGACGGCATCTCAGTTTTCCAGTCCAGGATCAAATTTGAGGAGTGCTACCCCTGGGCTCCCTTTTCAACCAGTGTAGCTTAGGGCCCCGCTGCTCTGGGGTGGGTGTCAACGGCGGCTTCGACCCTGGTCTTAAACCACTGTGCTGTTTCCCGTGAACTAACTTTATGTGAGTGAGTTTGTGCACGGATGACTGGCCCATTGATCGGAAACCCTCGTGGGTTTTCAGGAGGAGAGTTTCTCCCTCAGGGGGGTGGCAGCAGCTGCCCTGTCTGGTCTGGTGCCCAAGGACCACCCCTCGCCCAAGTGGTGGTTCGGCAGTGACACTGCTTTCAGAGCCTGCCCCAGGATGCGAGGCCCGGGATTTGTACTTGAATGTGGCCACAGGGAGAGCCTGGCTCCTTCACTTCTTGGCTAAAGGAAGACCACTGCCCTGGGTCTTCACACCACGGAGCCAGTCTCATTGGTAAGGTAACTAAGAGGCACTAGGATTTTTTTTTTTTCTCCTTCCTTACGTGGTCTTTTGACTTGAAGCTTACTTAGCCTTTTGGCCACGGGATGAAGCAACTACTGTAGCCATCGACTGGAAAAACACAAGTGAGAGATGGAAAAGTGTACCCCGCGTGGTGTGAACTAGCGTACAGGTTTTGGGCTGATGTGTCCCAGGGAAAGTCACGGTTCCACTTGCTCCTGTGAAAACAGACGTGTACTCGCATTGGGCACGCAGAGCCTAGGTCTTACGAAGCACTTTCATTTTAAGCAGGTAGCAGGGTGAGAACAAGAAGCCCCTTCTGGAAGGGGGTCAGTGCCCAGGCAGGAAGTAGCTGCCGCTATGAGGCCTTATGGGAGGAAGCGCACTGCTCGGAAGGGTGTCCTTTCTCTGCAGGTGCCCTGTGGAGGGGGACTTTTACCTTTCAAACGTGTATTCGCTTTCAGCCCTGAAGTAGTACACGTGGGACTTGAAATGCAGCTTGAACACGTAGTCCTTGTGGAGGTCTTCGGACTCCGAGGGAATGGTGAGCGAGTACCCAAGCAGAGGCAGGCTGGCGAGGGGGTGACTGTCCTGGAAGGGGGCACGGAAGGTGGGAGCAGCCACAGGTGTGGCACCTGCCCGCAGCAGCTGGTCTGGACTGAGGTCCAGGCCCGGATGCGTCGCGTCGGCCACCGGTGACATCACCCGCGCCCCCCTCCCCTCATCCAACCAGCAGACGTGCAGCCCTTGGGCAAGTGGATAACAGCAGCCTTCGCTTAGAGCTGTGGGGTCTCTGAGGGCCGTGGCCTTGCCCAGCCTGCTGTGGGCCCCCCTGCGACACCTGGGCGGCTCAGGGGTCAAGCTGTTCATCCTTCCGGAGGAAAGCTGCCTGCTCCCCGAGGAGGGAGGGTCCTTCAGGCTCCTCCCCAGCCGCCCCCCGGGCACATACCTGGTGCGACTTGTAGAAGAAGAGGCAGAAGTTGGTGAAGACCACCCACAGCTTCTGCCACCCGTTGCTGTTCTTGAATTTCCTCAGCAGGTTCCCAGACAGCTGATTCTACAAGACAAGTCAGCCCGTAAGGAGCCCGGTGGGGCCCGCCGGCAGGGCCGTGCGTCTGGTGAGCAGGCTTCCTGGGGGTGACTTAAGAAAACAGCCTTTCGCTCTGGGAGGGGGACTGCGTGAGCCTGGTTTAATTTTCCTGTCACCTGGTATGGGCTGAATTCTGTCCCCCAAATGTATCTGGAAATCCTAACCCCCTCCCCCCCCAGTATCTCAGAATGTGACCTTATTTGGAAATAGGGTCATCGGATGTAGAATTAAGGAGATCGTCCTGAAGTATCCTGAAGTAGAGGCCCGTATCCACTACGGCTGACATTCCTCTAAAAAGGAGACAGACACAGGGCAGCCCCTGTGACAACAGGCAGGCTCGAGTGATGTGTCTACAAGCCAAAGAACACCAAGGCTGGTCAGCAACCCACAGCAGCCGGCAGAGGCAAGGCAGCCTCCTCCCACATAGGTTTAGAGGGAGCGTGGCCCTCTTGCCACATTGATTTCTGGACCTGTGACCTCCAGGATGGTGAGACAGATCTGCCCAGCGGGTGGTGCTCGTTAGGGCATCCGTGGGAAAGGATCCATCACCCTCAACTCTTAAGCTGGCAGGAGCCCAGCGCCAGCCAGCAGCTCCTGCCTGCCACCTGGTGGCCCTGGCTGCAACGCTGGATTTCAGCGCAGAGCCTCCAGCCCCATCCTACGCTGGTGGGAACAGGCATTCCGGGTGTTCTGGTTTAACTCCGGAGCTCCATGGTCTCCTGAGGCCCGCAGGAGCTGCCAGCACAGAGCATCACCGTGAAATCACAGGCAGTCAAGGGGGGACGCCAAGAGCAGAGCCTGTGCATCCTTGCCTTCTCTCCAAAGCCCCTGTGTCACCTCTCAGAGGACCCTAAGAAGCCTCATCCGTGTCCCTGACAAGACAGCAGCTCATCGCCAGGAAGCCTTGACGAAGAGAGAAATGGATGGTGAATATAATCACTGCCACTAAATCATTCACTTCAAAGGGGTGAAACGGGCAAACGCACCACAATAAAATATACATATACACACACCTGCAGACTACTTCATTCCATCCCTTTGGGGCTTTTCCAGTAACCTATATTTAATCCAAGAGGCATTCTTAAGTAAGGTGCCTGTGAGAAGAGTTTAAATGGCTCTGGCTGCGAGTCGCTTGCAGTCTGACGGTGTGTTAGGCCGAGAGAACACAGGAAGCAGAGCTGTCCCTGTGGCCACCGCAGACAGTGTGCCATCACTCCTTCTGGCTGCCACTTACCCACCGGCGAAAGGCACGAGAAAAGGGGAACTGTGGGTTCCAGCAGGTGATGGTGGCAACCAACCAGAGTGGGGATTTGATGCTTGTGCGGTAGCACACATGATTACATGCAAGTCTCACTCTGGAGGAAGGAGAGTAGCACATTTTCCTTTCCTTATTTTTATACTGAAATCAAATTCCTCCAGACAGAGCCCCCAAAAAACCTTTCTCTTAGATGCGTTTACCTTTGGAACGATAGCCAGTCCAACCCACAGTGTGGTTTACACACTTCATTGATGATCCAGGTTCCAGGCCAGTGTTTTTTCCAAGGCAGGGTCATGAGAACACACTTACCTTCTGCCAGCAGCCTTGACTCCTCCTGGAACATGCCAGGGTATTCGTTCTGAGTAAGTCCTTCTAGCTTTGCCAGCTTAACAGATGAGATGCTTCTTAGTAATTGTATCTACTGGTCTCTCCTTGCTCCCTATTGCCCCCGTGCCCTCCAAAGTTGCCAACCCCACCGAAACTCTCGCTCCCTTGGCTTCGCTCCCATACACACTTCAAGTCTCCTACTCAGGTCACATGGCCCCTAAGCTGCTCTCAAGAGCCTGAGCCTTTTGTCTATGCAAATGACCTTTGGGTCTGTCTCCAACCCGGACCAGTCTCTGTGTGCTGCCTTTACGGGAGAGGTCAACATTCCCAATCTGGCACCGGCTGAGGCCCATTCCCTGCCTTTCCCAGACTGGAGGAAGGCCTCTTTGCTCCCAACTGCTCCATCCCTGTTGTGGATTGATTCGTGTCCCCCCAGAAGATATTCATGCCCAAAGGCCCAGTACCTGTGAAGATGACCGTAATACGGTCGTTGCAGATACAATCAAGATAAGGTCCTACTGGAGTACCGTGGGTCCTAACCCCAATGCCTGGTGTCCTCATACGAAGAGGACTTTTTAACAGATACACAGGGAGACCCCCCAAGTGAGACAGAGGCGGACACTGGAGTGATGTGTCCACAAGCCAAGAGAACACCGAGGGTGGCTGGCAACCACCAGAAGCCAGGAGAGAGACCTGGACCAGGGCCGCCAGAAGGAGCCGACCCTGCTGACACCTTGATCGTGGACTTAAGGCCTCCAGCACTGTGAGAGGACACATTTCTGTTGTTAAGCGGCTTCAGATGTGTTGCGGCAGCCACAGGAAATGAGGGTCCCCACCCCTAGTTACGTTCCCCCCATCCCCCTGGTCCTCACCTGTGTGCAGACGGCTGAGTGACACCCTCCTCACTCCCCAGCCCCCACCGCCTCCCAACTCCAGTCCTACAACACAACTTTGATGGTTTCACCTCTGAACCCTCCGCTGGCCCTATGGCCTACGCGAGGCTTCACACTGGCCATCCTAGCGTCAGCACCCCGACGGTGCCCCCAAACTTTCTACGGAGGCCAGCTCAATTTTACGCTGCCCCCAAACATCCCCCTCACTCACTTCTACCTGCACGAGCCCTAGAAGAGAGAATCTGGTGCCGGGGACGGTAAGGAAGCAGCACGTCAAGAAGGAAGGAGCCACTCCCTCGTCCCCCTTCCCCCAACTCCGGTCATCCAGGGGCACGCGGCACCCACAGGAGCCCACCACGGACACCAGACTGAAGCCACACGCCTTGGGGAAGGGGGATCGGGCAAGGAAGGGACATTTACAGAGCGACAGACGTGCCAGTTCCACGAGCATCCAAGCTGCATCACGGCCACCTTAAAACCACACTGGCTCAGGGCTCGCTCGCATGGGCTACAACGTTCAGCAAACCTTTCCTCAAAGGGCCAAATACTATTTTAGGCTTTTTAGGCCAAGGGGCAAAATCAAAGATAGTTGTAGTAACCACTCAAAAACGGAAAACCCTGGTCTTCGCTGTGGGGCTGTAACCAAGCAGGGGGCAGGCAGGGTGTGGTCTGAGGCCGCAGCGTGCTGACCACTCGGTGTGCTGACCACTCGGCTGACTGACACACACGCGCGTGTGCACACACACAGCACCAGTGCAGGCCATCACCCTGAAAAGCTGGGCTCGAGGAGCTGTGTCTGGGCCGCATTCTTGAATGGCCTGCCTGCCTCCAGGGTTAAGCAGGAAGGTTCGTGCCTACCAAATTCCCACACCTCCACAGCCCTGACTACACATCGCAAAGGTGAGTATAAAGCGAAGCAAAGAGGACTTCTCCCGCACGGCCCCGCCCTTCCCCTGGCCTCGCCTGGACAGAAGAGATGTCATCAGGTATTTTTTGCCTCCAGATGGCCACTGCCCCCTCCTTGCTGGAAAGATCCCTGTTCCCTGGAAGAAATCTCCGGTTGGCAAGCTTCGCCGACAGATGCAGTGGAAATGTGATGGGAAGAAGGAGGAGTGCAGTGAGAACCTCGGGAAGAGAAAGCCCCCCCCCCCCCAGCCGTGGGGCGGATGCAGGAGACGGAAGGCCACGCACAGTCGGGGAGCTCCACATGCTGGGACAGCCCCGAGGATGAGGATGTCTTGACGAGGAAGCATGGGTTTTAGAACATTAGCTGTAGCAGGGAAACTCAACAAACCACAGTTCTGTGGAACTGTGAAGCTCAGTTCCAGAAAACAATCTCAGAGAACCCCTATGGCCTACCCATCAAGAAATGTTCGGCTCATTTGAACCAACACACTGTTGGTTCCGAAAGCAAACGAACCGCTGTTCGTGGCTCACAATCTCCTATGTGACATTTTCGGGCCAGGCACACTTAGGAATTCAGAATTTGTCAGATTTTAGAAAGATAATCCAGTGCCTGTCCTCTATGGCACCCCAGGCAGTGGGGTCTGGGGTTGTAGCCCAGAATCAAACACAGCGATTCTGTAGTATAAAACAGGACGTGCTCGCAAAACCAATAAACAGCCTCCTGACTGGTCAGTTCAGCTTCTGCTGTCAATGGGGTATGAAGAGAACTTCACGGTTTTAGAGCTTTCTGGGTTTCGCATTTTCTGAAAGGTTAGGGATTATGGACCTGGACTGGAGGACGCTTAGGGAATGAGGTTTGGAGAGTTCTAGAAGGTTCACGGTCGCAATACGGGGAGAGCCCCCATCCCCAAAGCCATATCTTCGGGACGCTCCGAGAGCCGGCTTCTTGCAGGTTCTTCCATGAAATACACCTACCTGCTGTGGCCCTGGCTGGCACCGGCTTTCCAACCATACCGCCTCCCCGCACCCGATTCCGGGGCCTGCTCCAGGGCGCAGCAAGAACGGCGCCTGCGCGGCCCATCCGGACCTCTCGGCGGGGACACACGAATAAAGGCACGCACAGTCCCCGCCCTGTGGCTAACTCCGCGAGAGCAGAGGGCACGGTCCAGAAAACAAAAGGAAACCACTGCACAGGCGGCCTGGGAACGGACAGACGCCAAGGCCGGTGCACCTGCCGGCCCACAGAGCGCGCATGCTCAGAAGGCCAGTGCCCGTGGCCTGCCCCCCCGCCGCCTGCCCTACCTCCACGGCCACGCTGAAGTCCACCATGGAGACGCTGGTGTTGCGGTGCCAGCACACGTGCACCATGGTGTTGCCGCGGTGCGGGGCCTGGCGCTCCAACGAGGTGCGCGAGGCGCTGAGGTCGTCCTCCGACTCCTGGTCGCCCGCTGCCTCCTCCGGGGACTCTGCAGGGGCAGCAAGAGGCGGCGCTTTCCTCTCTGCTCGCCAGGAGGGCCCCTGTCCCGCCCCCCGCCCAGGAGCCGAATGGGATGGGAAGGCTGGGGGTCCCGGACACCCACCGAGCAGGAAGTCACACTGGCAGCGAGGGCTTGGCCAGGGACGTCCCACCAGTCCCTCTGCCAGGGAGCCCCCAACAGTTTTCTCCCTGCCCCTCGCCCCCCAGAGGCTGACAAGCGGCAGTGCTGGCCCAGAAAAGATGCAATTTCTCCGCTCGCTCATTCTCTTTTAAGGGGTTTTGTTTAACTTTTATAAAAAGTTCCTTGATTTTTAGCTTAAAACACAAACGTAGACTGTGGCTATGGGGCGCATCGGTAAGGCAATTTTCAGTGCAATGCTTACTGCTGTCAGGAGGGCTGCTGGCCAGGAACTCGGGGGCGGGGCCGCTGCTTTTCTCGGCCAAGTCAATGGCCATCTGTATGTCCTCCACCCACTTTTCCATCTCGGACCGAGAACTGGAGGAGGACAGATGGACGTCAGGTATTTCCAGGCCACGGTGGGGAGAAGGGGTACCGAGGTCAAAGGTCAGGCTTCCCGCGTTACCTGGCAGCCACGACGATGGACTGGCGCTGGCCCCGCAGGGTGAGGCAGTGGGGCACGCCCCACTCGTCCTCACTTTCCTCCATCTGTGGGGCGAGTGTTCATAAGTTACTGCCGAGCAGGGGTTGGGATACTCAGTGCATTTTCAAACGTTCACCGAACTGACTACAGCTCAGCGGAACCAAGTCCGAAAAAGTCCCCATCAGGAGGGTGAAAGCAAGGTCAAAATGCATTATGTTTTTTCCGTCAGAGCCATAAACCTCCCTCTACCCGACCACTGAGGAGAGTGTGGGGATAAGCCACACTGGTGCACACTGGCGCCGTGTCTGCCTCTGCCCACCAAGGATCACAGAATACAGACACCCGTCCACTGGACATCTCCGGAGAAAGGCTGCTTCCTGGTCTTCACTCCACGTGGACGGTGAGGCTGGCCTCTCAGGGCCCCGGGGCCAGGCACCGGGCAGTGAAAGGCAAGTTCACACCACGTAGGCACGGCAGCTTGCCTCTGCACTTGATGCCGGAAGGTACATAGCCGCGCATCCCAGGTGCAGGACAGGGAGTGAGGTCCCGGGGCCCCTCTAGGGGAGCCCTAACAAGGCCCAGGTTTTTCACAGCGCCTGTGATGCTCTCACTTCCTTATCAAGCCCCTCCCCCTGTCACTGGCTCCTGCACCCCGCAGGCAGCCCAGAGGCAGAGGTCCCCATCCCATGCCCACGGCGCATACTCACCGTCATGCCGTAGAGCGGGAGCTGCCCGTGAACTTTAAACTGATTCGAGGCCGTCAGCCCCCTGCTCGTGTAGAGCAAGACGTCGTTGAACTAGAAGAACAAGGACAAGCGCGGCTGAGACGAATGGGCTCCGTTTGAAACCAAGTACAGAAACTACGTTTTCAGAGTCCGACAGGACAATTCGTGGATCTCAACACCTCCAGTCTGAGCAGCTCTGGCTGCTCCTCCTGTCTCCCAGGTAGGTACCCCCTCTGGGGTGGCCAAGGCCCAGCGCCGTGACCCTTGCTGGTTCCATGGGCTCACAAGTCACCGATCACCTTGAACGAACAGCTCTCACCACTTACCAGGAAGAACATGCGCTGCTGGAGCCCCTTCCCGGAGAGCTTGCTGAGGCTGCCCAGGCGAATGAATTCCTGCAGAGAAAACACACCCACGAGCTGGCTCGGAGCCTGCAAAGTCGCGTCAGCGCAGACTCAACGCGATGTGAGATGCTTCCGCCCATCGTGGTCCCTTTCACGCTAAAAACCGTACCCGTCATAGCTCCTATTTACCGAACGCCGTGCTGTGCCGCCTCTAAGCTCCTTTCCTTCTGAGCAACCTGCAAGGCAAGGGCTAGCTTTGGCTCCTCCACCAGAGAAGCAGCTGGCGGTCGGAGCTCCGCTGGCCCGTGCGGTGCGCAGGTTCACACCCGGACCTATAACTCTACACTTAACCCCCGGGCCCTCAGGGCTTCCGGCTGCGAGGAGGGGACAAGGCCTCTGGATGGATACAAAGTGGCAGCCGGGGACCGGGAAAGACAGATACGCCATAGGAGAGAACTGTGCATAGAGGAATCTTCTCCACGACTTAAAATCTGGTTCTCAAAAACTAGTAACTGTGTTCTAGGATGAAAGAGCCAGAAAGGAACTCTCCCTCCCGACTGTAAACTTCTGAGGGCACAGACGATTCAGGGGCACTTCAGAAACCCTCCACAAAACTATCATTTAAAAAATTGTGGTAAAATACACATAAAACTTACCCTGCATGACCTTTAGTGCATCCATCAATACCATCTAGGTCCAGAACTTTCCATCACCCAAACCATTAAGCAGTCAGTCCCCATTTCTCACTCCCCGTTTCCGCCTCCCCTAGCACCTGGCAACCACCAATCTGTCTTCTGTCTCTATGGATTTGCCTATTTCATGCAAGTCCAACATGTAATATGTAGCTTTTTGTGTCTGGCCTATTTCACTTGGCACAATGTTTTCAAGGTTCGTCCATGCTGTGGCCCGTGTCAGAAATTCGTTCCTCTCTGGGGCTGAATATTTCTCCACATGGACGGGGCGCACTTTGTTTACCCACTTAGGCTGTTGATGGGTATTTGAGTTGCTTCCCCTTCTGGCTACTCTGAACAGTGCTGCTGTGGACATGCATGTTCAAGTTTTTGTTTGAACACCTATTTTCAGTTCTTCTGGGTATAGAGCCAGGAGTGGAATTGCTGGGTCATGAGGAAATTCTATGGCTAACTTATTAAGGAACCGCCAAACTATGTGTCCACAGGGCTGCTTTTAAAACACAGCTGCAAGTTCTTTGACATTCTTCCCACAGAGGCTGGTCTCTGTCCCCTTCCCTTGGATGTGGGTAGACTGGTGATCAATTTGACAAATAGAGTATGGAAGTGATGCTGTGTGACCTGAGACCGGGTCATAAAACTACACATGGCCTCTGCTCTGTCCCTGGGAACACTTGCTCTGGGAACCCTAACTGCACATCAAGCAGTGAGACCACCCTGAACCCACGCTGGGGAGGCCCCTCGTGGGCTCTCGGGTGCACGGTCCCAGCCTCCAGCCGTCTGCCAAGTGTAAGCCTTGGCCCCTCCAGGTCAGCCCATCTGGGACCTCTGTCAATGCCCTACAGAAAGAAGAATCACCTGGCTGAGTCCTGCCCCATTCCCAACTCACAAAACCGTGACATATACTAAAAGGTTGTCTTCAGTCACTAAGTATTGGGGCTGTTTGTTACCTAGTTTCCCTGTGACCTCAGTAGCTAACGAGCCAAGAACAGGGACTCAACCAGTTCATCTGCATTCTGTAGACTCTGCACAGCCTGACTCTTGCTTTGGTCCTTTATGAAATGCAAATCAAAGACAACATCTGCTGGTGATTTAACTGACATATTTTGGAGATCAACGAAGTGACACGTAACAAATACTTGCTGGTCCATGGGATGGATGCTATCAGACAGCAACGGTACCGTATGAAGAAACGGTGTTTGGGGACTGCTCTCATCACTGAAGGGGATCAGAGAATGAGGAGTGGTGACCCCACTGTGCTGTCACTCCTGTTCCCGGCTCGCATATCCGATGCTGTTATATGTGCGTTGTCTTAACGAATCTTAGGGATGTGGGAAGGGGAAGATGGAGCTTCTGCAGAAGGGCTATGGACTCAGATCACCGTCTCAGGGCTGGAGATGGAAAATGCCTCTTGCCCAGAACTGTTTTTTAATTTTTAAAAAAAACCATGAAATAGGAGAAAAAGAAAAGGCTCCTAATATCCTTAAGCTCAAGCTGCTTCCTACTGGAATGAAATTCACAATATCCAGGCCTCTGAGTTTTATTCAAATGAACCTCTACTATCCTCCTGGAAGAACTCTCAGGCACAGAACTCTTAGGGACAGAAAACACACCCTGGGGGCCTGGCTCAGGCCAGAGTGTGCTGGGGCCTTTTGCCTCCGGGGTGGGGGCGGGGGTTGCGGGGTGGGAATCCTGCCTTCCAGGACATGACCTCATCTCAGCCTGACCCTAGCGGGAGGGCAGCAGGATTATGCCCGAAAGCTGGGTGAGGAATTAGACCGCAGGGAGCTGGAACATTAGCCGCTCACCTTTAAATCTCAATTTTTCAAATTCCACCAGTAGATAAATCTGTCAGAGCCTTCTTTCCACTCAACAGGTTATTCGATAATTTAAAATTAAAAAAAAAACAAAACCAAACAAAAAACCAGGGTACCTCCCTGGTGGTCCAGTGGTTAACACTTTTCCTTCCAATGCAGGGGGTGTGGGTTCGATCCCTGGTCGGGGAGCTAAGATCCCACATGCCTCATGGCCAAAAAAACCAAAAACATAAAACAGAAGTAATATTGTAACAAATTCAATAAAGACTTAAAAAAAAAAAAGAGAATCAATTAGCCTCCGTGTGTGGAACAGCCCATCTTAGAACTCGCCCCTCTGAGGCTCTTAGATCCCTCCTTCCCATGTCAGTCAGGGCTGACTTTGAAACAGTGAGTGGCCGAGAAGCAGGCAGATGAACATAAGAATATGCAGCTAAGGCGGGTCTGCAGTGTGGAACCAGCACCCCTCAGCTTCCTCAATAATAATGACCTTCTTTTATTTAGCATGTGGTGTGAGCCTGACATGTGCTGGGTGCTTATATTAGCTGCATATGTGAGCCTGTAGATTCATCCCCAGTTTTCAGATAAGGAAACTGAGGAGCAAAATGAATAAGGAACTTGCCCAGATCGCCTGGTCAGTTGGTGGGTGAGAGCGCCCGTATCTGATGAAAAGCTTCTGGTGCCTTCTACAATGCTGTGCTGGGTACTCAATGACATTATAATAAGCATAAACTTAGTCTCTTCAGGTAAGTGTAGGTGGGGGAAGAGGAAGATAATTCGTATTTATTGTGTTGGTTTTGCACATTAAATCTCATTTGATCCGTATCACCTACGACAGAAAAGGTATGACCCCCGTGTTACAGAAGGGAAGGAACATTCCAGTAAGTGAGCCATCCCAATTCTGGTGGAGCCAGAAATTGAACCCGGGCCACCTACTCCAATCCACTGCTCTTTTCATAGCACCGTGGAAACTATTCCTCAAAATGAGTTCCTTACAAATGCTCTGTTTGCCATGTAGCTTGATATGCTAAATATTTCATAACATCCAAAGTTAAGAGAAAATTACATTGATTCCACAAGGCTTTAAAGGCTTCTGCATGGATGGGTAAACGTGATTGTTGTGTACTGAGTCCCGGCAGAATTTTCTCACCAGCAGAGCTGAAGTAAATCCCAGCTTTAATTTCCACCCAGCATTTACCACATAACTCTTCTGACAACATTTTTATAACTGGTATTCTGGTCAGCTTTGTAATTAGGATTCCCAACAGAAAGACCCAAATACCCAAAAGATGAGGGATGTTCCCTTTTCTTCTCTGAGTTACACAGATTTAAAGTTTCCAGGGAGGCTACCTGTCAGATAAAACTAGAAGCCCCTGACCCACGGGATACTTGTCTGCACATTAAGGCTGATCAAAGAGGCTAAAATTCCCTTCTGAACCTGGATGAGGTTCAAGATAGGGGACTAGTGGAAAAAATTCCCACAGAGAGATGTGGCGAGGCACAGCGACTGCCTAGTATTAATTCCTGGTCAATGACTGCTTCCTAGGAAGAGAATTGGAAAAAGGCAGGCTACCCTGTATTTTTAAAATGCCCACTGGCGTGGAGAGAGTGTGTTTGGACAGCGAGGCCCTATTTTATTGTGAATGACCTACATGTCATGCACATGGGCAAGTCAAGGTTAATAGCATAAGGGAACTTGCATCCCTCCCAGAATCATGTTCTGGCTAAAATGTTATTTTAATTCCAAATTCAAATTACATTATGCAAATTGCATCTTTTTGGGGGGGGGGGCCACAACACATGGCATGTGGGATCTCAGTTCCCCAACCAGGGATCGAACCTGTGCCCCCTGCAGTGAAAGCACAGCCTTAACCACTGGACCACCAGGGAAGTCCCTGTAAATTGCATCTTTAAAAAAATACTTTTCTTACATGGGAATTTATTGCCTGCTCTCATGCACTAGCGTTTTCTCTGCTTTCTATCGCCATTTTACCCAATTCTTAAAACATTTTTTTTCTTTATCTTCCACTTTTATTTACCTAAATTTAAAAAAATAAAACGAGCAATCTCAAATCTACTCAGAATATGGTGGGGAAAAAGTAAATGAACGGATCAACCAGTAAGGAGAGAAAGCAGCATATGAGGTGGAAGGATTGACTGACTGATCTCCTTCTAACACAGAATTTTTGAATTGACACCGTAATGTTCAAGGCATTTTCCCAATTGTCCCCCGGGGGAAAGGAAGCCACTTCAGAAGGAGGATATTTTAACTTGGGAGTGTCCATATTCAAAAGGTTCAAATGTAAGTCATTTAAATGTTGTCTTGCTGGCTTTACCTCCAAAGCATACGGAGAGCACAGCTGCTTACCCTTCCTGGAATCACAAGATTGTCAACGCCAATCAAATCTTTCTTGAGTTCATGCAGCTTCTGGAAATTCTCCATCTTGATCATCGTACCGTGAAGCTGGGCCACCATTTCCGTGATCTCTGCCAAAGCAGCTAAGGAAGGAGACGGACACAAAAGCTGCAGCATTCATGGCAGACGTGGGTCATTTTTTCCCCCAATATCTTTAAGATCAGTTCTCCAGGGTAATATCCTCCTGTAGCTGAACTATAACGAAGCCATGCTTCTAGGGAAAACACTGCTAATTCTCAATAATAAAAATTGAGTGATTTACTTTATGTATCGATTGGCTTTGCTTTAGTTTCCCCAAAGCCATCTTGAAAACATCAATGCCCCCTTCAAGCTTGGTGGTGTACAGCTGTCCTTCAGTTAGAATCACTTGTTGTCATAAAGGGGCAGCAGCAAGGGAATAAGAGTGCCTGGAATTCTGTCCCAGGGGCAGAGATTTCCCTCCCTTCCCTGTTACCGGGAAAGAACAGAGCAAAGAGAGCACAGAAAAGCCATAGAAAAATCTAGGGCAAAGGAGGGATCTTTCTGGCAAAGGGTCTAACTGGTAGTGCAACACTTTTGGGTAATGAACATTCCAACACACCCTGGTTCTTCCTTCTGCAGACATTTATAGTGTTTATAAAACGGTTGTAAAAAACAGCTGCAAACTAAATTTCCCAATGTGGGCACATCTCCCCTATACCGACGGGCGTCCAATAAGGAAAAGGAGCTGGTGCCCTGTTAGCACGGGTTTGGGTGGCAGGCACATCCATAGTAGCTGAGCATTTTGGTCTGTTTGTCAAGGGAAAGCAAGAAACATTTGTCCACTGAACTTCGATCTTCAGGACAGTAAACACCACCTCCGCCCCCACCCCCAGCACCTCAACTGTGGCAGGAAGCATTCCTTGTTTTTGGCTGTCTCCCTGGGGATGCAAACGAAATGCTTCCTGGCTTCTTATCACAGAATGCTTCTTGTCTCAGCCATAGTGACAAACCCAGAGCTTGCTCTGTCTTTAGACATGACCAGCCGATTTAGTCCAACAAACAATTCCCGGGCACTGAATGTTTAGTGCGGTGGGCGTGCAGAAGCTCTAAGAGGAAAACGGATGGCAGCCTGGCCCCAGACGCATTCTAGAACAGCTCTTGGCTCTCCGCATCCCTCACGTTCAGGAAATCCACGTTCAGATATTCCTCGATTTGCCCAGTCTTTCTACAATGATGCCACCTTACGTTTTCAGCTAGGGAACAGACATTTTTGCCATTTAATTGTGAAGAACAGACTTCTCTCAATGGAGACTGTTTAGCATAATAGTAAAATGCAAAACTAGGCAAGTTGGCCTGAGAATAGCACGTGCAAAACTAGAGACATCCCTCTCCCTTGCCCTCACGTCCCTCTCCCTCGCCCTCACGAGTAAGAGATCTACGCAGGTCTGAGTCCTGGGAGCTGGGAAGGGCCCTAGGTCATCTCATCCAGGCACAGCCAAGCGGGACTGCCAATACGGCAGGACAAGGCAGATGGGGGGGGGGGGTCACCCAGCCTTGAGGGTGAAGCACAGATTAAGCCTTAAAAGAGGACTGTCCCAGGGAAAGGACCAGGAGGTGGTGGCAAGGAGTCCCAGCAGAAGGAACAGAATATACTGAGGCACAAGGCAGGGGGCAGCAGGGTCTGTTTCAAAGACTGCCAACCAAAGCAAGCCAAAACCACGCCTTGAGCCATTTCTGTTGCCCTTCCGTGAACTGCCAATGTCTTAACTACCCTGACACATCTTTTCTTTGGTTGTCTTTCTAAAAACTAAGATTAAGTTTATAATACTTTAGGCAAGAGACACTGGTCTTGACATACTAACGGGTGTGCGAATTCATGTTATCTGTCAAGAGCCACCTGCGGAGGGTGCATTCTGTGCATGGACTGGCTGCAGAGTGCAGGGGACCCAGCAACAGGCCTCAGGGCCTGGCCCCCAAGGGGCTGCAGGTCCAAGCCAGGGAGCGTGGACAGTAACAGACCACATGCAACGCGAGGCAGAGGACACAGGTTCAAAAAGACGATGCGTGGCCCAGTGGGAAAAGCATGGTCTGGAATGCCAGCTCTGCTCTTTTGCCAGCTGAGTGACACTCACAAGTCCTTCACCCCCTCTGAGCCTCAGTATTCTTATCTATAAAATGGGATAACAACAGTTCTCTCATGGGGTTGTTAAAGGATTAAAGGTGTTAGCGTAAGAAAGATACCTGGCAGAGTACCTGGCCCAGGTGCTGAGCGAGGAACAGTGAGTAATATCATCATGAGCCAGTAGGGAGGGTAGGATGGTCGAGAACATGGGTTCTGGGTCTCGGCTACATGTCCTTTACTTTCCAGCTGTGTGACTCTGGGCAGGTTCCTTAACTTCTCTGGTCTCAGTAGCCCCCATATGTAAAATGAGCTCACAACGGTCTCATAGGCTTCTTGTTAAGATTGAGAGTTAACACAGGTGAAACGCTTATTGGGGTGACCTTACAAACGCCCCGCAGCAATGAGGAACAGTATTTATTACCAGCCGTTTTCTGTGGCCCATCCAAGGGGAGGTGATGAGTTTCCACCATGGAGGTAGAGGAAAGCTTCCTGTAAGGGGCTGACTCTAAGTGGAGCTTCTCCAGGGTTCTGTGCACTAAACCAGGCAGGATGGAAGGAGAAAATGCATGCAAGAGGGGATGGAAAAGAGAAGCCATGGTGATCACTACCGCCTTCTTTAGGTGAAAGACCAAAAAGGGCCAGAAAATATTTGACCAGGTCCTAAAAAGCGCATCTGCCCCTCTTGGGACACAGTATCCCCGAGACACCCCGCCCCCCAAGCACTCACCCCGGCAGTCCCTGAAGTCGGCGTGGCTGGGCGGGTGGTGCTTGCACAGCCGCTCCAGGACCTGCTTGTAGTGCACTAGCCGGTGCAGCGGGCGCAGGAGGAACGTGTTGAGCGACAGGTAGCACACCTTCTGCAGCTCGAAGTCTCGGCACAAGCTCTCCAGCCGCCGGGAGCCCCGGATGCCGGTCTCCAGCGCCTCCAGAGCCTCGCTGTGCTTCCACAGATGCGCCGCCAGTTGCTGGTGGGCGAGACACGGGAGCGGGTGGGGCAGGGAGCCGGGGAGACAAAAGGGGGAAGGGGGAAGGGGGGAGGGGGAAGAGGGGGGAGGGACGGAGTCCTGCTCAGCCACATGGTCCACCCATTTTAACACTCAAAAGAGATCACCTTCGCTTTCGTTACTTCATTCCATTTACTTAATTTCATGTTTTTAATATTTCACTATTTAACTTCTCAGGATGGAATAAAACGCTCTATTAAAGCATTGCGCAGTTTAAAATACGCAGGGATTATAAAATATTTGAGATGTATATATAACATTAGAGGTATACATGTCCTTTTAAAAGAAGACTGGCAAAACTGAGGGGAAATAAAACAATGGGAGCTCCTTCAGGGGGCTTGGGGTTTTCTCCTAAACATCAAAAAACGACAAATAGGCCAGGGCCACTGAATAAACGTCATATAGTTAAAACTACGTATTTCTGTTTAACTCCCCCCCCCCCACAATTTGCTCATGTAATAATTGAGCATATCCTGCTCTGCTGGATTCCGGGGAGCGGATAGGAGTGAGACGCAGTCCTTCTCTACTGGGGTCTGACCGAGATCCTTTGCCTGAGCAAACTTTTGTCAGCCTCCTGAAGCTTCTCCCAGGCCAGCCTGTGCCCTTCCTTGTACAATCCCGTTTCGGTGAGAAACCTGCTAAGTCAGTTCAACCAGGACCCTCCACCCTGGATACCTGGTCACCCTTGACATTGGGGTCTGCATCCCCCCCCAGGTGATGCCTGAGCACCCCACTTGTCTTCGGCAAAGAATCCTGTTAAGTCGGTTCAGCCAGAGTCCCCCCCTCATGACCGTGATGTTTTGTCACAGAAATTTCCCATCCTCTGAGCCCCGCCCTGCTCCTTGGCTGTAGATCTCCACTTGCCCCCGGTGCACTTGGAGCTGAGGCCAATCCCTCTCTCCCACTGTAAAATCCCACTGCAGTGTCCCCACACCTATGGCAACGGCCCTGAATAGTCTGCTCTACCGTCTTTAACAAGTGCTGTCGAATATCGCTTTCCTTGAACAGGTGGTGGTGGAGACAGACGTGGGGCAACAAGTCTGACAGAGCGTTCAGGAGGAATTAACTCCCCACGCAGCTGTCGTCCTCACGTCTTACCCCATCAGTATTTCCCAGAGGGGGGCTCACTGTCCGTGTGCTGCTAACTCCCACATCTGGATTCCCCATCCCGGCACCTCCGTTCCCACGCTCCGCAAAGAGCGGGAAGCGCAGTGAGTCCAGACACCAACCCAACACCCCCTGCGGCAACTGAGGCTGCCCCGTGATCCTCTAACCCCAGGATGGGTGCCGCCACCAACCGCCTACTCAGGGCAGAAAACCTGGATAAGATTCCAGATCCCCTCATTTTCTGAATCCTTCACCAAGTCCCGCCAACTCTACCTCCTAAAAACAGCAAGCCTGTTCCTGGCTTCACCCCATGGTCACTGCCCTTGTTTTGGCCACTGCAATGGTGTCTCCATTGGGGTCTCTGTCTCCACTCCTGACACCTGACTTTCGAGTGCCACCAAAAGGAACTTACACCAATGCAAATGCGCACATCGTCTCTTGCTTGGAATGCGACAAGAACGTCCACCCTCTCAGGACAAACTCCAGAGTTGTCGTTAGGGCACATGGGGCCCTTAGCATGTAACCCCTTCTGCCTCTCCAACATGGCCTCTTGCTACTCGCTCTGGACACCCATTGAACAACCTGCCCTTGAATGTGCCGGGCCCTGGCACCCAGAACCTTGGCACAGGGCGCTCTGCTCCTAAGACACACCCCCCTCAGCCCCCCCCCCCACCTCCATCCTTCAGGGCCAGCTCTGGGGCCTTCCCTGCTCTCCCTTTCCTCCTGGGCTTATTGTCCATCTTAGCCTTTATCACGTGGTCTCCCTGCTGACTTTGTGACTTTAAAAAAACATATATAGATTCATAGGAAGTTGCAAAGACAAGTACGGGGGGCGGGGTCCTACGTACGCTTCAGCCGGCTTCCCCTAACGCTCACATCTTGCCTAACTACAGCACAATATCCCAACCAGGACGTTGACACTGGGACAAACCAGAGTTTATTTGGATTCTGCCAGTTATACACGCCCTCACTTGTGTGTGTGCCACGTGCACATGTAAGTATGTGGCATGGGTGTGCGTGCGTGTAGCTCTATGCAGTGTTTTCACACGTGCAGTCCCTTATTTGAGAGAGTGCGTCTGTCCTGTCACTACATCCTTGGGGCCTGATATACACCATAGGTGCTCCACAGATGTCTGCTGCCTGCATGCATTAATGAGCAAACAAACCAATGCATGCACCCCGCTCAGAAAGGGGTCTTGCAAGGCCCCGAGTGCCTGGAGAGGTGGATTCAAGGTCACTGGAGCACAGAGTAGAATGTGAAGGACGGGAGGTGGAAGGTGAAAGGTCATCTAGAGAAGGCTTCCTCGGTCAGGTTTAGAGCTTGGACTGTATTCTCTAAACCACAGAGAGGCCAGGCGGGTTTGGAGCCTAGTCGGTCTACGATATCAATGGTGGTTGGGGAGGACGGGTGGACGAGAGGCACCTGGTGAGTCAGATGGGAAGGAGAACTGAGAGGCGATGGGAGGGAAGCGGAAGGGTGAAGGAGGAGAGGGGGCAGGCGGTAGAAGCTCAGGAAGACAGGGCCCGGGAGGGAAGGTCACAGCCTGACCGGCAGGGGAAGGGTCCAGGTAAAAGGCGAGGGCCTCCTTGGCCTGTGTGGACTGTGAAATGCCTTTGGGCATCTGGGCAGATGTTTCCAGTTGAAAGTTCACACCCCGGGCTAGAGATCATCATCTGGATAGCCTCTGACTTTTAGGCAGGGATTGGAGCCCCTGGCCGGCTCCCTCGGTCCCGTGCGGAGGGTCTGGGGACAGCTGCAGGGTGATGTCAGCATCCCTGCTGAGCCCCTGAACATGTGCAGGTAAATGCACAGGTGGGGGGATGAGCGGGAAAGACACTGCAAGTTGGAGCTCACCCGAAGCATTTTGGACAAAAGTGCCAACCTGGGCTTCTACATGTCCAGAACCTTCTGCTGTTCCCCTCCACCCTTCATAAAAATTCTTTAAAACCGACAATAACAACCACAATAAAAAAACAACCCAATTTCTCCAAAAGGCTGCCAGAGGCTCTCCGAGCCTCTCCATCTATTTCTATTCTGCCTGCACAGAGTCCATGCTACAAATGCTGGTGGCACCGGCACAATGGTTAAAACGCCAGCGCAGCCGAGGGTTAGCCGACTACGTGCAAAAATGCCAACTCACTAGACTGACGGGGAAAGAATTGCCCTGGGCGGAAATCAGGTCTATTTTTAGGAGGGCTTAGGTGCTAGGTGACCAGAGAGGAGGACGGATGTCTACCGTAGGGCACCCTTCCGCCAGAGGGACATGAGGGGAGGTGGCAAACAGAACTCTGGGGCTGTCCCAAGGGGGCGGGGACCGAGCTGGCAGGTGTCTGCCACTGCTCCGAAGTCCATGGAGGAGCCCAAGCCTCAGCTGGAAGCCCCCATCCCAGGCAGGCAGAAGGCAGCACCATGAGAAAAGGTAAAAACCAAACTGGGCCAAGAAAAAAAGTGCAGAACGTGGGGAGAGAGGCTTTCTATGAGGAAAGTTAGGAAGTACAACAGTAACAGAAACGTGTTATACAAGAGAGAAAAAAGGCTATTTTTATCAAGTGAGAAAAGCCAGTCTGAAAAGGCTACACTGGGTGAGTCCAACTATATAACATTCTGGAAAAGACTATGGAGATGGTAAAAGATGAGTGGTCTGCAGGGGCTGGGGGAGGGAAGGTATGACGGGTGGAGCACAGAGGGTTTTTAGGGCAGTGACACTGTCCTGTGTGCTGCTGTCATGGTGGGTTAGTGACGTTACGCCCTTAGCGAAACCCATGGAATGTAAGACACGAAGAGTGAACCCGAATGTAAACTACAGATTTAGTTAATAATAATATATCAATACTGGCTCATCGGTTGTAACAAACACCCCACAGCAGGGCAAGAGGTTAATACCGGAGGGAGGGAGGGAGGGAGGGGGGGAGAGAGAGAGAGAGAGAGAGAGAGAGAGAGAGAGAGTGTGTGTGTCGAGAATATGGAACCTCCGTGTGAGTTTTCTGCTCAATTTTTCTGTAAACCTAAAATTGCTCTAAAAAATAAAATAATAAAAACCACCATGGAAAGTGAAAAGATGTCCGTTACTGTTCCATCTGAGTTTTGTATATCCACCTTACTTAGGGCATTAAAAATACTATTGTCATGGAACACCTTAGATGACTCTTCGCTTTTTTTCGTATAGGATTCTGCAGTCCTGCTGGCTTCCGTGGCCTCTCTCTGGTACAGCCCAAAGTGGGGAGTGTTGCTTTTTGAACACCAGGAAAAAGCGAGCAATAGGCTCCAGGTCTGTTAAATAATATCTTGAACTTGTTAAGAGCAACAGGAAATCCCTCGAGTAGTTTCAGATCCTATCTTTTCTGCATCCCCTTGCCCCGTTCCTCTGCCTCCACTGTCCTATCTCAGGAGACACGATTCTAAGAGGAACAAATCGAACACGAACAACTTAGATTCTTAGGAGTTAATTCAAACCTCAACAATAACTTTGATTCTATGAGTGCCTTAGACGTTATAGGTGCTCAGCTAGTATGCATGGCCTGTGGGTGGACACACAGACGGATGGTTGAATGGGCTGCATGGTGGCAGTACAAGCAACCTGCCCTCTTTGGGGGGTTACAAGCTTGCTCTTAGTTATTAGTTAAGGTTATTAGGAAGGCTCTATGGGTGGTTGAGATATAGAAAGATTGCTTTAAAATGCAAATATAGATGTATTTGTATTCAAAAGATAAATTATGTGAATTAAAACATTCCATATTAAAGGAATGATTAATGGATTAAAATGAAAAGGCAAAAATGAAAATTTCAGATGTAAGAGGTGGGGCAGATTTCAAACACGAGGCAGAATATTGGTTCACTATGTACTGACTTCTCTGGGGAGACTTTCGCTCTTTTGGATCATTGTAGATACTGCTGGATGGTTAAAAATATATTCACCTTATAAACCAACTGAAAGCCACAGAATTGACTGGAATTCCTACACAGCTCCGAATCCAATATCTTTGTCACACCCGCAAGAAGTCAAAACAACTGACTAAAAGTGAAATGCTCAGTCAACCAATGTTTTGTCTACATAATTTTTAAAAACAAGTTTCGAATGACTTAGTCACAGAAAATACCTGGTGTTTTGGTTACAACACAGAGCTCTGGAAGAGGAAAAGAACGGAAAGTGCTTCCCCCAAAGTGGCTGGATCTTTCTTTATGCTTCCAAATAAAACTATCTAGAGGAGACAGAAGAGTTTCCCCCGGGGCTGCGCTACATGCAGACTCGAATCAGGCCACGTGTTCACGGGCAAGGATCACAAACAAGGCCTCTGGCAGCCTCAGCATTATTTTCCCTGGGGAACTCTCTCTCCCAAATCCCCAAGCAGCTCACCTTCATGCCCTGAATGTTCTTCAGCATCACATCTCCAATTCTTTGGTAATCTCCTCTGATGTGCGCATTCGAGCGGCCTTCCCTGCGAGCAAAGCATTGGAAACCAAAGTGTTAGCAGTGAAAACATGACCAGAAAGTGTGCCAGCCCCAGATGACAAAGTATCAACATTTATGTCTTCCTTTCCGATCACCTATTTGTACCTCTCCCTTCTCTGTGTGTCACAGAACGTTAGTGCCAGAAGGAGACTTTGAAATTACCCCAGTCATTCTGCAGACAAAGAATTCCACCTGTGCTTTGAAAGAGATACACGGAAGAGCCATTTTCTGTTCATTTTAATTTGGTCTCATTTTACATTCCTTTTCCCATCCCCACTTGGGTGATTTTCTCAGCATGAGAATAGCGTGGAGATGACTTGCAGTAACAAGCTGATGAAACTGATTCTTCCTTACAGATTGTGACTAACAGACACTTGTAAGAAGCAAGACTTAGCCTCAAAATCGAGGTTTCGGCTCTCAAGAGCCCTTAGTCTGATACAGACAAAGGGCTGTGTGAAAAGCCCTTGGGAAGAGAAAAATATAATTGAGGAAGTGCAGGAGACCCATGCACGGAGGTAGGTATGGGGAGAATGACCCAGAAGAGGGCAAGATGGGAGTCCCAGGTTCAGAGACAGGTCAGGGGTCCCCTATATATCCTGGATGGTAGATGACAAAGCTGTGGGCACTTTTTTTTTTTTTTTTTAACCTTTACTGGAGTATAATTGCTTTACAGTGTTGTGTTAGTTTCTATTTGTTACTGTACAACAAGGTGAATCAGCCATATGTATACGTGTATCCCCATAACCCCTCCCTCTTGTGTCTCCCTCCCACCCTCCCTATCCCACCCCTCTAGGTGGTCACAAAGCACCGAGCTGACCTCCCTGTGCGATGCGGCTGCTTCCCACTAGCTATCTATTTTACATTTGGTAGTGTATATATGTCCGTGCCACTCTCTCACTTCATCCCAGCTTCCCCCTCACCCCCTTGTGTCCCCGAGTCCACTCTCTACGTCTGCGTCTTTATTCCTGCCACTAGGTTCATCAGTACCGTTTTTTTAGATTCTAAATGTGCGTTAGGATACGGTATTATTCTCTTTCTGACTTACTTCACTCTGTATGACAGACTCTAGGTCCATCCACCTCACTACAGGTAACTCAATTTCGTTCCTTTTTATGGCTGAGTAATATTCCGTTGTATATATGTGCCACATCTTCTTCATCCATTCCTCTGTTGATGGACACTTAGGTTGCTCCCATGTCCTGGTTATTGTAAATAGAGCTGCAATGAACACTGTGGTACATGTATCGTTTTGAATTATGGTTTTCTGAGGGTATGTGGATGTGGGCACTTTTAACAGAGCGTTTGGGTATATATTTCTCTCTCTCTGGCTCCAGGCTGTATCTGATGTTGATAGTCCAGGGGCTTGAACGGCAGTGAGAAGAAGAAGAATAATAATGGTAGCTGGTGATTACTGAGTACTGGTTACAGTGCTGAGTGCATTACATCACTGAATCCTCGTGGCGGCACTGTGACCAGGTGCCACCATCACCCCCATTAAACAGCTAAATACTGAGGCACAAAGAAAGGAAGCAGCGTGTCTAATGTCAGTGGTCACGAGGCGGGAGCTTGTACCTGAGCCCAGGAGCCCAGCCTATACAACCTCTAACCGCAATACCCGTGCACATCTGCCAGTTTACCCGCTGAATTTCCCAGAGAAAATTAAAACATGATTTTCGGGCTTTCCTAGTGGCGCAGTGGTTGAGAGTCCGCCTGCCGATGCAGGGGACGCGGGTTCGTGCCCCGGTCCGGGAGGATCCCACATGCCGCGGAGCGGCTGGGCCCGTGAGCCATGGCCGCTGAGCCTGCGCGTCCGGAGCCTGTGCTCCGCAACGGGAGAGGCCGCAACAGTGAGAGGCCCGCGTACCGCAAACAAACAAACAAAAAAACAACAACAACATGATTTTCAACGACAAACCTGGCTAATATCTTCAAACCAACTGTTCAGGAGAGCCAGAGCCAACTTGAAGGAAAAGGAAGAATCAGACTGAAAAAAGGTACAAATCTGGGCACGGAAGTGAAAGGTACTCCGAGCGGAATAAAACACCTGCGGAGGGTGATGATTTACACCCAGAGATGCCACCGCCCTATGCCTCCAGCACCGGAAGCAGTGACCCCCTCTCGGCATTTGGAGCTTCCCGTAACTGCCAGCTCAACCTCTGATGCAGCAAGGATCTCAGGATGGGGAGAGGAAGGCAGGGAGGAAGGCACTTCATGAAGCAGCCCAGGGCGTAGAATACTCAGGGCCCATCAAAACAGGGGGGCTGGCTCCTCCCCTAGCTCCCAGCTCCACCCCCAACCAGGCAGTGACAACACCATATATTCCACTGGTTCTAACTGAGCATACGCTGTGAATTACATCACAGGGGAGACGGGCACCCAGACCCATTAGGGAATTAAAGTTTCTCTAATATAAAAGGAACAGACGTCCCTGGCGGCACAGTGGTTAAGAATCCGCCTGCCGATGCAGGGGACACGGGTTCGAGCCCTGGTCCAGGAAGATCCCACATGCCGCGGAGCAACTAAGTCCGTGCGCCACACTACTGAGCCTGCGCCCTAGACCCCGCGAGCCACAACTATTGAGCCCACGTGCCACAGCTACTGAAGCCCATGTGCCTACAGCCCGTGCTCCGCAACAAGAGAAGCCACGGCAATGAGAAGCCCGCGCACCGCAACGAAGAGTAGCCCCTGCTCGCCGCAACCTAGAGAAAGCCTGCACGCAGCAACAAAGACCCAACGCAGCCATAAATAAATAAATAAATTTTAAAAAATAATAATAAAATAAAATAAAAGGAGCGAGGGTACCCATGATGCTCCCAGCCCCTGCCAGGGTCTTCTACGTCTCCCCTAGGGCTGGCTTTCTTTACCTATTGCATTCTCTTCCACCGCAATGCAGAATCCCTTAATCCTTTCGCTTCCTCTTAGCTGCCAAAACAAACAAGTTGGCTGATGGCTTTAATTACTATTCACTTCTCCTCTAATTAAAATATGGATTCTCCCCTCAGCACTCCCTGAATTGGTTCTGTGCAAGTTTAGCCTTAACCTAATCCACCGAAGCAAGCACGTATTGTCACTTCTGCTCCTGGTCACTCTCTCTTGCGTAGCTGCGCCCAAAGTCCTGGCACTCTGTTCTCCGGCTTCTGGAAGCCTCTGTCTCCAGCCCCCTGGTTTCTATCTTGGTCAGATCTTCAGTCCTCTTTGCCAAGCTCTGCTCTTCAGGCCACTCCTAAGATGCCTCTGTGTTGGGAATCCAGCCCTGGTTATCTTCTCTCTTTGCTTTCTACTTCTCCCTAAGCAAGCCCTTCTATTCCCCATGGTTTCAATTCACGATGCCAAATCTATGCCTCGATAACCTGGGTAATTATTTCATACCTTCGAGAGGGAACTGCATGAGTGACCCACAGGCATCTCAAACTCAGGGGATTCTGCAGAGTTAATTGCTGCCAAAACCCAATCTTTCCCTCCACTTCCTTCCTTAATGAGGTGGCTGCCCTGCGTCAGCCTCAAGCTACGAGCTTCGGTTATCCACACTGGTCCGCCTCCCTGATCCTCAGCCGTCGGGGTCACATTCTCCCCCAAAATGGGCTCAGCGGAGAATGCTCAGGCGTCTGACGGGGACCAGCCTTCCCCCCGAGACAGCCCTCAGCTCGCGATCAAGTATTATTCCAGCCCGTCAGCCACAGGGTTGTAGCATCTCTGGATTTTTGGCACATGGCTATTAATCGAGTCACGATGGAGATGTTTATCGTTTGGCCATCCTGAGGATCCTGCGTGTGTCTGGGTGCGGCTGGGAATTTACTGGCTGCTCTTCTCCTTACACACCTGGGGCAGAAAGGAGCTCCCGCCCGAAGTGGGGGCGTTCCTGCTGTTCAGAACCCCCCACCCCCACCCCGCACCTTCAACATCACAGGAAAAGTTCTCCTTCCCTCCCCGCCACATCTGAACAACAAAGGAGGACCTAACTGCTGAGCCAGAACGGCCTGATTTCAGCAAAAGGAGGGAAGACACAATGTAAACTTGATTTCCAGGTCTGTAGCTATTATCTTGGAACTTAAATCACTGACCCCAAAACTTCCAAACGGACGTGCCATTTGACAACGCACGTGAGAAAGGTCTTTAGTTAATCCACAGGACATAATTTAAATGTTTTAGCGAGAATGCCCTGGATTGCGGGTGGGAGCAAAGGGAGAAACAGGCGTCTCAGCTCCCATTAGCACTGAACAATCCTTTCCCTCTCATGGAGAGCACCCCGACCCAAGGGAAACGAAAAGCAGCAAAGCAGACTGGGAGGAGGGGCGGGGAGCGGTGATGGAGGCCAAACTTTATTGACTTCGCTTCCTTTCTTCTTCGCCAGCTACTTATTAAAAGAAAACGTGCTGATGTTAAAACCCCAGACGCAAGGAGACCTTCCTTCCTGCATCGGCCGGTCAGCAGAACCTTATCTATTTCTCTAAACCTTCAGCGTCTTTACTTTCATTTTAGAAATTTCTCTGGGATAGCATCGCTGGTCCCCTGTGCGCAGGGAACACCCTGATGTCAATCCACCGAGGGGGGGCAGCTCTAGGCCATGTGGTGACAACAGGCTGGGGCCTGGGAAGTTCATGCAAGCAGCATAGGCAGCTCAGCCCCCTCCCTGTCCCCTCTCCATTGCAGCACCCGGCAAGTGCCAGCCCCGCTTGGTTCCAGAACATGGAATCAGCCCACAGGAAAGGGGACGAGACCTGATGCTCTTGCTGCCCTGTACAGAACTACCGTCGTGTTTTACACTTCCTCTACATGTTAATGCCAGCAAATCCACAAGTCCAAAGCACTGGCTTTACTGTAAAGAGCTAAAAGGTCACTTTAGGGACTCCCCGGTGGTCCCGTGGTTAGGCCTCCGCACTTCCAAGGCAGGGGGCGCAGATTCGATCCCTGGTTGGGGAATTAAGATCCCACATGCCGTGCAGCGCATCCAAAACAACAAAAGGTCACTTTACCGTGGAGAACATAAAAAAGTAATTATATCTCTTCCGGAACAGCCTCTGGATGTTAACCTCACAAGAAAAGAGTCCTTGTTTGGAAGATGGGGACACATACTTGTTGTCTGGGTAATTACCACGCGGCAACGCAGCTGAAAATTCTTTTGACAATTTCACTTTGGAAACCCATGTACCAAGAAGCCTTCCAGATGCTAAATTCTGACCTGGACACCACGATTAATGTGCTCCCGGGAGCAACTACACGTTATCTCAGCACAAGGCTGAACACACACACACACACACACACACACACACACACACACACACACACTCACATACACACTCACCACACACACACACCCTCACACGGAATCTGAGGCTTCCCAACCCTCCGTAAACATTTCATTGACCACTACGTGAGCTGGTCAGCAGCTCAGCAACAGGCAGACCGAAGTCTGGCCCTGCCCTCCCACTCAGAACAAAGAACCATCTCATCAGATTAAAACATGAAAGCAAACCATGCAGCCTGGAGTGGGAAGGCTGACTTTTTCAACCCGGCTCTGTGTCGGGGTGCTCTCGGACCCCAGGAAAACAGATTGAACTTTGTGAATTTTTAGGCCTCATTTGCAAAACACACTTCATGCCCTAATTCTTACTGTTCCTTGTGGCTCCTATGATTCTCGATGGAAAGAAAAAAAAAAAAAAAGGCTGTGATTGTGTGTGCTTGTGTATCTATGTAAATAAAAGCATAATATGTAAATGAGCAAATGAGTAAAGACAAATTTTCCATTAAAATGTAGGGTAGGGAGGGTGACTGGGTTCAAAAAGCCAACAAATTAGCCAAAGGAATAGATTTTTATATGTGTGTGTATATATTTATATTAGCCACATGTAATTAATAGTTGTGGATTTCAATATTCTTTGATGACTTTCAATATCCTTTGAAATCCCTGGAGAGGAAAATCCCATTAATGTGAACATTAATTCACATCCCCACTTGTGGGGAAGGCATTTGCGCGAGAGGTGTCCCCACTGGGCCAGGGTACACGGTTTCTCTCCAGCAGTGACAGGTAAGGGATCCATCCTGTCCTTCAGTGCAGGTGGGACACGGCAGCCTCATCTCTCCGCCTTCAGTTACACTGGGTTGCTTAAAGCTATGGGGGGGGGGGTGGGGTTTCTTCTCCCGAGCTTTAACACCAGGTCCTGTTTAATAAGAGGCACAAGTTACAGCCCACTCATAGGCAGGCCTGACAGCACCCAGACGAGACCTGGGTTCAGTACTGTTAACGGCCACGTATTGAAACGCAGCCGAACAGAAAGGCCGTTTCAAACTCATAAGCGGCCTGGCGAGTGCTCTCAAGTGTTTCCCAGCAGAAACCCACCTGCGATTCAGGCAACTGGAAAAATCATTTGTTTTTCTAAAAAAAGTAGCTTGCTCTTAAAGCACAGTGGACTAATAACCGTCAGGAATACAGCAGATAATCCAAGAAAAATAACTCCTGCCTATGCCTGAGAACAGGCAATTTTACTCATGTGTTAAAAGGAAACAATCACCAACCACCGCTGTCCCTGGGACCCTAGGTGGACAGTGGGAAGCTGAGTCAGGACAGAATATAGTGGGAAGATCGCAGTGTCTTTCTCGCCTTTGAAACAAAGATGAAATTTTAAATTTTAAATAAATTTATATTAAAAAAAAGTGTACACACATCCCCCCCCGCCACGGTACACCCATGATCCATATCTTGTTCTAACTTCCTTCCACTGTGTATTTTTTCCAAGCTGTTTTCCAGGTAGATCACGCTGCCTTGTCTCCAGTGAGTTTCATTGCTTACTTTGAGAGTAATGATTTTAAACCCATTTTGCACAGTCTTCTTTTTAAAACCAATGAAAATCTTCTTCAAGCAAAAGCTTTTACACAAGAGAAGTAGCCCTGATCTGCCTGAAGCAGGGAGCGGAGGGGTCAGAGAACCGCCTTGGAGTCTTGCGTTTTAAATCAATGACTCTGATTTCTAAGAAAGTGGATGGTGGGGCATTCGGTCCTAATGCGAAAGGCAGACTGCGTCCACTGTCTGTCTTCCACTCAGAGTTCCTCCCCTTTACGTCTCCAAAACTGTGCTGTCCAATACAGTATCCACATATGGTTACTTAAATTTTAACTTTACTTAAAATAAAATTTAAAAATTCAATTCCTCAGGCACACTAGCCCTATTTCAAGGGCTCAAGAGCCGCATGTGGCTAATGGCTGTTGTATTGAACAACGCGGACACAGAGTATCTCCATCACCACAGTTCCACTGGAGAGCACTGCTCTAGACAGAACACCAGAGAATAAGCTAACAGCTACTGCTTCTGCCGCCTGGTTCATGGGCTCCAGGGAAAGTTAGAAGTGGGGTGTGGGGCTTCCCTGGTAGCGCAGTGGTTAAGAATCCGCCTGCCAATGCAGGGGACACGGGTTCGAGCCCTGGCCCGGGAAGATCCCACACGCCACAGAGCAACTCAGCCTGTGCGCCACAACTGCTGAGCCTGCACTCTAGAGCTCGTGAGCCACAACTACTGAAGCCCACGTGCCACAACTACTGAATCCGGCGTGCCTAGAGCCCATGCTCTGCAACAAGAGAAGCCACCGCAATGAGAAGCCCGTGCACCGCAACGAAGAGTAGCCCGCTGGGCTTCCCTGGTGGCGTAGTGGTTAAGAGTCCGCCTGCCGATGCAGGGGACGTGGGTTCCTGCCCCGGTCTGGGAAGATCCCACGTGCCGCAGAGCGGCTGGGCCCGTGAGCCATGGCCGCTAGGCCTGCGTGTCCGGAGCCTGTGCTCCGCAACAGGAGAGGCAACAGTGAGAGGCCCACATACCGCAAAAAAAAAAAAAAAAAAAAAAAAAAGAGTACCCCCGCTCGCCGAAACTAGAGAAAGCCTGCGTGCAGCAACGAAGACCCAACACAGCCAAAAAATAAAAACAAGTTATAAAGTAAATAAATCTATAAAAAAAAAAAAAAAGAAGTGGGGTGTGGTCCTCCCTAGCTTTACACTGAACAACTTCTGGCAAGGCACTTCCCTGTCAGAGCCTTATTTTCCATAGGCATAGAGATGGCGATAGGCCCACCAGACTGTTTGGATTGTCAAAGGAGACAATTTAAGGGAAAATGCTTTAAAAGATACTGTAGACGTGCAAGGTGTTTTACCGTATACATATCTATGGTCTTTTTTTTTTTTAACACCTCTAGAATACTGACGGTTTCTGTTCTGGAAAAGGGTCAGATGCCCAATGGTCTCCTGGCATGAGTAGAAAACAGAACAGGAGCTCTGGAGCTCTGCCCGGGCTCTGCTTCCAAGTCTTTTCAGGCTGCTGCTGGCTGCCTCCTCGGTGCAGGGCACAGGGAGAGATGTAACTGGAACACAAGCTCTCAAAGCACGGAAACTGTGGCCTGTCTGGTTCACTGAACGCTGAGAACGGTGCCTAATACACAGTAAGGGCACAGTAAATATTTGCTGAACGAACGAAAGTGACCATCTTGCCGTAAAAACTCTAGGATTAGAAAAAATTCAAATCCATCTTCTCAGACTCTAGACCCAAAGGCGATACTTATGCAGACAAAGTCACCATAGGGCGAGTGGTGACCAGATGCCACGAGCTTCCTGCCACTTTCGAGAGGAGGACAAATACCACTGGAGAGTGCTCAGGGCAGAAGGGCCAGCGGTGCTGATCTCCCGGAGCCAGAGCGGGAAGGAAGGACGCAATTCTGGAGACCAGGGTGCTGGATGGGGCTCTGCCGGCTTCTGCCATGTGGCCAAGGGTGAGCCGTGCTCTCATGCTCTCCTCTGAAGAATGAGGAGTCATGGCAGATGCTGTCCCAGCCCCCTTCCAGGTGTTTAAAACCCTGTGCTTCGACAACACAGCTTCAAAGACGCCAATGACGGGTCAGCTCAGACCTAAGTCCAAGTCATGCCTCTGTCACTTAAGAGCTGTGTGGCCATGAGCAAGGAGTTTGACCTCTCTGAGCCTCATCTTCCCAATCATAAAATGGGAAAAACAACACCCACACCCGGGGGAATTCTTTTTCACCAAGGATCGGCAAGCTTTTTCTGTAAAGAGCCAGACAGTAAGTACTGTAGGCTTTGCAGGCCATCCGAGCTCTGTCCCAACTACTCAACTCTGCTGATGGCGCACGAAAGCAGCCGCAGACAATAGGGAAAAGGACGGGCGCAGCTGTGTTCTAAATAAAACTTTATTAACACACACACAGGGGGCAGAGCAGATCTGGCCACGGGCTGTAGTTTGCCAACCCCTGATTTTGAAGATCAAGTGGGAATAGCAGAGTGGTCATTTTGACTAGTAATGCCAACCTGGCAATGGTATAAGGTACATGAAGAGTCTGCATGTAATAAGTGCTCACTAATGGAAGTTTATTATTAATATTAATGCCACAAACACTGCATTGTGAATACTGGTTTTCTAAGTGTAAAAGCACTGCGGTCCTCATCTGCCAGGCCTCCTTCTGCTTCGGGTTTTTGAAACGTAACAACAGACAAATTTAATAATCTTCAAGATCTACCCCGGAGGAAACCAAGACATTTTCATGAATTTGATTTGTATTTTGAGCACTTATTGTGTGCTGGTCCTTGTGTTTGGTGTAATGAGTACTATTCATTCTTTTGTTTTTAAATACGACTTTTAAAGCTTACACTCCACTTACAGTTATTACAAAATATTTGGCTATATTCCCCGTGTTATACAATACATCCCTGTGGCCTATCTTACACCCAATAGTTTGTACCTCCCATTGCTGTGAAAAAGTACTTTCTGTGATGATGGAAATGTCTTTTATGTCTGCTGTCCAGTACGTAGCCACTAGCCGCATGGGACTCATAGCCCTTGAGATGTGACTCGTGTTACTGAGAAACTGAATTTTTAATTTAAATTATTTTAAACAAACCGCTCCAAGTGGCTAGTGGCTACCGCATGGGACAGTGCAGCTTTAGATGTCCTCGTTTATCCTTGTCTTACATTGTTTTCCATTTGTGAACTGTCTCAGAATCTGTGTGGAAGATGAGGCATAAAAGGATTTAAAACCACAACAAAAAATGAGCCTTAGCAAGAGCTGTGATGCAGTTTACCAACGAGAAGTCATACATTCGTTCAGACAGGCAAATATCACCCGAGTTCCACCCTAGTCTAAGGGACACAGGAATAGCTCCCCCGCCTCCCCCGAGGAGACGACCGTCTCGGCAGATGCTAAGACGTGCGCGTCAGCAGCTGAGCTTCCAGGTGAACCGTGAGGGGCGGGCGACCAGTAACTGTCTCGGGAAGTCAGAGGAGGAGAGCCGGAGGTTAGCGGGGAAGGAGGGAGGGAGGAATCACGGCGTCTGAACCGGGCTAAGTCAATTTTACAGGTGGAAAAATCAATGCGGTTAATCGACTTTGCTGGATTCAAGAGTGATTCAGGATTCCTGACATGAGGGGTCATCACCCTAACTTCCTGCTCATGACAAAAACTCACGACGGCTGGAACGCTGGGAGCACGTCAAGGCTGCGAGGCAGTGGGATTCAACATCAGACAAGAACGTTCCAAGAGACAAGGCACCACAGCTGATTTTACTCTCAAAGAGTAAAGTCATTGCGGCACTAAGCGCACCACGGTGAAGACAGGAGCCCGCCGCCCATAAGAATTATCCAGCCATGAAGAAAGCGTGTGGGGTGGGAATGATTACTCCGTGAGATAATTACAGGCGTTCTCCACAGTCAACCTTTACAAATATTTTGATCTTGGGCAACAGCAAAATATCATAGAAATCAGAGCTTTTCCTTATGTGGATGTGGGAAACGGTCCATCGACATCAACTTTGGGGGGAACCAAAGCGTTCATTTCACATAAACTACCTGCAGGGGCAAAGCCAGCCAGTGGTGCACGGCGTGGCAGGAACCAGCAGCCACTGGCGACCTCTCCAAAGCATGGTGGCCAGGGTCCGGTCCATCCTCGGTGATCCAGAGGTGAAGCGTGGGGGGCAGACTCTCCGGGTTGAAGGGAGGGGAGGGGGAGGCATGTGCACGTGTGTTTCTCTGGGTTGAAAGCGGGGGGAGGCATGTGCATGTGTGTGGTACAGGCATGTGCTCCTGCCTCAACCACAAGAGGATGCTACCCCTCTCGAGAGAGGATGCTGTGAGAAACTGCTCTGACGGAAGGGCGAGCTAGCTGCCTTTGGGAGTGGTGGCCACTGCAGCCCCCAGGGGCTGGTAAAAAGAACAGCGTCTCTGCCCACCCTGCTTACAGGACCCTCAGGTGTACAAGCTCATGAAAACAGGCTGCCCGGTCACAGGGCTCCTTTCTGCATTTCCCATAATGATCCCAAGTTCAAACACAGGTCAGAGAAGTCAGTGTGTTAATTAACATCAAAGGTCTCCACCTCAGAATAAAAGCACAGCATCTGACCCGCTGGGATGATCGCTCACCACACCCCTCACAGGGTCACTTAAGAAAGGTAAAAAAAGCCTGTTTTTACTTCCCTACCTGTTTAAAATAAAGCCCATGGACCTCACAGAGCTGTGGGGCCATGAACGGAAACTATAATGGGAGATGAAAAGAGCCTCCAAGGATGAGGAAGATGCCGAGAAGCGAGACTTGGCATTGCGAGGTCCGCCTTCAGATGGAAAGGCACCTGGACAGGTAAGCCCCACCCACCCTCAACAGCGTTCTGAATCAGTAAGATGACAAGAGCTGAGCTCTCAGCTTAGGTACCATTTTAGCTTTAAACGGAGGTCTTATGTTCAATGTAACCCATCCAGGCCTGGCTGCGAAGGCTGACTGGGTCAGAATGGAGGCAATTCAATCGGCAGACGCACCTGCCACCCTCCGTGAGGTTCCAGTAAGTTAATTCAGGGAAGCGCTTGGCAGTGCCCACAGAGAGCCCACAGGCGTGGTGGCCCTCGTGTGCAAGGCACTGTTTTGAAGGCTCTGGTCTTATCCTGCACTGGATTCCCTGTGACTTTCTTTTCGCTATTTTGAAAAAGTTGTGGCTATATATATACAACCTAGCATTTCCCTTCAAAACTATTTTTTAGGTGTACAGTTCAGTGGCATCAAGTACAGTCACATTGCTGTGCAACCACCAGCACCAGGCTTCTCTAGAACTTTCTCATCTTTCCGAACTGAGACTCCATATGCCCTGAACACTAACTCCCCATTTCCCTCTACCCAGCCCCTGGCAGCCACCGTTCTCTTTTCCATCTCCATGAATTGACTACTCCAGGTGCTTCATAGAATTGGAATCATATAGTATTTGTCCTGGCTTCTACTTCACTTAGTATAATGCCTTTAAGGTTCATCCACGTCGTAGCAGGTGTCAGACTGTCCTTCCTTCTAAAGGCTGAATAATATTCCATTGCATAGATCGACCACATTGGGTTTATCCATTCACATGTCAATGGCCGTCAGGTTGTTTCTACCTTTTGGCTATTGTGAATAACGCTGTTATGAACACGGATGCATGAGTTATCTGTTTTGAGTTCTTTCTTTCAAATCTTTTGAGTAGATACCTAAGAGTGGAACTCCTGGATCATATGGTAATTCTGTATTGACTTTTTTGAGGAATCCCTATGTTTTTCTCTCAATGATACCCAGAGCTGGTAGGATGATAAGAAAAATATTCTATTCACTTTTGTTCTATGATGGTTCACTGGTGCTTCTTTATGTAAAGATGTCCCACTTTTGGGGGCGGATACAAACGATCTTCTCACCCATTCAGTCGTCTCCACTCCACTTCAAGCTCAGCCACAGTGAGACAGAACCACTCCGCCAGGGAAGCTCATCACAGCCTGCAAGACTGCCACAGCCCCAGAAGAGGAGCCTCCTTTCCGCTCTGCATGCACACCTGATCCCTCGTCCTGTCTCTCCTCCCCAGAGAAGCCCCCAGCATCCTGAGGCTGCACCTGCACCCTGGGGAGCCTCAAACCATCTCTGCCCCCTGGGCCTCACTCTCCAAATCACGCTCCCCTCTGGCACCCTCCACCCCCGCCCTCTCATTCTTTCTTCAAATCTCTGGTGGTTTCTCCAGCTTCCTTTGCTGGCTCTTGCTCTGCCATAAGCCATGATTATAGAAAGGTGCCCCCCAAAGTATATTCAACAAGATTCTGCCCCTGGCTCTCTCTCTTTTTTTTTTTTTTCGGTACACGGGCCTCTCACTGTTGTGGCCTCTCCCGTTGCGGAGCACAGGCTCCGGACGCACAGGCTCAGCCGCTCCACGGCATGTGGGATCTTCCCGGACCGGGGCACGAACCCGTGTCCCCTGCATCGGCAGGCGGACTCTCAACCACTGCGCCACCAGGGAAGCCCTCCCTGGCTCTCTTTTGTCTCAACATTCTCTTCCTTAAAGATCTGATTCTTCTTGTGGATAATTTCCACATCTACACCACTGCGTCTGATTTCTTTCCCAAGTCGGAGACTGGCGTTTCCAACTGCCTGTACGGCTTCATTATTGACCCCTCGAAGTTGATGCACAAGCCCCTCTTCCCTCCACTTTACTTGCTTTTTCCCTTTTCTTCTTCCATGTTGCTTTTAATTTCACGACCATCCTCCCAGTCAGCCAGGCTCAAAGCTCCAGGGACCTCCCCTTCGCTTCCCCTTTGTCCCACGAGCCCTGAGACTTGGTGAATTTCCATATGGGGGTCTTTCCAGCCCTCTTGCCTGAACTTCTGCTCTCCTACCAAGCGACGACGCTACCTCAAGGTTCTTCTAAAAAAAGAAACCCAGCTGATCCTTCTTCGAAGCTGTGTGCCCACAGCCAACGCCGAGTGCCTCCTTGCATGCCCCTCCTTGGGTCCCAGCTCCCCGCCAGCTGTCAGCCGAGTTCCGTCCCCAGCAGAACCCACCAAGACGCACTGTTCCAGGGCAGGTCTGCATCCATCTCTCGGGAACGACTTGGCCAGTTTGCCCTCAGCACCTGTCAGTCATTTCAGGGCTGGAATCTGGGGTTCCTGCCCAAAGACCAAAGACCTTTAGTGGCTTTCTCTGAATGCATTTGAACAGCTGAGTAAAACGTCCTTGCTTTCAAAAGGAAAAGCGTTCTGCATGTTTTCAGAAGTCACCGAACCTGTTCTGTTTCCTTGTTTTTGAAGGAACAGGGCAACTTGGGCTTGGGCTAGAACGAAAGGGTCCAGCCTCTTCTCAGGTGTGTTAACTTAGGAGCACGCACCATTTGGACAGGGGCAGGTGTGTTTACTCAGCTGGGGTCCGGTTGAATCATTTGGGAAAACTTCCTGGTAATTTTTCTGCCCTATGATTTGCCACTGCTGATGGAAGTATATGACAACCTAACTTAGGCCTGCAAAGAAAGGCATGGTGGCTGTGATATTTAAGCCCCAAATCTGGGGGACCTTGAGGTGCATTGTAAACTTTAGACTTCTTTCTATTAACAATAATTAAAAACATTATTACTGAATAAAGTCTGGAGTTTAGTGGATAATAATGTAGTGTTAAGAGAGAAAGGACAGGTCCAAAGTGGAGTTACTTGGGCTAAAACCAAGACCTAATACCTAACCTAACTGCAGTTACAACCTCCCCCAGGAATGTAGTCCTTGCCAGTCAGTCAGGAATTTTCCGGTCAGCACCAATGAGGTCATCTGGCACGTGGGCCCTCTCAATCCCCAAACGAAGATGAGATCACCTGCCACACAGACCCCTTCTGCCCCCCAGGTAGGTTACCTACGTCCGAAATAATGTTTTTTATTCTTTGTTTTGCCTTTAATGACCGTTCCCTTCCTGGAGCTCCTCGGAGCTCCTCTCTACTAGCTAGATGGAATGCTGCCCGTTCATGAATCGTCTAATAAAGCCAATCAGACTTTCAAAATTTACTCACTCGAATTTCGCTTTTTAATAGAACCAACACTGGTTCCTTAGTTTTGACGAATGTGCCCAGTGATATAAGGAGTTGACGTCAGTAGGAGGGGAGGGGAGACGAGTGTGCCGAAATTCTATTCTCATGGCAACTTTTCTCTAAATCTAAGATTTCCATTTATAGAAGTTTACATTAAAAAATGGTCTGGGGACTTCCCTGGTGGTCCAGTGGGTAAGACTCCACGCTCCCAACGCAGGGGGCCCAGGTTCGATCCCTGGTCGGGGAACTAGATGCTGCATGCCGCAACTAAGAGTCCGCACGCTGCAACCAAGGCCTGGCGCAGCCAAAATGAATGAATGAGTGAATGGATAAGTATTAAACAATTTTTTAAAATGGATAAAAAAATACTAAAAACATTAAAAATGGTCCATCTTCCCCACCTTTTTCTGTGTGGGACAGGACATCGAGCCCTTTACAGACACTGTCCCATTTAGTTGGTGTGACGGCCCTGTGGAGACTGCACCCCACACCTTACAGGTGAGGAAACGAGGCCATGCAAGGCCACGGACAGCTGGATGTGGACCTCAGGTGGCGTGATGGAGGACGCAGGCACAGCCATCCCACGCCACGTGAGCCAGGCCACATCTCCCATCTCAGAGTATCAATACACACACACACACACACACACACACGAGTCTGTCAGTCAATAACCCGGAGCAAACTCCTTTCTTAATAAACTCCATGTGATCCATTCTTCTCATTGAACATATTTGCTCATGGCTTGCCTCTTCTGCGTGGGCATTAATGGCCCACGTGTCCTCCAAGACAGAACTGGCCAGTGACGCCCTCTGCCCACACTGGACATGGCCCACTCATCCACGAGAGGGCCTGGCCTTCCTTGCCCCACAAGCCTGCCTCCTCCTCTGAGACCGCAAGTCCCCAGCGGGCGAAGCCTGACACTCACCAGCTCACTCCCCCACCCACCCACCTGGCTCACCCATGCACTCATTCATTCACTCATTCAGTCATTGCTCATAGAAGAAACCAGAGTTATATGCCAAATGCAAACCAAGGAATCAGAGAATCTTCAGTGTGTCACAGGCAGTCTACAACAGTTGTTTCAGAAAAGTCTCATCTCAAGAAGCAATTTAAAATGCAAATTTCTGGGTCTGACCCCAATGTTCTAATTAAGGAGGGCCAGGTGGGGCCTGGCAGTCTGTATTTTTTCAAAACTTCCCTGGCCCATCAACCTCAGGTGACCCTGATGCCCTGCCAGGTTTGGGGTTTCGCCCAATAGATAAGTACCTTCTGGAAATAGGCAACCTCAGCTCAAGAAACCCCGAGGCAGAGGAGCTCATTACCTCATAGGGCAGCCTCTCATCACCAAGCTGCACTTACTGTGAGGAAACCCTTTTCTATACTCGGACACAAGGTGCCTCTTTGGAAATTCACTCCTTTGTTTAAATTTTGTCCTCTGGTACAATTAAGATGATGCCGACGCCCCTCTTTCATACAACCAGCCTGAAAAGGGCCATCCTATTTTCCAAAATCTTCTCCCTTTTAGGCCAAATGCCCATACTTCCAACAATTTTTAAAAAATGAAATGCATTCTACTATTATCCCATTTCAAACGTGAAACTCCGAATTGGGTACGGTATTCTGACGGAGCTCAGAGCCTTCAAGTTTCAAGGGGCAATCCTTTCCCATGCTCTGGTCTCCTTCTAATGAGGTAGAGTCTATGGAAGAGGTTCTTGACCTTGGCTGCACGTTGGAATAATCACCTGGGAAGCTTTAGGAACTATTGATGCTTAGGGCCTACCTCTCAAGAGATTCTGATACAACCGTCTGGGGCTCTGCCTGGTTATCAAGATTTTTTTTTTTTTTTTAAAGGTTCTAGGTGATCTTAATGAGCAGCCAATATTGAGAGCTACAGATCCGACAGACGTTGATCTCTCTCTGTGTTATTCTATTGGCTCACACTGAACTCATTCACACTCAACCTTTTGCCCTGAATCCCTGCCGAGCCAGGTCTTCCTCCTCATGCCCTTGATGAACTAATTAGCTGAGCTTAATGGCAGGCTTTTACAATGACCCCCAGTAACTGACTCTCATCAGTTTGGTGTGGGTCCACCGTTGTAAGGCTACTGAACGTCAAGTCAACTGAGCTGCGTATTGACGATCTGCTCTCTCTTTAGCTTTGAGCTTCTGGTATCTTCACGGAAAGCATGAATAAAATTGTAGATCTCTGAACGATACTCTACTGAAAATTCTATGGGAAATAAATGACAGCAGGTGCTTTTTAAGCCATTGGATATCCTTTCACAGATAAGGGCTAAAGATTTATGGTCACAGATAAGTCCAAGAGCATGGCGTCATTCCTAGAATGAAATGTTTCATACAGCTCTCCCAAGTTCTCTGGTGGCAGTGTTAGGTAGTCAGACACGCCCCGTCCTGGATGGGGATCATCTTTCCCTCCCCCATCTGGACACTGGTGATCAGAACATGCCCAGAGGTCCTCCCTCTTGTGGTCAAGGACCACCGCTAAGTTTCCAGCCATATCAGGACCAAGCAAGATAGAACTGCCAGAACAGGTGGGTGCAGGCGCAGCAAGACCCAAAAGGTGACTCAGAGTAACAGGGCGGGGTTCGTTATGCCGTAATTATAATAAATTAGCATTGCAGTTTTTGTTCCTCCCCCCACCGTGTTTCACTTCGATGCTTATGGGTAAGCACCTATGCACTAAGGGAGAAGTAATAATAACCTAAAGCTGTCCATCAACTTGTCAGTCAGATGACGCAGGACACAGGGAGGGACCACTGCTCTAAAAAACCCAACCCGACCCCCACCGTGGGACTGCTTCTGGTTTCCAGACAGCCCGCTCTTGTCCTTTCTCAGGAGCATACTTTTGCTTTAACAAAACTCTTGATACTTAAAACTGCTCTATGCCTCTCGTCTGAATTCTTTCCCTTGAGAGGACAAGAAGCAAGGAAACGGCTGTTCTGCAGCAGCTAGCGCAAGCCCCCATGCTGGGCTGCCAGGGTGCTGCCGGCGGAGGACGTCTCCTGTGTGTGACCGCCCCAGTCTTATTTATTTATTTTATTTTTAAAAATTTACCTATTTATTTATTTTTGGCTGCACTGGGTCTGCGTTGCTGCGCACGGGCTTTCTCTAGTTGTGGGGGCTACTCTTCGTTGCAGTGCGCAGGCTTCTCATTGCGATGGCTTTTCTTGTTGCGGAGCACAGGCTCTAGGCGTGCGGGCTTCAGCAGCCGTGGCACGTGGGTTCAGTAGTTGTGGCACATGGGCCCTAGAGCGCAGGCTCAGTAGTTGTGGCGCGTGGGCTTAGTTGCTCCGCGGCATGTGGGATCTTCCCGGACCAGGGCTCGAACCCGTGTCCCCTGCATTGGCAGGCGGATTCTTAACCACTACGCCACCCGGGAAGCCCTCCCCAACCTTATTTAAATCAACTGCCATGTGGACCAAAACTGCTCTAGTGATACCATCTCAAGATGCTCTGAGCCTATAGGAAGACTGTATTAATACACATCTCACTGGCCAGAAAATGAACTGTTAATTGGTTTCTCCAGAGCTGGAAGGTCTTTGACTCCATTATGAAAGCACCATTCAACTTTGTATGAATGAGGAGACGATATGGCAGAACACAATCGAAAGGCTTCCAGTAAATTTTGGGAAGGTAAAGTTAGATTTTGTAGAATATTTTTTTTAATTTCAAAAAGTGGTATTTCTCTTGCATTCATAGCACAGACTCTAAACTGGCATTTTCAGTCTTTCCCCATCTTCAGTGAAGCTGATTTTCTACCTGCTCTTTCTCCGTCCTGGCTGTGCTCCCCTCCCGGGGGCATCTGAGTGAAGTCTCCTACTTCCTTCTATCACAGCAAAGAGAGCTGCACTTGAATATCTCCAGGCATAAAAAACATACAAAGTCAGACGTCTGAGCACATCTGCTTCCCAACACAGGGAGCAGCTCTGCGAGCCTGTTAACTGGTGCCTGAATCTCGTGCTTGGAATCACCTGGGGCAGGACCACCTCGTCCAGAGCTCCTGCAGGCCCTAACAGTCACTGAACACCCACGAGACCACTCTGAACCAAACTCACCTGTAGTGAGGATGGATACAGTAAACAGTGGGTTCCACTTCCACCCGAAACATAGCAGAAAATGTCTGCTATCATCTCCTGGCATTTTTCAAATGTGTGTTTAGTAGATAGACAACTCCTCATGTTTCTACACATGTCTTTTAAAAAAAAAACCCCGTAAGAATTTTCTATAGGGTACTTCCCTGGTGGCGCAGTGGATGAGACTCCATGCTCCCAATGCAGGGGGCCTGGGTTCAATCCCTGGTCAGGCAACTAGATCCCACACTCTTAGTGCCACAACTAAGAGTTCGCATGCCACAACTAAGGAGCCCGCCTGCTGCAACTAAGGAGTCGGCGAGCCGCAACTACGGAGCCCTGGAGCTGAACTAAGAAGACCACGTGCCGCAACTAAGGAGCCCACAAGCTGCAACTAAGGCCCGGCGCAACCAAATAAATAATTTTTAGAAAAAGAATTTTCTATAAAAGACTCCACTTTAGGCCAAGGGTACATCAGACTTTGCATTCTACAGTACAGACAGTTTTTCCTGAATTTTTGCACTCACATATCAGTCTTTTATATGGTATTTAATAAACAGACTTAACATTATTTTTAGCCAGCCTGCTCTTCCTGGATACTTAGGTCAGTTCCAATCTTTTAATTCTGCTACGGCTCTCTTTGCCATTTGTCATTTCACATATTAGAATGTACCCTTAAGATAAATTCCTAGCAGTGGGATTCAAGGTAAAAGTGTATGTGTGTGTGTGGTGTATGGGGCTCTTATTTTTCTTTATAAACACTGTGAAATATTACACTGAAAGCTACGTGAGACGTATAATACTTAAATGACTATAAAGCAAGCACCAGTAAAATGTTACCAACCCCCCTACAAGTCCCTCCTTTGCCTCTACCCTTTATAACCCGCATCATCCTTCCAGAAGAAGTTACTGTATTCTGTGGTGTTCATTTAATTATCATCAGAAAACATGCATTTTGAAGAACTGTAAGCCAAAGGAAAAGGAATCCAGGATGAGATCTAACACGTGTAGATTTAACAGGAAATCACCGTAAGCTTGGCTTGTCTGAAGCCAGCTTCTCGCTTTATCTTAGCTCATGGGTGCTGCTTATAAGGAACAACATAAAAATAACTGAGAAACAGAAAGAAAGAGTTGGTGGTGCGAGACAGAACACGGGATTGTACTCACCACAGGGCGAGTCGTTGCTCAATTTCCTTGAGAAAGTTTGTATGAAATTTGTGCAAAGGTTCAAAATTCGGGAAAATGAGACTTTTCAAGGTTTCGGGCATGGAGTCCTCTTTGCTTACTGTGCTCTGAAACCACTGGGAATAAAAAGAGGACACTCTTAGGGGCGTTAAGCTGAAGGATGAAGGTCTGCAACTCTTCAGACGTAACGCTGCAGCCCACCACGCGTGGAGGCTAAAGGGCTTTCCTGCCGCGTCTGTAGAATTTCAAGAGCATCAGGGGCTTTCAAGCTTTACTGCTTTCCCTCCTTTCATTAGGTGGGGTAAGAAGTACCCATCTCTTCGTTACCGCTTCCTGAAGTTTGTTACCAATTGACTGTGGAAGTCGGGACAAATCTCTGAAGTGGGCAGATACTGAAATCAAAACTTCCATTATGGCCAGCTCACTGGGTCATCGCTGAGTTATACCACTTCACGCCCTCTGGTTTAGTCCTTGAGAAACTTCCATCTCTGCTCCTTCGCTGAAATGCTGAGCAGGAAGATGGCTGAACCAGAGAGGTGAAGCCTCTGCCTTCACACACATTACTCATCTCGCTGACCTGAAGTCCAGGTGGGTCCCACAATGATTGCTGAGCACCTGCCCAGGTCACCACGGCTGCCCTAGAGGCACAGAAACCCAACGATTCCAACTGACCTCCAGTGGGCTAGGTTCCTTCCCAGAATCCAGGATCATGAAGTCATCTGCCATGCTTTGAATTTGTTTCCAAGACTGAACAGGACTGATTAAAAAAAGGCAGTCTTTTGGGTAGATTTTGCTGACATGGCTCAATTTATTGGCAAAGATAAAACAAGGCTTCTAATTCGCCTCTGAGGTCTCCATCAAGCAAAAATAAAGGGCGAAGCACGAAATGTTCTCCATCGGTGCAGGCAGAGAGTAAAACGTTTCATTTTAAATTTCTCCACTTTAGAAACTTCCTTCCTTTGCACTTAAAAATCACAGTTATAAAAGCTTTTTAGAGCATATTCCAAATTAAACATACTACTACTGCCTAATTTCTACAACCCAGAACCAAAATTCTTTTAATTGGAGTCAGAGAACCCAACATTTAATTAGATCCAGCTTGTCTCCTAAAGCTGAGTATCAGGCAAGATAAATTATGTAATCTAAGGCTTTAGGGGAAATGCTACACATACCGAAGTGATGACTTCGAGATCCTTCAGATACGTTCTCTCAGTGGTGGAGACTTCCTTAGCGATGAAGTACGCTTTGTCAGTTGGAAATCTCTGCAAAATCCATTAAAAGAAAGAAGACATAATCATTTGGGCCTAAAGTCTCTAAGCATGTCCTGATTATAAGCAAGTCCTAACTAAAGTGATACGTTGCTAACTTACGATCTTTGGTTGACTGGTATCAAGGCTAAATAAACTCTTATCTATTCTCCTTTTTTGGTGTGAGAGGAACTAGGATAGAAAATGGATTTCTATGATGAGAAAACTGCCTAGGAATGTTTCCTTCCATGTAAATACCACCCGCAGTGAAAGGCCTCGAATGGGTGTGTTAGCTGTCACTGAGGACTATTCATTCAATACTGGGCACCTGAAAATCTAATTAATTAGGATAATAGAGTGGTGCAGGCTTCAAGGAAATGAATGAAACAGAAAGCACAGCAGCCTTTGTCCTGGGCGTCGTGGGCTGGTGCTATTGATTTTCAGAAAATGGAAGTTACATTGTTCATGGGAACACGAAGGGTACTGATCCAAAGGGACGAGGGTTACAGCAGCTACAGTCCATTGGTTAGGCGGGCAGGCAGCACTGCCCTAGAGCAGGTCTGCCACTGGTTTTGCTTCTCTTTAACCAACAATTAAAAGGGAATCCCTTGTTGTTAACCATCTTGCTTCCCACAAGAGTCCAACCGATTCCACCTCTGGGGATACACACGAAGCAGAGATGAGAACAGATACTTGTATACCCACGTTCCCAGCACGTTAAGACGAAATAGCCAAGAGGAGGAAACAACCCAGCTGTCCATCAATGGATGGATGAATACACAAAATGTGGTATCTCCATACAATGGAATACTAGTCAACCTAAAAAAGGAAGGACATTCTGACATGCGCTACCAACATGGATACACCTTGAGGACAATTATGCTAAAGGACATAAACCAATTACAAAGGGACAGACACTGTATGATTCCACTTATACGAGGTTAATGCCTAGGGTAGTCAGTTCACAGAGACAGAAAGCAGAACGGTGGTTTCCAGAGGCTGGGCGTGGGGGGGTAATGCGCAACGTGCATGGAGTTTGTTCGAAGGATGACCGAGTTCTGGAAATAGTGATGATGGTCACACAACACTGTGAGTGCACTGAATGTCACTGAACGGTGTGCTTAAGAATGGTTCACATGGTAAATTTTATGTTATGTGTATTACTGGAAATGACAACAAAAGATCAACAGGCGAGCGCCTGCCGTCCCCACACCTTTCTCCGGCTGTCGTCCTCGTCGTCAGTCCGAGGGCCCGCCTGGTCGTTCAGCAACGGGCTGACCAAGGGGGAGGCCTGCTTGGTGTCGGGGCTCAGGTTGGGTGACAGGACGGTGCTGGTGGGCACAGCTCCTCCCTGCGAGTTGATGGACAGCTCTGAAAGGTGAGGGCTGCCAGTCAGGGAGCCTGTTTGGGGATGAGAAGTATTAAAGAAAAGAAAAAAAAAAAAGTAATTCCTTCTGGGACCTGGTGTCCACTTACAATTTTCACCTAATCAAACCTTTATAAGCTTGACTACCGTATGGCACACTTATGATGCCCTTCGTGATTTTCTAGTTTTTTCCCTAAGTTGCAGCTGCCTTAATCCTAAAGATACTATTCAGTGGAACACAGTTATGTCATTAATGATAAGGTGGAGAACTCTGCTTAGAGCATAATTACAATAGTTTAAAAGCATCGTGTATCTGCAAATAGGATCTTCATCTCCTAACTACTGCCTTAGCTTCTAAGAATTACTCGAGAAAGAGTGTCTATATCACAAGGAGACGTGGGAAGTGACCAGAAAATAGAGCTATTCTAATAGAAGACTAAAGGACTTGGGACACCCAGGACAGACTACATCTTGGAACAACGGGCCACAGGTAGAGAAAGGGAAAGCAGCCACCTCCCCATTCTACGAAGAACAGAAGCGAGCTTGTTATACCTGGTGATGTCACTCCATGTCTCTCTCACTGTTTGGGACAGAAACACTAGTATCACAATTACAGCAAAGGTGATCATTTAAAAATGCAAAGCTGGAGGTCATTACATTATCATAATTCCCCTTTATGAGTCAAAAAATGATAGGAAATTAATCATTCCTCTGAGAAGGATACCACAGTAAATAACAGGAAAATGTATAATTAAATGAGATGATGTGCACATGAAACTCTGTGCCAACAGAATTTTGCCAATACCGATACCTCAACCTTTTGAAACTACTAATAAAATGAGATGTTTCAAAATCTACTTCTAAACTAAGTGTTTTGCCTGACAGTTTTATAATTCTAAAGCAGATCTGCAAAAACTAGGATTAGGGTAAACAAAGTTCCAGTAGCCTGCAGTCCTGTCAGTTACCATCATAGGGAAAGACGACATAAACGCTTTCTCCATTTTCCAATAAACAGGTTCATGCTCATGGCTACTCAGCACAGTATCAAGGATCTCGGAAGGAAAGGGGAAGTGCGGTTTTCCAGGAATCCCCCCATTTTCTGGACCTCTGTCCTTTCTCTCTGGATTCATTCATATTCACTCGGAAATTACAAGACAGGTCAGCCTCGAATGAAGCTGATAGAGTTGGGTAATGAACTTGATCCCAGTATGAATGAACCTTGCAGAAGCCGCCACCAGCCCCCACCCGGTCCCAGGTTGACCAGCTAGCTGTGTCACCTACACACGGGTGAAAAGCCACCATGCCCACAAAAGCAACGGAAAGCAGACATCCTGCCCACTGACTGCTGGTCAGTACAATCATCCCTGAAGAACAAGATGAGAACATGTCAGGTAAAGTCAGATTCCAGAAGTTCGCATTAAAAAATAATCCATTTAAGTTCCTTGCGTTTTCGTAGACATCATTAAAACAAAGTCCTGATGTGAGACAAAGACGCAATCACCCCACACACCACCAGACCCAGTAAAACCCGGAGAAAAAGGCCAGAAATTGCTTCACAAATGTCAATTTTATTGACACTAGTGCACAACCGAATACAATCATTTCAAGAGAATTGGAACTTGTCAAATAGAATAGTGACAACAATCATAACTGCAATTGATTCAAGGTACTACACTATTCTCTTAAAAAAAAAAAAAGAATCACAAAAAGAAAAATGTTATCACTACAAAGAGGAAGTAGAGAAGAGAACTTCTGGCAGTCTGTCTGGAGATCAAAACATTTCATGCATTTGTGAGTTGCTATTGGAGGGTCACCTTTTATTTGTCCACCATCATCTGGCAAAGCATGGGGGCTTACCTTCAGCTCTCACACTACGTATGAGACCAGGTGAGGCAGTGTAAGTGAGAACATGCCGGGCCTTGAATCTGCAGTGACGTGGGACAGAAAAAGCGTTCGCCTCCTCATTGAAAGAGTTGGAGCCATGAACAAAAAGCCGTTAGAAGGCTAGCTTGAAGGAGGCGTGCAGGTGGGGAAACAGTACTGATTAGTCCCTGGACGGCATCCAGCAGCAGATAAAAAACCAAGTGCCACATGGCGAGGGAGGAAATAAGGGGAAACACACTCGAGTGCAACCATGTCCACCCTCCAAAGGTCGACAGTTGCCCTTGTGAATTTCCCCGGGGACACTTCAGTTTGGTAGACCTAGCGGGCCAGAAGGGTGAGCTAACAGACCAGGGCTCCGGGAGAGGTGCCGCCCTGCCAAGAAGGCAGGACACATTGCAGAGAAGATAGCAATCTAGAAGACACCCCACTGGAGCACACTGGAGACAGGATTCAGAAAGCGGGACACCGAGAGTGAACCTGATGACAACCAATGTCCCTATGTAGAGTCCGGGGCAGTTCCGGGTTCAGCTACGTTCTCACTCACGTGGCCTAAAGGTGTGTGTGACACCGATGTTACACGTGCAATACACAACCTTGGAGGATGACCAAATTAGGGTAGCCCATTTCCATTTCCTGAGAGGCTACTTCAACGGGCTTTGTGTCTACTAACGGGGCCCAAGAAGGCCAAGGCGATGAGTGTATTTAAATAGTAAGACCAATAAATCAATAAAGACCAAGCAGCCTGTTCTAGAAATCTATCAGCAATGCTAAGGAAGGGAAAGGTCCCAAACTCTGAGGTTCCATTTACCAATCTGAGCCACATCCATGGAGAATAGCCTCCTTCCTCCCCTTGCAAGAGGAACTCCTCAAGGCTTTGAAAATTCATAGATGACATGTGTCCCAAACAAAAACAGGTAGCTCATTTACCATTCAACAATCAATGCAATATGCTGACGAGAGTAATCAGTAGAATTTGGCAGCTTGGTGAGTAATTAAAGTTCTCTTTCGACTTGGAGCCAGCGTGCGCCAAGGGTCTGTACAAACTCGTGTCCACGCAGGGCCTGCCCTCGGGCAAGTGTGAAGAGTAACTAAGGTCACAGTTACTAGAGCTACAGGTGACCAATTTTCACTGAAGTCGTCCATTTGACAATAAAAGCAAACAAACATGGCGATATTAGATCAAATGACTCTGCCAGGTTTCTGCAACCTTATAAAGCTGTTCCCATCACACAGTCTGTCCCCTGCCTTGAAGGCACAGCCCTGGGCAATGAGGAGAAATGGTGACTGGTGTTCATGGCTACTCCATGAACTGATTAATGCCTGGCAATTTTTATCATTTTCCTCCTCTATGGCAAATTGACACAAAGGAATTTCTTTCAGCAAGGGGCTCTAGGTAAATAACTTGGGGCGGGGGGAGAATCTTCTAAGAAACCACCTGGATATTAAGGCAATAGGTGGAAAAAAGTCTGAAGAGATTAGAAAAAGATCAGTTACCGCCCTAAAAGTCTGGAAGCTTTTGATTCTTAAAAGAATTTCTTCCTATTTTTAGAAATTGCCCTGCAGGTTTTTCGGCATTCAGTTATACTTCTGGTTAACGACTTTCAAGTCCCTCATCTCTGCCAAATAATTTCATGACACGCCTCCCTTCGCCACCCCCAGATCTCCATGTCCCCGCGTCCACCCTTAATCTGTATCAAGAGGGCTGAGTTTATGACACTCCCCTGGATTAAACATGCCTTCACTAATGCTACTCTCAAGGGGGGCATTTCTGGTAACTGCTTTTAAAAAAATCCTTTTAAATGTACACATTCTCATGGCACAAACAATTATGGAACTTCAAATTAGCACTGCAATATGTATAGATTTCAATTTATCACCCAGCCCAGAAACTGGGTTAGCTGCTCTATGTTTTTAATGTAATATACATTCATAATTCTTCTCTCTGGCTGCACAGGGGAAGTTGGATTTGCAGCCCCACCCAGACTGGAGCATCTCTTGACCAGCCCTCCACCAGAGGCACATGAAACAGTGGGAACATGGTTTATGATCGAGAAGCCAAATTCACGCCTGCCTTCCGCGCTTGGGACTGGGTACAAGCCGCCTAGTGACCATCTACTTCCTCTGACTATACTAAAAGGCTTAAGAACAAACTCACACAAGCCTGGAGAAAGAGAACTCTCTAATCTGTTTTTCCAGTAATAAAAATGGCATTTCAAATACTTAGTTGTACCTGTCCTGTTTTAAACTAGTCAAATAAATTGGGAATCCTCATTTTTAATTAGATAAGTGTTATTTTTCCTGTTAAGGAGGGAACCAGAAAACCTGACAACTTTAAAAATAGTAATCCATAGATGTGGTAAATATTAAAATATCGAATGAGAATACAGATGAAAGCGAGACTGCTGATTGCTTTCTCAAGTTCTCTTTTCAAAATTATAAAAAGTACAATTATTTAAAAAGTATCTATGAGGATTTCCTCAATATTCTCCCAAAGTTCTGTATTTGGCAAATGTCTAGATGCCACTCATCTATTGTGATTTGTCTCCTGCCATTTGCTTCTAAAATATAGGAGACTGTAACTCTATGTACCCAGAATATGCTTCAAAGGCACACGTAGGAAATACATTACAGATGCAGGTTTGCATTTATTTTTAAAAAGGCTCTTTTTAAATCCACAGTCTCCCTCTAAAAGAGAAGACAAACCCTCTCTGGAGATGGTCTGCATTTGAAAGCCAGTTACTGGGAAAAAAAAAAAAAAAAAAAAAAGGTCAGTACTGTATTGATTCATGAGAAGTCTCCAGACCAGGCAGGATTCACTCTAGTCTGATAACTAAGCTGGGTCCCACCCCAATGGACTATGTGAGGAAAAAAAAAAGGGGGCTGACAATGTTTCATTGAAGTTACAAGATTCCACAAGAAAAACCAGGTTATAGGATTACCAATCACAGCAGGGTGGCCTTCTTCTCGATAACTTAGGTTGTTGTGCATAATGTACGTGCTTCTTAGACCAAGTTCCTTGAAGAAAAGTTTTACAAGCAGCTAAACATCAACGTTACTGTTCATCATCAAGCAATTCAGAAAAGCAACAGAAATGCAACTTGCAGAAAAATAAAGAGAAATGCTGCTAATGGGAAAACGACAGCGAATGCACTAGCTTGTTCTTGTTTATGGGGAAAAGATAAAGGAGAATTCTCCTTTGTCTGAACACGGTGGTGGTGTTGGCAGTGCCTGGGCTGTGGGGGACATGGTGCTTCATACCAATGGAAAACACCATCTTGTACTCAGGACAAAGCTTCGGCCATCAGTCGGAAAGAACGGTTACAATTGACAGTTTTTACAGCAAGATACCTGTTAGGACAAGTAAAAGCCTCTTCAGTTGAGATTAACAAAAGCTATTAATCCCGTGCATACACCGTTACATGAGTTTGGCCTTCCATGCTTAAAGAATCACCAAGCTCATTGTTACTGGAGAAACCAGCCACCTTCCCGGTGGAATAAATCCATGCTTTCGTGAACTACTGCACGCTGAGCCGTGGAGAGAAGGTAGAACCAGACAGTATCTGTGAGAGCCTACATTCTGGGTAGACAGCAAACTGCAAACAGCTCACTGGCCATGAGGGGCCACCTGGGCTGAGCTAGAGAGGTCTTCTCTGCATTTCTACCTATCCCCGCTCCCCAACAAAACACACACTCACAGCCAAATTCGCTTATAAGCTATGGAACGTTTGCCATCCCCATTGGAATAGATGGTACCATTCAACATAGGGAGCCAGTCCTCTGGTTAGCTGTCTGAGCTCCGCCCACGTAAGCTGCTGCCACAGATGCTCTCTGTTTCCGCGAGCCCTGCCCCGCCCTATAGAGATCCTGGCTCCCTTCCGAGGACCATCCCCACCGCCACACATTACAAAGTGCAGGCCTGGAGAAGATGGAATCAGAAAAGTGAAGTCTTCCGTTCATCTTCCATTTCCCCACCTTTAGTGAAATATGGTACCACCGAGCATGATGCTCAGGATGCCGCCGTGACAAGGCTTGCTGTTTAGTGATGCAGCATCATTGTATTCTAGAAGAAACAGGTGTTCCAAGTACAAACTGGTATTCAGTCATGTTAAAAAAAAAAACAAAACATCAGACAGAGCTCCAACAATGCAGGGAAGAGAAGGTACACCATGCTTTGAGGATAAAAGACAGAACGCTGAAAAAAAAAAAAAAGTTTTCTCTTAGATAGGTACATGCTGACCACACAGTGCATACCACGGCACAACAGAAAAATGTTTTCTCAAATTTATTAAACAAATGACAAAAATGAGAATGAAGTCCCCAGCCTTGTCTACTGTAAAATTAATTCAGCGTATTAGAAATTTTTAATAAAATATTAAATGTACACACAGAGAGAACAGAAGGGAACTGGATTAATAACGTAGGCCAAGCTTGTGAGATTGGGTTAGTCAGGTTTTCACAGCAACCTTCCAGGCAGAAAGGAGGTGAGGGTAAGGGACTGAATCCACTGGCCATTCAGGTGCGTGTGTAGAGAGCAGCGGGGTGTGTGTTCTTGACTAAGGAAAGCCTGTCTTTGGTCTTTCTATAAATCACTGCGGGGGGCAGAGTGACAAATGCTTTCCTTCTTACAAAGGAACTGCAAGGCCCAGGAAAAAGCAATCGTTGGCCCAGTTTCATGAGCCAGAAAGGTCGTCTGGGAATACTGACAGGCCCATCAGAGGCTCCAAAACGACCCTTCTACTGTTTCCTATTTGAGAGTCAGTTAACAACCCCAATTTATAATAAAGCAGGACTGCCTCCAAACTCCTGGTACCACTAACACCTCTACCTCTTACTCAAAAGTAGAGTTAATTACTGTCCGATGCTTTGTTATACACTCCCCCCCACCGACACACACACACAATGGTCCTTGCTCCCGCCTTAGTACTCTTGGTTTATGTTGCATTTTGCAGTGATTTCTAACTTCTGTTCTTCAATATTCTGAAGTTCCTGCACCTGACCCCTAGCAACAAGCTCACGTAATTCTCAGTACCATGTCCATGACTGCATTAACAGCACCTGCCTTGAAGCTAACCTTTCACACCAGCTCTCAACTACAGACTTAGATCAGATACCCTCTGTCAACGGTTGATGTTCAATCTTCCCCACTTTCAAATACCAAACCACCCTAAGACATATCAGAGCAACCTGATCTAGAACCCACACGAAGACGCCAAGGAGCTGCCTTCCACCAGAAGTTATAACCGAACACCAGAGGCCAAGGAGATTGCCAGAGGCTGCTTCCAAGGCTAAGCTGTGATGTGGGCATCATTCAGTCCATCTGCACTGAAACGATCCTGAACGAATCAGAGTCTCTTCAATTTCTAAAGCTTTAAAAAAGATTTACTAATTCTACCTTAGCTTCCACCAGGGTGTTTAACTGCTTTGATTGGGGGGAAAAAAAAAAAATCCCCCATGCTGGAAGTTTCATCTATGTTTTCTGGAGTGACGTGTTCTGAACTTTATGAAGCAAGACCTGTTTTTCACAACTCTACTCACCTCCTCCCAAGTATGTATCTGACACACAAATCAGCATTTGCAACTTTTGTTTATAGAGGAAATACTTAAAAATCCCTAGGTTACCCAGGAAACAATAAATAGCTCTTTTCCAAGTATGTATTCCAAACAGGTGGCAACCAGGCCACTTTTGATCTTTGATGCCTACAACGGTAGACCAAACCATCATGGGTATTTTTTGCTTTTCATTATTATTATTTCTTTAATAAAAAGAGAGCTGCTACATTAAGTGACATGCTTATTTTGATCTAAACGTCATGGCTTCATTTTAACAACTAGCAACTAGTGTTAGAGGTACGCACTGTGTACACTAGAGACCCCATTTCCCTGTATTACATTTCATTCAATTAAACAGAAACAGATGGAATTAGACTAACGAGGAAAAAGCAGCGCCAGTAAATTCTTTAAATGTCGCCAGACTCAAGTTCTTTCATCACTTCCTTCTTGCAGAAGTTCATCCGCTAGTACCTTTCCTTCCGTATGTTCTTATGAACTTGGCTAACATGGCTGAGTGTAAACTCAGAGAGCTGCCAGCAACAGGTTATTTTGAAATGTTCACCTCTTTCGGGTTCAAAGAAACTTTCTCTATTGCAAAGACTGCATTGAAAGACTCTTCTGCAGTTTGCTTTGTAAAACTGGCAGCAATAGAGTTGACCCTTGGACAACACGGGGGTCAGGGGTGCAGACCCTCCGAGCAGTGGAAAATCCATGTAGGACTTATAGTCGGCCCTCTGTATGTATCTACACTTCCGCATCTGCGGATTCCACCAACCTTGGACTGTGTGGTACTTGGAATCGGTGCATAAGTGGACCTGCGCCATTCACACCCGTGTTGTCCAAGAGTCAACTGTAGACTCATCCCCATGAAACTAGAGGAAGGCCAGCCTTAGAGTAATTAAGCTCATCAGAGGAGGAATGTTTATAGACTACAAAGGAGAAGATCCAGAAAAAAAGAGCCTTTCTTGGGGATGCAGCTCAGACAGCTTTAAATTCTGGTTAATGAAAATGAGGGCCTAGGCAAAGAAGAGTGATCGAGACAGAAGCAAATAAACTCAAAATAAACCTAGTAATGAAGGGGACCCCAAGTTTCTTAATTTAAGGCTGGGCCTACCTGTAGCCCAATCACTCACTGATGACTTCAATTGCACCAAACCCATACTGTGTTGAAATAGGGAATAGCATTTTAAGTGGAAAATGTTGATTAAAACCATATGAACACTGGTTAAAGCTATGAAAATGGGAGGTGATGCACATTCACAACAGTTTTAACAAAATTTAAAATGGCAGCTTAATATTTTAATTGCTTCTTCTTTTAGGAACTGCTTGCCAACACAATCAAACTGACTCCACAACGAAGATGCAAGTGGGGTTTCTGATTCAACTGAGGACAGGCTGGATTTCGTATACTTGGTGGAAATTTCAAGAGGCTCGTGCTGTATTTTGGTTTTGCAGTCCTAGTGTGTATATATATATATATATATATATATATATTTTTTTTTTTAAAGCATTACTTGGTTTGAATCTTCAAAGAAGTTCTGGAGCATCAAATGGAAATTATTCACATTTTTAAGTGCAGGCCACAGAAGCACCATTTGGTGAGATAAATCTGTGAGAAATTTCCAAATACGAATCACATATGTGGAGAAGAATCTGGCTCACAGACTTCCTTTAACTAAATGCCTGTCTAATAAAATAGCATCATAGCATACAGATGACTGGTCAAGGAGCTGGGGCAATCCACTGTAAGTTCTGGAACTCATTAAATGCAGTTCTTTACGAGAATTTCTTGCATTTTTATGCTGCCCGAACAAGGAGCACCAAAAATCAGTCACTAAAGGATCTATAATTTACACGTTTTGAAATACTATCTAACAAAAGATATTCACGCGCGGAGGCCCCAGAGTCGCCCTGAGTGGCTTGAAGATTTCTGTTTCTGTATTTGGTTTGTCTTCCACCCAAGGCTTTAAGATATCATTGCACAGGAGCAGCCGCGATCTGAAGACTTGGCTTCCTTATTGATGCAGGCGACCCCTACACTAGCTGTTGCCTTAGAAAAAACTGGCTCTGACAGGTCTTGGGAAACCCTTTGGAAGTCTGAAAGAATTCACAGGTCTCTAAACTCTGCTGCCTGTTGGTCACACCCAACCCCATCTCTGATCTTCCTGCACTTAGTTCACCTTCAGGCATGTGCCTGCCCTTCTTATACCACACAGTGAGATTCCAGAGGCCTGGGAAGGACTTGGGGGCCAGAGTCTCACAGCAGGCAGAAGGCATGGAAGGTACGGGGCGCTGGGGGTGGCATGCAGCCTGCTGGCTTTCTCTGACCTCCTCACCTCAGTGGACTGGCTCTACCTTCAGACTCTAAGAATGTTTAGGTTTACTCACTCAGCAGCTCTCTTTACTAGTGCAGCGAAAGCTCTCCCAGAGGCAATGACTGAATATTCCCAGCACGTCAGAATACGTGGCTTTTGAAAAAACGACACACCTTTCCCCCCCCCCACCCCCCCTTTCTTTTAAGCACTGTTAAGCACACCAGAATTGCCACTCTCACAACGACTGACTGAGAAGCAGAAACTGAGTTGCCTGGCTGGTACAAAACCAAAGCAGAGAAAAACTCTACCAGTGACCCTAAAAGCGGAAAATCTCGTCAATATAGAACTGGGTACATCACCGTTGATCAGTTGCTTTTGAAACACTTTGGATAAAAAATCATCTCTTCGGGGAAAAAGCAAAACAAAATAATTACTGGACTATGTTTTGCTTTGGGGGTTTACATCTGGTGATTCACATTCTAAGCCAGCTAAGTTAATACCTTCTGCTCATTCATATTTCATGATCAGACTGCTGTATGATTAGAGGTAAAAAGAAAACTCATTTGAACACACCACCTTCACAAATAAACCAGATTCCACATGGGACTCTGCTTAACTCACGTTTGACTACTGTTTCATATAGCAAATTGACACCTTTCTCTAAGCTCAAAACAGAATAGGCGAAAATGGGCTATAACTGCAAAAACCCCACAATATAAAAAGCAGTAGTTCTTCCTACCTAATATGGACTGTAATAACCTAAGTCTACATGATTCCTGATCTCCATATGATTTTAATTATTAATCCATACAAGAGTCTCAAAATATAAAATACTGAACCCAAAAGGTCCTAGTGCATCAAGCTGTCACATAGAGTAAAACACTGAAGCCCAGAGACCAAGGTTCTGGTTTTAGATTTGTCATGCAACAGCTGTAGGACTATGGGAAGTCTCTTCCCTTCGTCAGAACAAGGTTTCTCATCCATAAATAAAGGTTTAACCTAGGTGACCTCCAAGGTCCCTTTCTGGCTTCAAAATTCTGTGACTCTGTTAAACATGTAAATCTAAATAAAGCAAAAGGTGAATACGCTACTTCAGTGAACATCTTTCAAGCTATCCGATAATCAACTTGATTCATCAACCACACACTGAATCAAATGATTAGCAAGATAAAGCAAAAGTGTGCGTAAAAATGGATTAAGTTTTCAGAATCTTTAAAATCAACTTCTCGACATTCATGTGGACAGAGAGTCACGTGTGAACCACAGGGTCTGTCAATATTTCTGCTTATTCAACACTGTGGCCAAATTCTACTCAGTTTCCCTAAACTTGCTTAGCTCTTCCCCATGACAAAGCCACACGATGAGTTTTCATAAGGCCACTCGCGTGGCGGCACGTTAGGGCTGTATCATCACTACAACTCTTTTCAATAATTTTGTAGTTACTTAGGATCTAAAATGTTTATTCTACAATTTATCTTTTTTTAAAAAAAGTACCAAAGACTAAAAAGTACCAAAGAGCAGGCATGAAGAAAAGCATTTCACTGGTGATGCTTTTCTTATTCGGCAAGCAAGCCAACATTTCAGCTGACACTTCCATCACATTCCGCTAGATTCTAGAAGGCAATAGTGTCTGGCTCAGAAATGACCCTGGCAGCCTAGCAGAGCCATCTGGGGACCCCAAGGGGCACTCCAGACCAATTTGATCCAAATTTCTAGGGTCAGGGCTCAGGTAATACCGATTTTTTAAATGTCCCAGGTGATTCCAAAGTGCAGCTAAGGCTGAGAAGCAATGCAAGTTCAAACCAGGCTTTTCCATCTGAAATGCAGAAACGCTGGGTGAAAGGCACTGGTGTAGCTGGTAAGATTTAAAAAGAAACCAAACCTCTCACTACTTCTACTTTCTTTTTTCCTGCACAGAGAAGCAGCCAGAAGACACTGTTCCTGAGCGTGTGAACATTAAGAACGTGCGTAAAAACCCACCAAGGGCAACGAGACTGGGAAACAGCCCTTCTCGGTACTGTGCACTACTCAAGGGCTAAACCTTGAGTTTGCTAACCTCCTGGCGCGAACAGTACCTATCCTGCGAGGTCTTACTTTTCCCTGCATCGTTACTCAGCAGCATCTCTGTGTTTCACCAAGAGGCTCTGACGGCCAGAGCTCTTCAACACCTTCTTCAACCATAACTAACGTTTGACCCATGAAAGCAAACCCAAACCAAACCAGCAATCTCATATCGATTCCAGTTCATGAAGATTTATATCATTTCATAGGAAGTCTGCAAAGAATCATCCCAAATGCTTCCAATTAAAATATTCACTAGTCTTATTAACTAATATTTCAACAACACTTCATTTCAACTAGCAACCAACTGACATCTGGCCTTGAGTTTTGTCAATTCCTCGCTTTATGAGGCACGGCAAAGCAGCCCTCCTTTTAAAGAAGGGGTTTAAAGTAAAACCCACACCTTTCCTGGGATCTCAGTGATACTTTTGTCCCAATAATCAACCAGATGGGAGGGTGATCTGTGTACGCAACTGAAGATACACAGAAAATTTCCACGTAAATACAACACACTATACACATGATCAGATTCATAATAAAGGATGTCTTCCTACCCTTCAGCCAGAAAGAGAAACAAGCTCTTGGTAACTTGTCATGATGTGTGAAATTCTGTCCTTCTGAAAGATCTGAGAAGCCAGGCGTGCCCTACCCAAGCATGTGCCTGCCCCAAAACCTCCTCTAACAAAGGTCGATTAGAAATTAACAAGTCACTAGGACAGAGCATCTCCAGGGAAACCCTGGACGCATAACTCCAGGTTTCCAGCCCTTGAAGACCCGCCCTCTGGTCTCCTCACTCATACTCCTCTCCGTCCTCATTCAAAGGCAGGCCACCCAAGGACTTCTTTCTCCTCACGCCGGAGGGGGAACTCAGCACAGCTGGATTACCAAACACGAGGGGCTGGCACAGAGGGCTGGCCAGTTCAGAGTCTGAATCGCTGGATTCAGTCCCACTGCTGGTAGAGCCCTCGGTCATTTGCAGGGGTGCCAGCTGGGCTGCCTTGCCAGGGGCACATGCTGACTGCGCCATGGGGATCCCCGAGGTCGAACCCACGAGAGGTGTACCATTAGCCAGCGTCCTACCTTCCGAAGCGGCCGGGCCGGCCAGGCCTCCCTTTCCATGGCCATCAAACCTATCCACTGCCTTCGGGCTTGATGCTACCTGGCTAAGAATGAGTGGATCTGTCTCTGACTTATTATATCTCAGATGCCTTAAGTGGGGCCTTTGTAAGACGGGGGAACCGTCTTCATCACGAGGACCCTGGCTTGGGAGGGGATCTCCTCCCGCACTTCTCTCTCTATAGTCATGTGCGTTTTCGGAAACATAGCCTTGGGACCCGGTCCTGTCCCAACTCATACTTGGACTTGAACTTCCGCTGCTGGGAGACAAGGGGGTGGCCAGGGGACTGTGACCGCCTGAGGCCCTGAACATCTCATCTATCAGAGAGCTATGTCTTGGGAGTCTGGGGCTCCCGCCCATGTCAAAGGTGAGGTCTGCTGAATCATCATCACGGAATTCTCTGGAAGGAGGCCGGGAGGACTTCGCAGAGTGAAGGGAAGCCCTGCGCCTAGCCTCTATTTGCCTCTCATCCCTGGACAGCAGATAAACACCACTGGTCAAATCACCCTCATAGTTGTCATTTGTTTGGGACCGTGACCGGGACGCTTGTTCCCTGAGGAGGTCGTATTCACTGTCTACATCACTGCAGTCAATGAAAGGAATGGAAGTGCTGCTGCCTTGGGCAGCCCTGGATGCTGGACCTGTGCTTGGCTGCGGGGGCCGAGGTCTACTCTGCTGGGTCCTGTCCTTAACGACCTCCTCCTCTTCCTCCGTCTCCGCCCTGCCGGCCCCGTCTGCCTTCGTGCTCCCCGCCGGGCTCCTCTGCGGAGTGGGGTTGCGCTGTGGCCCGCGCTCATCGGCCGAAGCGGGCGGGTCCCTTCCCGGCTGGCAGCTCTGGCCGCCCGGGGATGCGGCACCTTCTCCGAAGGTAAGGCTGGCACTCTGCTGAGCCTGGGGGGGGGGGCGGGGGGGGCGCAAGAGAAGGGGGAGGGAGATGAAGAGAAAAGGGAGAGGTTACACCACGGATGAAAGAGACAGAGACGCGGAGTCCAACTTAACAGCATCTCCTGAAGCATCGAGTGGCCAAGGATTGCCAAAGAAAGCCTGCCCTCCCCGGTCTTAGAACAAAGCACCCTGTCAGGAATCGGGCATTCCCGAGGCTGTCTGGTCAGGATCCAGAACGTTCTCTCAGGGTGTGGAAGCCGACAGTGCGGGGTCCCCAGCAGCATAGGTGAGGCAGTGCCTCTGCTTTCCAGGACCGGCAGTCTCCTCTTGGGCGTCCCAAGTTTCTATGGAAGAAGACGGTCCTTCTGGCCCACAGGGGACTGACTTCCTGAGGGGGTGGGGGCAGGCGGAGGAGGAAAGGCACCATGGACCTCCAAAGGCGAGCTGACACGGATTTCAGACAAATGACAAAAACGTCTTTGTTTCGATGCCTAAGGGCAGGACGGGCAGCTTACAGGCTCTCTGGATTCGCACAGTGAGACTGCCTTCATGTTCTTTCCCAACAAAGTTCTTATTCTCTTGTAGAGGAAACCCTGAAAGCTCATCCAGAGACCAACTCCAGGGAAAACGAGCTCTGGCCACCCTCAGAGCAAGAGTGGTGATGTGTCTTGTTGCCAACTGTGGTCGCTGCTCTGTAACATGAGCCCTGGGAACGCACCGTCCGGTCCTGCGCCAGTGCAAGGTTCTGACCTTGGCAGCCAAGGGGAGCTACACCCGTCACCCCGCCACCCCCCGCCGAGCTAAATCCCGATCTATTCACACAAGCGCAGCCGTTTAGCTGGAGGGTGGGCTCAGCTCTGGCCCTGGATGGTTCCAGCCCTAAGCTGAGTTCAGGCCAATAGAGCAAACTTTCCCGGGGCCAGGGCATGGGAGGGAGGAGGGGAAAGGATACAGGCCAGGGTGAGAAGCACAGAGCCCGTGTCTGGTCAGAGCCAGGGCACACAGCTAGACCCTCCTCTAGAAAACACCCCGAAGTGGAAGGATGAAGAACAACAAAGCAGACTAGGAAAGCCAGTCCTCAGCAGAGGACGTTTGGTGGAAAACAGAGCTATAATAGTGACTATCACCATCACTGACTTGTTTTGGCACTTCTGAATTCGGCTCTGCAGGCTGTGTAGCAAGGCTTCTGATGGAATGAATCTTGCTGTGTTTCCTGGGAGAAATCACACAAGAGAACTAAAGTTAGGTGAATTGGTTTTTTTTAATTGGTTTCACATGAAAAATAACGGCATTAGGCATTCCCTCAGGAGTGAAGGCACCCGAAGGAGTTTGGATAAATGCTCCCTGGAGACAGACCCAGTCACCCTTTCTGTATCACTTGTAGGATTCGGGGGTTGCTTCAGCCTTGAAAACGTTCTCAGCATTCCCAGCTCCCACTGCAGTGGTCCAGCCGGTTGGGAGTACTACCACTGAACGCTAACTCTCTAGTTACGGGAAATGTCATTGGGAGGGAGAAGCTGGCCAGGCCCGAGCACGCTCTGAATTGCAAGCCCTGGCCTAACAATATGAAATCAATTTGTGTGTTCTGGGTAATGATTTTCTAGATCAGTTCTATAACAGAGGCCTCTGCCACTAATGAGCTACTCCTTCACAGCGCTCAGTTCAGAGAAAAGGCCCTGCCCCAGGAATGAATTTATAGACTCCACAGTAGAAGAAACTGGTTTTTAATGCCACCAACACCCTCCCTTTAATCTTTTCCTTCCCTTAGTGTGTCGGTCCCCAACTTCCCAGGGGACAAGCATGAGAAACTTTTCAGGTACTCAAACACATGAAACTGCATAAATATAGAGATTAAATTCCAATATCCATCCAGCTTTTCTTTAAAGTACTCCAAATTAACACACCAAGGCTCCGGAGCACGCACATTCTGAGTCAGAGAGAGGCAGACCTCTTCTTATACGATCCTCAAAAGATTAATTGTGGATCGTCCGAGAAAATGATGGGGTTTGCTTTGCTACATCTAGATGAGCATGCAGATAACCTTCTGAACGTTACACTTCTATGTACAGGGAGGGAAAAACGACCCCAGATCTCCATCAGGAGAAATATACAAGGATGGTCAAGGCAGCACACTTGTTTCAGCAAAAGCAAAACAAAACACCAAACAGCCTGCATGTTTCTCAACAGGGAATCAGATACCGGAAAGGTAATACTTTCACAATACCATAAAATGCTTAAGATAGATCTCAAAATCAGGGTAGCTTTAAAAAGCAAGACGCATGATTACGTACAATGTAATACTGATTATATAAACGAAAAAGGACGCCCCCAGAGCAATTCTGCCTGTTCTTTTTGGGTGCATGAATATTTCTAATAGAAGTAACAGGAATTAGGTAGTTGTTGCCTCTGGGGAGGGAAGGAGGGAAGTAATGAAGGCTGTTGGTTAAAGGGGGTTTTCACTACATCTGTAACCACAATACCTGCAAATAAGGGAAGAAGAAATAAAATCCTAGAAGCCAGCGTTAAAATGTGGCTAGTTAATTCTAAGTACTAGGAACATGGGTGTCTGCTGTACCCTCTGTGCTTTATTGTAATTTTTAAATGTGTTAAACTGAAAAAAGAAAACCATTAAAACAAACACTTGCAACTGAACAGTCATTGGCGCACCATCACTTCACCCCTGTACCCTTTTCTTTTAGTCCCTCTGGGCAGAGCAGTGCTGCAGCGCAGTGAGCTCTGCAGTTGGATGACCAGGGCCCACTTACCAGCTCTGAGACCTGGGCGAGTTACTCAACATCTTTGAGCTGCCATGTCTCCATCTTTAAAAAGGAAATAAAATAGCACGGACCTCACAGAGCAGGTATGAAGACTCCATGAGTTCCTATGTCTAAAGGGCTTGGAACAGTGCCTGGCATACAATAAGAGCTATCAGCGTTTGCTAACAACAACAATAAATCCTGTTTCTCTTCAATCAAACGTTACTGAATTAAAAAGTTTATAGAACTCTCCTCAGTACTCTGTAATGACCTATATGGGAATAGAATCTAAAAAGAGTGGATGTATGTATAACTGATTCACTTTGCTGTACCCCTGAAACTAACACAACATTGTAAATCAACTACACTCCAATAAAAATTAATTTAAAAAAAAACCTAAAGAAAAGGGTTTGCAATTTTTCCAATTCCAAAAAAAAAAGTTTATAGAAATACTTCCAATTCAAATCCCCAAATATTTAAGGACTCACCGGTGAGTAGGTGTTTACAGCGCTTTACCCGCTCTGTCAGCTCGTGTTCCTCTTGCATCCCTGCCCTCTGCTGGCTTCCTTTCACCCTGGAGTTAAGTGTCCCCCGGGCCTCAGCTGTTCCTAACACTGAACTGGCCGAGACTGACCGGGCGGCAGCGATTCTCTAGCTCACCGGGCCTGGGGGCAGCGATGCTTAGCCGCTTTGAGCACCACTGCCTGCAGAGAACGACTCCTCTCAAATCGCAAGTGGCACTGACGCTTCCCTTACCTTTCAAACTGCACCTTCTTATGTCCTCCTTCTTTAACATAGTCGAGAACCTGCTTCTGAGTCCGGCCACTAAAATGAAGACCACGAGAGGGGGCGGAGAAGACAGCAAGGCGTTCTCATTTCACACTCAGCACAGCCCTCCACCATCTTGCCTCCCTCCCACAGTTGGGAGACACGGGAGTTTTCTCGGCTAGCCCGGGATGAAAGCAGTCCCAAGAGAAACTGTGCTTTTGCGTCCATTCTGTCTCTTGATATTTCCCTTATACACGACAGAAAAAGTTCAATGAACTCAACAACTTAACGATTCTGTGTTTGATTATTAAGCAACCATCCCGAGAGCCTGTACACTTCATGAAGGCAGGGATAGCTCTGTTCACAGTGTACCCCCAACACCTAGAGCAGAATCTGACATGCAGCAGGCACTCGAAGATTGGTTGAAAGAATGAGTGAGAAATTGAACCAGTGATGGGCAGGTCTACATAGCATTCGGTGAAGCTACAACAAGTGTTAACAAGGTGCTTTTGCTTCTACAGAGAAAGGAAATTCTTTCTGAATTAGAAGAGTTCCTCTAGACGTTGTCGGTGGCTGGGGAGACTGCCTAGTGGCTACCTAACGTTCAAACCGAACACAGCAAGGGGCTGCCAGGAGCCTTCTGCGATGACCCAGCAAACACGCCATCAGCCAAAGCTCTTGGAAGCCAACTTTCCCGAGGAAAGTCTTGGGGAAAATGACCACATGGCAAACGGAGAGATGTGAAGCAGAATCCTTACCTGAACCGAAACGATGACCCTCGGCTAAACAGAACAGGCTTTGGCTTTGGTTTGGGCTCTTCAAAAAGTCTAAAAAAGGCATGATGTTCAACACAGATTTTCCAGAAGGATTTGCAAAAGTCCCGACTGGCCATTAGGAATTCCAAGGTATCCTGGTATGAGCTCTAGAAAGAGAAAATAACACTTTGGTTTTTTCCATTACCCAGAGACATTCAGTTACAATACGGGAAAGGGGGCAGAAAACAAATTTGTCCAATAAGATTTCAATTGTTTATTTTATTATAGCATGACCATAAATCCACATATTTAGTAAAATACATTTGTTCCTCATGACGAAATATAGTCATCATCGTTCAACCATTTTCTTCCCCACTTAATTCCTTAGAGGAACACACAGAAAATGGGGATACTCAGCAGAAGTTGTAACATTCCCTTTGACAGAAATCATAGACAAATGCTGTTTACTTGGCTTACATTTCCTTCGTTAAAAGAATATCCAAGTGCTGAAATGCCTTTTCTGCCTCCTTAAAATAACTGAAACACATTTCTTCTTTCTGGTTTCTCCCCCACGGTTCATGCCAACTTTGAATATTGTGCTTAAGCCTTTTCTCCATCAGAAAGCATATGGCTCCAGCCTCCAGGTGGCCCCAGGGACCATACAGGAAATGAACATTTTTTCTGGAGCACTGAAGTATCACCCAAGGCTGAAAAATTCATGTCCTTTGATTTGGGAAAGGGGATATGGTAATTTTCTACTTATAGACTGAATGCTCTCAATTTAAGTGACTGTATTATATAAACAAATGTTACCACAGCCCTTAACATTCTCAGCGGTTCCAGCCATTTTGGGAGAATCTCACAGTTCTCGGTAGTGCAGCCTCAACTTACAGACAAGTCGTGCAGCAGTACCCAGTCTTTTGGACTCAAAACATGTCTTCTCATAGAAAACAACTTCCAGTGGGTGCCTGTTTCCCAAATCAGGCCATAAAAACCTATTTCATCCATAATGTAACCAAATTATGATAAACCTAGACTGCCATTTATAATCCTTTTTTACCCCCATGGGAGAAAGCAGTCCAGTTCTGGTTGGGGACATCAGCACCCTGGCGCCCATCCATCCCTAGTTTTATGGCGGATGGAGAAAACGCTTTCTTCCTTCTCTGACCTGGCGCCACGTAAGCGACATCTTTAGAGGGAGGGTCTTCGGGAAGTGTGCTAGGGGAGGGGCCGGGTCAGCTCGTGAGAGTGCGCTGTCAGGGGCTGGGGACTACAGCAGGACCGCCCCTGGGTGGGGAGGGACAGACCTGGAGCACGGCAGGATGCTGACCGGGCTGTCGAGGTGGCCGAGGCTGGAGACACGGCGGCTGCACAGGAGGGGGCGGCCCGTAGGTGCACAGCGAAGTGACCCCTCCCTAGGCACACATCTGTGCCCTCTGTCCATTGCTGAGGACAGTTGCGGAGGGACCGAGCGTCTGGATACACAGTACAGACTGGCAGACACCTGGAGAGCTGCCGGCCGTGGGTTCCACCTGCACCCTAGCGGGACCCGCCCCGCCCCGAGGGGGCTCACTGGTCTCCCCCTCTTTTCCGAGAGGCACTTACGTTCGCATCTGGGCGGAGCTTGATGAGAAAGCGCTTCCTCTTGAAGCTCAGCTTCCGCACCTTTGCCCAGTTGAAGGCATTGATCTTCGTAAAACCCTGAGAACAAAGGTATCGGCCAGTGAGCCGGGAAATGAATGACAAGCAACATGCAAGTCGGTTTGCTCTGCTCACGGGGAGCTGAAAGGAGGGCTGACGTTATCCCGCTCCTAAGAATGCCTCTTGCTGTTGAATTCCCGGGCTCTGCGACTGAGGGATGACCCCCATTCCCTTCCTGGATCATTGTTTCTCACTAATTACATGATCTGGCCTTCAAATTAAGTCTGCCTCCAGGGAGAGAAGAGGCTGGCCGAGGGGCTGATACAGAGAAAGATAAATAAAAATAAACACCATGACAACCACCACAACTACTGGCGACCATCACGGGCCGAGTGCCAGGCACTGTCCCAAGTCCTCTACAGCCCTTATCTTGTGAAGCCTTACGCGGAACCCAGGGAGCTGGATTTATTATCTTCATTCCACACCCGTGGAAACTGCAGCATGGCTAGATTTTAATTTGCCCGAAATCACATGGTTACCGCAGCAGAATGAGATTCCCGGGCATGTGCCTTAACCAGCAGCTGTTGTTATAGCCACAGAAGCAACACAGCGGTTAGCGATCACCTGCTCTGTCCACACTGCTCTGCTTCCAACAGCACAAGCAGGGCCGGGGAGGGGAGACCCCACCCTCCGTGTGTCTCTGAGGCCAGAGAACAGTCTCCGGGAGGGACGCACACATCTTCATCTTTGATCGCCAGGTGGGAGTGGGGGAGACACAGTGGGGAGTCGCCAGATACCAGCTCCTATCTGTGCCGTCCTCTCAACTGAAATTAGAATTCCTCGAGCCCGTTTGAACACCAGAACCATTCGTTTAAATTGGTTAGAATGAAGCAATTAGGCACAGGCAAGAAGATTAATTTCAAGATACTGTCCTTGTATATGATGACATTACGGAACAATTCTCAACACTTCAAGTGTCTCAAACACAATCCAAGCAAATTAATTCAATTGTGAGGCACCTCTTCCCCCGACTATGATCTTTAGAAATGTTTAAGGGTTTTAACTTTGAAGTGGAATGGTAGGACTGACAACCACATTGTTTCACTGTTGTTTTTCTCATCAGGGACGCCTAGATTATTTCTGCAGGTCAGTGGGTATTAGGGACAGTCACCTCCTCAAATACCATGCTGCTCACAAAATGTCACTTCCTAGTGTCCCATAGGAAACCCAACTTCAACTTCTCTTGGGACACGAACCCTTTGGTAATTACTGTCCGTCATAAACATCTGATACAGGAGCAAAGAATCACTGGGGTTACTTTGGTAAAATACGAAGGGGGAAATGTAACCCAATCTGGCAAAGCTCAAAAAAAGAGTTTTAGGTCATGTACCTATTTACACCTTCAAAACTGGGTGAAATCTGACCCTATGTCATGAGATGACATAGGGTCAGATGCTTTCTTCATACCCCTTTGAAACCAAAGCACTTTTGTTTAAAAGAGAAAGCCTTGAGGGATATATTGTACAGCACAAGGAATCTAGGCAATATATATATATATTCTTTTTTAAATTAGGTATCATTTTTTTTAATTGAAGTATAGTTGATTTACAACACTGGGTAAGTTTCAGGTGTACAGCAAAATGATTCTGTTATATATATTTTTATATATATATATGTAAACATCTATAGTCTTTAAAAAATTCTTTTCCATTATAGTTTATTACTAGGCAATATTTTATAACAACTTTAAATGGAGTATAACCTATAAACTATTCAATCACTATGTCATGTACCTGAAACTAATATAATATTGTGAACCAACGACTTCAATATAAAAAGAAAAAGAAAAAAGTCTTGAGGAAACCTTTGGGGTGATGAATATGTTCACTGTCTTGATTTCACTGATGGTTTCACAGGATATACATATTTAAGAACTTATACATATTTAAGAACAGCATGCTTTAAATGTGTGCACTTAATTGCATGTCAGTAATACTTCAATGAAATTGTCAAGAAAAAGAGATGCATCAATCAATGGCAGTACAGCGGCAGTGTGATCAAGGGTGCACACACTTCAGAGTGCTATGTCCTTATGTAAAACACAGGTAAGGGTCCAAAAGCAGTATGTGCGTAGCTGCAAAATTACAGCAGGACATGGACATAGCTTCTGTGAATTTATAAAACTGCTACATCTTCTAAGTTAGGTAAATGTGAAACCACAAACAAGCTAACTTAGGTAAAACCCAAATCAGGTTAAAAAAAAAAAAAAGAACCCAAATTAGGTTAAAAAAAAGTCAGATGACTATCATGGGCAACTGTGAAAAAGGTGTTTATATTGGGGATCTGAAATCTTGATTCCATTATACTATGTTCAAAGTTAGGTCAACAGAGAGATCGGGATTTCTATGATCCTACAAAGGCAATACCTGCAAACAAACCTGCAGTCTTGGATTCCCCAACCAGAGCAAAGCAAAGGAAATGAAATCTGCAAGTCTGAGGGTCTGGACAGAAACAGGAAACCCTGAGATGAGGTTTGTTTTTCCCTGTTCACCTAAAAATAACTCTCAGAGGTCTTAGCCTGGACCACCCAACTTGGAATCAGAGTTGAAGGGCCAACTCTTATCTCTGCAACACCAGGGGAACCGAGCTGGTTCTAAACGCTCTTACCTGAAACACTAGAATCCCCGTGTTGGCCACAGCCAGGTTGATCTTAGTGCCTTCCCGGTCCTTAGCTGGGTGCAATCGGACGCCGTACATCTCCAGCCTGCGGGCAATCTCCAGGAGCTGGAAATCCGATTCTGCGGGTGTTTGTCCACTGACAAAACAAAAATTCAAGAGAGAGGCCAGGAGATTTGAATTCTCCGTGTCTATGAATTCAAGATTAAGCATCTTCTCTTCGGAAAGAAAAAGGCATTTCAGCACCAACAATGGGGCTACCCGATCGGATGACACCCGGCCTCCCATTCATTATAATCCGAAGTTGAGCAACTGGAACAAAAGCTCTATTGCTTGTGTAACACAAAACCCCCAAAAGTCTACCTCAAACTCGGCCAGTTTTTTGGAATCTCAAAGAGTTTCCTTTAAGGTCATATAAAAGCAAAACACGACCATGTTGAAACAAGTTTCCAGTCACTTACAATAGCCCTAAACTTGCAAAGTTCAACACTGTCAAGGCCACTATCACCAAGACTCAAGTGCCTTCCTTGAAAGACAACAACGAAAACAAAAGCAGAGAAGGCTTTGAAAATATTTTATTGATCAAAACAGAAAACCAGAATGGACATGGCGCAAAGGTTCTCCCTTTTCACAATATTCTTATACTGTCCCTAGTTATCATGTCCTCTTCCTGATTTCCTGGTACTTGGTCTTATACTCTTCCTTTTACTCCAAAGCACGGGGTGTCCTAAATTCCAGTGTTACTCTGGTCTCACAGGAAAGCAAGCAAGGAGCCCAGAGGTCTGGTCTTGAGTGGGTAACCTGTGTTACCAATAGTCCAGGATAAGAAACAACACTCACTGAGCCTCTGCGCTCTCTTCCCTCACCCTTTGTATATTTCTTCCCAATAAGTCACGTGTGTGTGTGTGTGTGTGTGTGTGTGTGTGTGTGTGTGTATCCACGTATGTCGAAGGACAGAGAGAAGGAGCTCAAAGCAAGTAGGAAGCAACAAAGGAGACTTACATGTGGTTATGGTGAAATTCCACAATTTTGTCTTCTAGTGCATCTTGCTGAGGTATGTACTTATTTTTTGCTAAATGCTCTCTGTCCGATGCTTCATCAAAATCCCCAATCTCAGCTACAGAGAAAGAGAGAAAGAAAAACCAGCCACATATGATTAATACGTCACAATTTGTTATACTCCCAGCAGACTGTTCCCCAACTAGCAAACCGGAAAAACTAGCAGACAACACAAGGCAATCCCAGCTGGTAGGTATCTAGATGTGAGAAGCGGTGGCTGTAAGGGCATATTTAACAATCGTGCCAACGTAAGATGACAGTTTCCGCTTTTTCTCATCTCTACCAGTTGGAAAGAAAACTTCAGAATCATCCATCTTTAGCCATCCGTGTTCCTGGTTTGTTTCTTTCCTCCCCACCCCAACTAGGGGTTCACTTCTACTTCAGGCAGTACATTCCAGTTATGTGGATTAAGGCCTTCTGACGTCTATATAAGCCCCAGAATTTCAGGGCTTGACAAAATCAACTTTGGAGACACACGTATAGCAATTATTAGTGCAAATCCCAAATGCTTTATCATGTAGAGAAAAGACGATTATAACTAGGGGTAAACGTACATAATCTAATTTGGTAAACATAAATTCAAGTGTCTTAAATTTTGTGTAGTTGTGTTGTCAGAAATGACAGATCAGATCGCAAATTCTCACAAATTTTTAGTCTACAAGGAAGTGAATGCATAATTTTCTCAAGTCCCCAAACTGCTCTAATCTGGAAAACTAAAGGATAGAGCTTTAAATGAATAATTGTACCTTAACACTAGCTCCAGCTCAGTTTACAGCAATTTAATACAGATGGAACAGCATGCCTTTATCATATAGTCTGTGTAACAAGCTTAATAAAACGACCAGAGTCCAACTGTTTACAATAAAAGTAAGTAAACCGTTGCCATGAAGCCTAATTTTCACTTTGTCACGTGAAGCAGCTTGTCACACTCTGGGCAATGCACCCCAGTAATCATGCAGGATGTGGCCTATGTGTTGCTATAAATCACAGCCACTGAGAATATTTGCTTGGCACCAGCTGGGCCATTGGAAGAATCAGTCACCCACTAGCTTCTCACTGCCATGGCAGATCAATAACATTATTTCCTAGGTGCACTTTGTGAACAAATTTCACCTTCCCTGAGTAAAGCTGCCACCCTCCATCACAGGAAACTGTGCAGGAGTGGCCATACTGCCATCCTCCTCACTGGTTTGCCACGGCGATGGTGACACTGTCATTTCTGCACTTCCTCCTATCCGGCCTCAAGCAAGCACAGTTCATCTCATTATTCACGGTAGTGCTGTTGCATCAAGTCCCCACGCACGTCGAATTAGTGAAGACTAAACCATCATTCCCAGGGGAAATACAGGGTTAGGTTCCTGCGAGACCCTTGAAACATTTTCACCAACTAACCTTGTTTTCTGTTGAAAGACATCCTACTTTATGTACCTTGTTGATTCGTTAACACTGGACCCACGGCCAGCAGCACGTAACTCACGTCTGAACGAAGCTTATCTACACCCGTAAACACCTGTGTTTACTTTCTCCGTGAGGCACATCGAAACCTTCCTGCACTCAGGAACACTACATAGCACTTCAGCAATGATGCTTGGGGGCCATTTAAAACAGGGAAATCAACGGAAAGCACAGAAATGCAAAAGGCATGGCTCCAAAGAGATCACAAAAAGGACACTTGTTTCCAGTATGACAGCTGAAACCAGAAGGCAGAGAGCATCACCTCCTCCGACCTCCACTGGGGAGGTGAGGGAGGGGCGACTCCAATTTTTTTACCCTCTTGCGCATGTCTGCGAGTAACCGTGAAAGCACTCACAGTGTTGATTCTGGGCTTACAAATAAATTTCACAGAGCAGGTGAATTTGCAAACATGACATCTGCAAATAATGAAGACGGACTGCGTATGTGGGAGGGAGAGGGGACTCACCTAAATCCTAAATTTCTTACGAGTTTTAAGTTTGGGTTTCTTAACATATATGGATTTTATAACAGAGCCTTTTCCATAATTCAACATGAACGAGCTAAGAATTCCAGTTTTTCCTTTGGCATCAGGGTCAATATGCCTAAACTGTCTTTTCCTCGGAGTCGCTTGCTTTTCAACTCCCAAAATGCAAGGGCAACACGACTGTGAAATCCACTTTCTCCCACATGCTCTCTTCTTGGAAACATGGAAGTAGGCACCTCCTTATGTCTGGAGAGTCTGAGAACTGTAATGTACAAGATATGACTATTTTTAATTAAAGGTGTCGTATTGGCTGAGGTACACACTAAATTCCTTAGCAGTCTACTCTTGGCAAAAAAATAAGACCACCACCACCCCCAAATCCTGTGAGAAGTCTCATGAGGATGTGTTTGCACAAACTCGTTCTGCCAGGTACAATCCTCAGAATGGACGCACACACAGCCTGCAGAAATCTAGCCCCACCATGCCTCCTCTGTTATGTCAGGTCCAAATAGTGTTTGATTCTTCTCTTCACCAGCTTGTCCCACTTGGTCTATTCATAATCAACTAGAGAGTATTAAAAGTCTGAAATATATACAGGGGATACCTAAGGCCAGTAACAGAGGAACCGACGAAAACAATTACAGACTATGTGAAAGATGACTCCATGAATTCAAATGAAAGGGAGGAAAATTTTTTTAAAAATCAGATTGCGTGTATAGATACAGAGGAGATGAAAATATAGCTCACTAGAGATAATTTTCCATCAGCATTAATATCGCTTCTGCAGAAGGGAGATGAGTTGACCTCTCCTACCTTACTGATGACGTCAATAACTACCAATAATTTAAATGAACACACTATTCACAGAGGACTCTGAAATTTCTCCTTCCATGACAGAATGTACAGGATGCTTAAAAATACAGAAATGGGGCTTTTTAAGTATGAGATTACAGAAACAGTGTGTCACGCAACTGCGTATCACAGAGTATAGAAATAGCAGAAATACTTCTGAACCCACCTATTTCATTTCCTTTGGAGAACTCAAGATTCTCAGGGGATTTTGAGCCCCTTGTTGGTGTCTGGGGGTGAGGGGTCCGTCAGACCAAGCACACGGTTTTCTGGATTCCCGTGACCCTCCACTTCCCATGTGTGCAAGCAAGATTCACTCCTTGTTTAAAAAGGAAGATTCACTCTTTCTTTAAAAAGGAAGGGCCTTAGGAGGAAGGGGCTACAAGACTGAATGGCATCAGGAACAGCCGACTAAATTTCTCTCACCAAAGGCCCAGGGTCAGAGACCTTTGCTGAAGTTGCTATTCCAGTAAGGAAGCTTTATGTCGAAGTTTCCCATTGTTTGGAAAGGGAGGGCCCTAGGTGAGTGAGGATAAAGAAAGGAGGGTATATTTATTGAACACCTAACATATGCTGAATATTGATGCTATCATTTCATTTTCATCTGTTATGAAACAGATTCTATTATCCCCCTGTTCCAAAGGAAAGAGAGGCTGGTGGCTTAGTAACTTGCCAAGGTGAACAATCAACTAACAGAAACGAGGTCTGCCTGATTCAAAGCCCTCCTCCGTCCACTGTCACTGTAAGAAGAGAGAAGACCAAACACGGGAAAGGCAAAAGTCATGTAACTTTCTGTGTCAGAGCTTCCTCATTTTAAAATGGGGATAACAGTACTGAGCTCACAGGGTTGTTATAAGAATTAAATGAGATAATATACACAGAGCTGGAACATAGTAAAGTTTAAAAAGTTTACCTACTTTTTTCTTCTCGGCCTGTCTTTTCTTTCTCACATCATTTTTTCAAATTAATAAGAAAACATCCATCTACTAAGTCTGGCAGATATTCAACAATGGCCATGCACAAAAAAGATAAGCATGGTCTCTAGAAACACCTCATCATTTTGGACTACGGTAATTGTTGACTACTGGGAGTGACCCTTCCTACAAACCTGTGGAAAGCTTGTTAACTGGGCAGTTATCTGGACAGGATGGGGCTGATTATATGCGACTACTTTGTATACAATGGAAATTTTAGAATGATATGCTAGCACCATTTTTTTTACACTAGTGCTTTTAGATGTTGACCTTGGTCTATATACATAATTTCCTTCCTGAAACATAATGTGTATATTCCATTTCAAGTAACTTCTGCCTTGACCAAGACAAAAAAAATGCCCAGGTGAGTAGTCAGGAAGCCTTCGAATGAGCACAATCTAACTTATCCTTTGTCTAGAGGAAGAAAGTTAAAATATGTAGCTTCAAGCATCACTTGGGTTCCGTCCAGCTTCATGTGTCTTGGTTTACTGAACTCTTGAGCAGAATACAAGAAGGGAAATCTTTGACAGTTTTATGTCTGAAGGCTAATGGGCCATATTCAGTGATGAATATTAAATGCAAGAACAGGACAGAGCGAGTTTAGTCTACTTTGCCACCGTGTATCCAAGCTTCTCCTTTGAGTCAACTGAGTTTTCAACAAACGCGTAGTCCTTAGAAAGAGGAGACAAACACCAGAACACAAAATTCCCGGGTCAGCGTTTGGTGCGGGAGTACATATACACAGAGTTAGGAGCACTGTTTTCCACCCCTTGGGTTTCATGCTAATAGCAGTGTAAGACAAAGACATTATTGCTCTCAGTGGATGTCAGTTTTCTCCCCACCAGGCAGATCACTGTGTTATTTCCCACATGATTTCTGAAGGAAACCAACGGAACTTACATTGCACAATGTGTGAGACCAAGAGGGCAGCGCTGGTGTCACTACACGTCAGCCTGCCTTGAGCCAGGTCCTGCTTCACCTGCAGAGCAAACAGGTACCTGCGAATACGAAGAGAGATGGGCGTCAGACACACAGAGATGGGTGTCAAGCAAAGAGGGTGGGGAGGTTTGGCAAGAAGCTCAGGCTCACTTTGCTCACTGGCAACTTGCCCACACAGTGAGGACCTAAAGAAATATAAGCCAAAGAACAAGAAAGTCTGCACAGGAAGGATGAATTCCTGGTGCTACTGGCTGCAATGTAAATATTCACACCTCCCTTCAAGCACCGGGAGACATATGCTGCAATCTTTCCACACAATGAGTAATGCATTTCATTTTATATGGAGAGATACAGCCATAAGTAATTTAAGACTATAACTTACCACCCTATCTTTGCAGGGTATAGCACACATTTAAAATTTTTTCACAGATCAGTCGAATATACTAAAAAAATGGCTTTATGGCTCAGACAATAACAGTAGGCTATCATGGTTAGGAAGAGCCTTGCCAATGGAACTGGAAACACAAGAGTGGCTTTTTTTCGGGAGCACAGGCTCCGGATGCGCAGGCTCAGCGGCCATGGCTCACGGGCGCAGCCGCTCCGCGGCACGTAGGATCTTCCCGGACCGGACCACGGCAGGCGGACTCTCAACCACTGTGCCACCAGGGAAGCCCAGATTTTTAGAAAGATATTTGCTAGTTTTGCCCACTGTCTAGAAGGAGCGTGACTTCGGCAGCAACCTTTAGCAACCAGATTCTGGCTCTCACACAACTACCCATGAGAAGGATACAGAGGTAGGACCTTGCAGAAATGGTAGGTTCCAGGTGTGGGGCAGAGGAAGGTACAAAGCAAGCCTGGAAGATCTAGTTATGCCAGAGAGCAAGGCAGCTTGCAAATATAAATGGGTTATATTAAAAGGGGGGAAAAAAACCTTGAAGGGGCGGCCACTGGCCAAAGTTGTGACAACTTGAGTAGCAATAAAGAATGATTAAAGTGAACTGAAACACATGGAACTAATAAAACTTTATGAGTCCATTATAATAGTCATAAAAATAGAAAGCAGAAAAAGTAGAAGGTATCACCATTTGAGGAGTCTATTCAAGAAATTCTTTTTTAGGAAACTGGTAACCCAAGGCAAAAACTTGGGCATGTAATCTGCCTCTCCAGTAGGAAGGGTATTTCAGGATATACAGACAATCTAAGTAGATGGGGCAAAGTTCTACTTTACAGAAGAACACGGACAAATAACACAGCAAAAATAACATAATTATAAAACCCTCATCCCACACCTCTAAAGAAATTACTGACTTGGCAAGGATTGTTAATCAGTATAAAAACCACTTGGGAGTTTGGACATTTGCATACAAAGTCATATGACTTTCCGTCACAATGGCAAGGTCAGAATGTCACCACCCTTAACTCAGTGATCAATCTCAGCATCGCTAATGAAACAGGGAACACAGGACATCACTTAGGATGGGATTCTAGCCAAGAATGTTTAACTTGTATCCTTTAGAACTAAGGTCTAGTTGGCAGGAAATACAGAAGACAGAGGAATAAGCTAAACAGGAGGCAACCAGACAAATTTAGCAGGTAGCTTTTTTTTTTTTTTTTTTTTTTTTGCGGTACACAGGCCTCTCACTGTTGTGGCCTCTCCCGTTGCGGAGCACAGGCTCCGGATGCGCAGGCTCAGAGGCCATGGCTCACGGGCCCAGCCGCTCCGCGGCATGTGGGATCTTCCCAGACCGGGGCACGAACCCGTGTCCCCTGCATTGGCAGGCGGACTCTCAACCACTGCGCCACCAGGGAAGCCCAGGGCTTATTTTTTTAAAGAAGATGTTGGGGATAGGAGGTTATTAATTAATTAATTTATTTTTGCTGTGTTGGGTCTTCGTTTCTACGCGTGGGCTTTCTCTAGTTGTGGCAAGCGGGGGCCACTCTTCATCGCGGTGCGCGGGCCTCTCACTATCGCGGCCTCTCCTGTTGCAGAGCACAGGCTCCAGACGCGCAGGCTCAGTAGTTGTGGCTCACGGGCCTAGTTGCTCTGCAGCATGTGGGATCCTCCCAGACCAGGGCTCGAACTCATGTCCCCTGCATTAGCAGGCAGATTCTCAACCACTGCACCACCAGGGAAGCCAAAAAAAAGGGCTTTTAACACGACTAACCATAGAGGTGGCCTTAAGAATTAAATGAGATAATACACGGAAAGCATAGTGACCAGAATGAAAACATTCAGTATATGTTAGCAATTATTTTTTTAAATAAAAGAAAAATGAATCCCCTTTAAGTCGTTTAGGAAATTCCATGATTAAGAACTAAAGAACTACAGAGGCATTCTGTAACCAGAAACAAAACAAAACAACACCCACAGATCCACTAGTTGACAACAGTTGACCTTTATCCACCCCCCCAATGTAATGTTTATTCATTCATTCATTCACTTTCTTTTCTCTCTCTGTCTCTGTCTCTCTCCTTGGAAAGTCAAAGTAGAGAATGGCAGAGCATATAAAGTAATCACAACATCAGCACATAGGTTTATATGGGAAGATGTGGTACAAACCGTATCTCTGGATTAGGCAGTGGTTATTGTTTCTTGAAGCCAACACTTAGAACGACAGGCTTTAATTCTTATCTGTGTGGTTAGTTTTTACCTAAGTAGGAAGAACGTATGTTTTAAAAGCATGATGTTTCGAATATGGTAACAGCTACCAGTTCAAACACAGGATGCTGTGTCCAGGGACAGACTCAGGGTCAGGGTCCGACAGGCTTCGGGGCCTCTGGGGAGGGTCTCCTGTGGGTGGCGACACGGCGCTGGGTTCCGAGAGCTCACCTATTTAGACAGAGGACGAGTGCCCCGTTGCCAACTGCAGGAGGACTTTGTCACTCCCTCATTACGCTGACTTGTGCTAAGGCCCTTGTAATCTGAGAAAGACCTTCCTGGGTACCGTCTCATCTTCTCGTAAAGACAGCTGTAAGTCCTGCACGCTGGCTGCAGGGCTAACTTTAGAAATTCCGCAGCACCTTTTACATTCTAAACTGAAGCAGCTCCAATCAAATTCACATGAAGGGCTCAAAACGGAATCAACTCTCCTTGGAGGAAGGATGGATGTGAGGAGGGAGGCGATGACAGCGGCAGGGCCAATCAGAGGGCTGTCACTTCCAGGGACCACAGGGCAGGAAATCACACCCATCTCGATGCCATGGTTTAAACATGCCTGTTTCAATTTATTTCACCCGGGAGCTCTTCGTCTTTCTTTCCTTATTCAGTGTACAGTACGACGTCTCTGGCAGCCAAAGGGCAACACTGCAGCAGGCCCCACAGAGCAGCAAATTCTGATAGGTCCCTGCACCTTTAAGAACACAGCCAAGTAGAAACTGGATCCCACATCAGATGCGACGCTCAGAGAGTAGTGGAGTACGTCTGACCTCACCAGCACAGCCAAGTGATTCTGAGCTCTGCCAGAAGAAAGCCTGCTAACTTCTTTTCCAAAGACCCCTCCCCCAAGCGGTTTTAAACTTGCATCTGGGAGTCAGTACTTTTCTCCTTCTAGATGCCTGAGCCCTGGTGTCAGTAGGACAAGAGCTCCAGTGAGAGGGTAGTTCAATAAATAGAAAGGAATTCAGCTTCTTGTTTAACAGCAAAGTGCAATTTAATCTTCGATCTATATAAATGGGAAGCCGAAAGCTATTCCTGGAGGCCCGAAAAATCAGCTGTAGCTCCAGTCACTTAAAGTCTGCTGAACTGCAGGCCCGTTTCTCTGTCTCACTCTTGTCTGCACCTCCTTCGCCTATGAAGCAGTGTCCATATAGGGCTTCTCCCAAACGCTCCCTCCTTCACCATCTGCCATAGAAAACTGCCTGGCATCCCAGTGGTCCCATCCTTACATTTCTGCTTGAATAGGAATTTGAGAGTGTGGGAGAACACCACTTTGGATCTGGGAAGTCGCCTTCCCGGCATACCTTGTGACAAAGCGGAAAGCAATGGGGAGCTTCTAAACTTCCTATCAATTTTATCACCCCAGAGCCAAAGGAATTCTCTCCTCAGAAAAGATTTCTAAAATGTCAGTTAACACTGGGAGCCAGAAAACAGCGACAACAAACCCCCAAACCTGCTACGTCCAGCTGAGCTTGTGTCACTTGAGGAATTTATCAGATCGGTCGGAACAGCTGGCAAAATACCAGGCACACACACACGGCTTGATGCTCACAAGTTGTCTGGAATTTTATAACGAGGACCAGAATGGTAGAAAATCACAAATCTCTAGAGATGATGATTCACAAAAACTGAAAAGGTGCAAAACTCATTGCAAAGTAGAATGGGGAGAAAGGACTGGGGTTGGGGGGCAGTGGTAATTCATGCCGCCGACTTCCTAAGCAGGATGACGGCCCAGTGAAATGCGGGAGGAAAAGGCACGCTACTGACCAACGGCTGGACTGGCCTTCAGATTCATTTCAATATTCTGAGCTTCGAGCAACATACATTCAACAACAGGAAACCAGCCCCAGAAGCTGAGACACGGTAGCCCCAATAAGGACACGGCACGAAGATGCTACTGGTGTCGGCAGCTTGGAACTCAGGTGGCAGCCCCAGCTGCCCCTTCTCCACGGGAGGCTTGTGGTTCCCAGAAGGCTTACGGCCCTCTGCAGCTCCTGGCCACTTAGCTGCTTCATTCATTTGAGGGATGAAAGTGGAGGTAAGCTATCAGCGGTGACTCATTCAGAACACGCGAAGCCATGGGAAGAGTCTTCGCCTTCCTCTCTTTCTGGAATCGCACATTCGTGTACCTGGTGCCCCTCCTGACGCAGCCCCGGGATGTCCAGCAGGGACCTCAAACATGATCTGGCAGAACCAAACCCTTGACTCTCCACCCTCCCCAGTCCTCTACTTCCCTCCACTCCTTCGCATTCTAGTCGTCACCCATCCATCTAGTTGCTGCTTAAGTCAAAATCTTAAGCATCCCTTCTCCTTCCCTCAGCCTCCACCCACAGCCCGTCACAAATTCAAATCGACCCCGCCTCCAGCACGTGCTCCAAATGCACGTGTTTTCTCCATTTCCACTCCTACCACCTCCGTTGCCGCCATCATCTTGGCCTGGGTGACTGCCATCTCTTCCTGTCATCCTCCCCTCGGTATCTCTGGCAACCAGTCTCTCAACACTATGTACATTGGGCCTCTGCCCCACCTCAGTGCACTTCACCCTCAATGTGCCTGCCATGAGAACCCTCTTTTAGGTAACTGAACGTCTGGGGCTTGTTTCTGCCTTGGGCACTGCCTAACCGTTCTTTCTACCTGGAGAGCTCTTCCTCTGAAAATGACTGACAGATCCTTGTCACTTTCTCAGCCCAAGCACCCCAGACCAAGCACTGTAAAGTCATCACCAGTCACCTTCTATCACATCATCTACTCCCATTACCTAAAGGCTCTTACGATTATCTGATATTTTGCTTGTTTATTTAATCATTGTGTCTGTTCCCGTGAAAGTCAGGCCGGTCTCTTCACCAGTATGCTCCCCGTTCCTGGAACAAGGCTTGCACACCACGTATACTCCATCAATACTGTTGACCGAATGTTTTCATCTCTTTGATAAGTGACGAACCATTTAACAAACTCAACCACCCAAAATACTGGGCTCTCAACCCAGAGGGACAAGAAAGATGTGACAGCCCTCATCTTGAACAGCTGAAGCTGGAAAGGCATGTGCGGCAGGAATCTGGCTGGTCAGACTAGTGCAGTGTAGTCCTGAAAGGGAGGCGTTTTATCTTCGCATGTTCCCACCAGGCTCTGCTCTCTTTTGGAATACCACGTGTCTTGCTGTCAATTATAAAATGGGTAGTAGCAGGGATGAAGATGCGGGTGGTGGTGATGAGGATGATGGAGGCTGTCACTCAGAGCATCCCTGCTGGGTTCCGGGCACTCTATGCATACGAGTACTCATCCTCAAAACCACGTTGGCCAAGCAAGCACTGCGGTCGCGTTGACACGGGCACTAACAGAGGTGCAGGGGCGTTTGGTAACCGGCTGGTCACACAGCTACCAGGGGCAGGGCTTGGCCACACTCCTCCCACTTGGCCACACCTTCAAAGAAACTGACGTACAGTTTATGTCGATTCACCCACTGCAGCAACAGAGAGAAACTGAGTTCACATCTTGGTTTCACAGAAGAGATTCATCTCCCAAAACTGTCTTGTGATGTGACAGGTATAAGAGGGGGAAATACGACAGTAACAGATTATAAGCCCAGATACTTCATAGCACAGCCTTCGAGAAACCAGCTTTCAGGGAAACTGTGGTACTTTCTTTCTTCCCATGTTTGTAAACACAGCTGGGAGGGAGGAAGGTTAAACTGTCAAGCACAGAGCAGATGCTGGTCAAGGAAACATTGGGAAAATGTTTCATCAGTTGACTTAGAACATTCACTCTCTCTGCTCCACAGCAATAAATACCCAGTTTCCAAACCACTAACCTTGTGAGTTCTTCTTGGAGTTGTGTGTGGTCAGGTGGAAAGAATTTCACCACAAACTTAACAACGACATGCTTTGGCCCTAGAAGGGGGGGAAAAAGCAGTAAAGCATTTATTGATTTGTCTTTCAAATGCCATTAAAGATGTACGAGGGTATATTAGATACCAAATAATAAGTCTTATTCCGAGCTGCCCAGAGCACTTCTGCCAACATCCAAGTCACTTAATAGCTGGTTACGTTGGTTACTAATTCGCATTTTCGTATTGTGGGGAGACAGACACCTGTTTGGGTATTTCTTAATTATAATTTTTGGCCACACCGCACGGCATGTAGGATCTTAGTTCCCCGACCTGGGATGGAACCCACGCCCACTGCGTTGGAAGCACAGAGTCTCAACTACTGGACCCCCAGGGAAGTTCCAGATACCCGGTTTTTAAAAAATACTGTGACAAGGCACATTACATTGAGGCATCAAACTTTTCCCCTGGAGACGTAAATTGTACCCAGATTTTAAAAGCACGCATTTGTCTTCAAAAATTTATCTGTCTGCTTTAGTCCAAATACAGGCTTTAGACAGCTTAAGGAAGAGATAACGAAAAAGTAAATCAGTTACATAATTTATTATTTCTAACTCTCGCCAAGGTACAGCGGCTACTGTGTTCATCACAGTCAGTCAAAGCCTTTACTAAGTGTCTCATACACCATCTTATCGATAAGTTCCAACGAAATTAGGAAGCAGATCTGGGAGGGGGTGGGCAGGGTAAGACTGGGAATGAGACAGGTAACTTTCCAGAATTCAAAGAGAACATCAAATAGATTATAAAATAATAATTTGTAACCTGAGTCAGAGTTTATTTTGCTGTATAAGCCACGATACAAAAGCAATCTTACAGGTTCTGCCATTTGGAATAACAGCAAAAGTTTATGTTCTATGAAATACATGGTATTATGATGAAATCCAAATTTTAACAGCAGTTGTATAAAAGTAAAAAATGTCTTTTTTGCTCTACCTTTCACCATCACAAAAGATGTTGTACTTTAATTTTTATAACGCACTCAAATTTAGGGGAAAAAAACCCCAAATGATGTATCATAAGATGAAAATGTTGGCGATACGTACAAAATTAGGAGAAAAAAAACAAGGCACAGGGATACTGAAACCAAGAGAAGCCGGGCTTCTTTCCGCTGACCATTCTAAAAATTAACAGAAATCCTCGCGTGTCAATTCTGGATCACAAAATAGCAAGAACAAAATGGGGAAGATGGGAAGGTCTAGCTCATTCTTCCCAGCAATTTTCACAGATGGGGAATTAAATGAGGCTACTTGGATCCTTAGAAAACCCGAAGCTAGGAAGATGCTAGCACTAAATGCAAAATGACAGCTTTGTCACACGGGGCGAGTCCTAGCCCACAGAGATGAAAAGGAGAGCCTCTGCTCCGGTGCTAAACCAAACCACAGCCGCTGTCCTGGGTCTGACACTTTTCCACCATCAGCAGCTCCCATCGCGGGTTACTGCGGGAACAAATGTCATCATTTTAGATGCTGTGCTTCCTCCAGCCTTCAGGCCTGGCGGCTTCTCACAGCAACGTGTCCTCCACACTTAGTCCTAGGCCAGCCACCCAATAAACGCTGAACAACGGCTGTTTTGTTTTCTGCGTTAACGATTGCTTAATTTAAATGACAGAAGATCAATATCAATTTCAACTGCATAAGGGCCACTCAACACAGTGTGCCTGTTTATTACAGCCACATAAATTGCTGTAAGTAGCCTGGTGGGGTTTCTTTTCTTTAAATAAACTTAGTTTATTTATTTTTGGCTGTGCTGGGTCTTCGTGGTGGTGCGCGGGCTTCTCACTGCGGTGGCTTCTCGTGTTGCGGAGCACGGCTCTAGTTGCGCGGGTTTCAGTAGTTGTGGCACTCAGGCTCAGTAGTTGTGGCTCGCAGGCTCTAGAGCACAGGCTCAGTAGTTGTGGTGCACGGGCCTAGCTTCTCCGCTGCATGTGGGATCTTCCCGGACCAGGGCTCGAACCCGTGTCCCTTACACTGGCAGGCGGATTCTTAACCACTGCACTGGTGGGGTTTCTTAATCAGACATAAAACCGACCCCAAGAGGTATTGTGTGATTGTTCAACTAAAGGAATGCAGTTTTGTTACCATCCTCAGTCTCTTGCCTGGTCTCTGGCTGCAGTGAGGGACAATTTGGGATGAACTGGAGAAGAGAGCTTGTCTCTTAACTTGACCTCACAGCGGAGAGAAGGGAGGATGGTCTGGTGCTGACGCACAATGAGAAGGAAGGGAAAAAAAAGCAAGTGCTCCCTTTCCTTACTTCTCTCCTAGACCCTTCGTTATCTTTCCTTCGACAACACGGTCTAAATGCAAAGCAGACTCCCTTCTGTCCTGCTTGCCAATCTCACACACACACACACGCACGCACACACTCACACACTTTTGCGTACCTTATTTTTCCAAATACCACTTGCATTCTGATCTCACAGGCTTTGAAAAGGCAGCACAGAAAACCTAATAGCAATTTTATGAATAAATGGTTCCACCCCCCCCACCGCCTTCCAAAGTGACAGTAAGAAACATGAGCACAGACCGGACGAGCTCAGCTGCTCTGGGCCTCAAGAGCCTGCTTTAGTCTTAATTAAAATGACGTTTGTTTTCCAAGTTTTGATTACCAAATTGTTATATATTAAAATTGCAGAAGATACATTTAATAGTACGTGGATTAGTGGATGCTGAAACGCAATCACGGGGTAAAAAAAGAAAGTATGGCCCCAGTGCTTGACACCACAGGGCAGGCGACGCCTAGACAAGGAAGACATCCGGCTTTATATTTGACATCACTGTTAAACAGGCGGGGGTGGGGTGGTGGGGTGGGGGTGGGGGGTTATACTTACTTCTAATCTGCTTGACAATAGGTTTTAAGAGATCCAGCCACACCTACAAAGGAAAAGAGAACAGACTGAGACATCAATTCTCAATGAGAGAGTGCAAGTATTTTGAGACTCCACTAGGAGCTGTTTAAAATCAAAATATTTTTGAGGATTTGAAGCGGTCTGTGCCTTTTTTTTCCCTCCAGAATGCCATAACTTACATTGTCTCCCATGTTTATAGAACGGATCCGAACGTGCTAATATTATGCCTGAGCTTGAAAATTAAAAACTTCTCCCAGATGCAAATAGTGCCCGGTTCACTAAGAATTTTTCTATTCTCACTGGTACTTTGATCACAGTTAGCTATTCAGTAAATATTAACGCGTGATTGCACATCTGGCTATAAATGGAGTAAAATATGTGTGCTCCTTAGTGAAACAAAATCCATGTACATAGATGTACGTACAGAACAGCACATCTTTGAGGGGTATGGAAAGGGAGTGAATATTTATAGAACATACTTTTGCACAAGGCTCCATCCATAAGCTATTTACCTCTCAGAGCAAGGCGAGAGGATTCTTGTTAGTCAGGAGAGAAATCTGAGACTTGGAGAGGCTCAATAATTTGTCCCAGGCCCTCAGCTAGAATGTGGCAGAACTAGGACTGAAATCAGGTTTGTCCCACTTCAAAGTCCAGACTCTTTTCACACACATTCTCCTTAGCATGCAATTCAAGCGGCAAAATTTTAAAAGAAGAGAGAAACCAGTTGTCATTAATAAAGTATAAGTTAACCCTTGAACTTGTGATCATGTGAAAGGGTTCTACTGAAGCTCACATTTGCATATATGATTTTTAAAAAGTTAATGGGCTTAATGTAAAGAGGGTTTTGTAAGTAAATATGAAAAAGAGAAACACTCCTAAAGAAAATTATGCAAAGAATAACAGGTAATTGGTGAAGAAAAAATGCCAATGGCTAACAAGAGAATGTCCAAGTTCAGGAGTAACTTGCACTACAAATGCAAATTTAATCAAATACCATTTCTATCCATTAAATACGCATCTAGATATGCAGTGCATGTCTGTATTTCATAAACCCAGACGTGGCAAGGGTGCCAGGAAGTGGATACTGCCCTACGCTACTGGTGCATGTATGAATTGGCACAACGTTTCTGGAGACCAATTAGGGAATAATTATCTAAAGCCTAAAAAGTATCCATATACATACTCTTTCATCCCGTAATTTGACTTCTGATGAATTATTTGAGAGTGTGGGAAAATGTGTTTGGGAGGTGGGAAGATGGGTGATTTCTTCTTTTCTTCTGCCTTTCTGTATCATCCAAATTACCTTCAATGATCACTCAGAATTCTCATGATGAAAAAAAAAAAGTAAAAAAATTTAAGTGTCTATTTATTCAGGTTCATCTTCCCCACCACCGTTTCAAATAAATATGATTTTCTAATGAAATTCTCTTTTCTATACTCCCTGTCCCCTGCCACTCTGTTATATGAGAAAAACAATAAAGGCATTAGTTGACTTAGGATCATCTCCACTGTCAATTCATAAGACTCAACCTTAAAATGAGAGAGAATAATCATTCAAAACAACAATCGTCGTTTGTGAGATGAATTATTTTTCTCCCAAGAATCCTAAACGATGGCAAAAATATCTCCATTTGACAGATGAGAAAAGTGGGATTCAGACCATAGCTGCCCAGGGCTGGGACTCAAACCCTATTCTTCAAACCCATTTATTCATTCAACAACACATCACTGTGTCGCTCTGCTGGGTTCTGGGAATACAATGATGGGAGACCAATCATGGTGCCTGCTTCATGGAGCATATGGTCTAGTGAGAAAGACAGGAAACAAAACCTTCCCAAGAAAGGTAAAGAAGTACCTGAGACAAAGGAAACAAGGGGGAGTCCCAGAAGACTCTGAGTGTCAGGATAGAGAGATTTGACCCAGTTACAGGTGGGGTAGAGGCAGGAGGAAGCCTTCCCTGAAGGTGACATTGTGCTGAAATCTGAAGAGAGGTGAGAAGAAGCTATGAAGACACGCAGTAAAAACACCTGTCCAGGTCACTTAACATTAGGGGAGACCAACATGACAGCAGAACAAGGTTGATGGGTCAGGAAGGGGCCAGACCCTACAGAGGCCACGTTAAGACACTTCATCGTTATCCTGAGAACACTGGGAAGAATTTTAAATATGGGGCTGATACGATCAGATTTGCACTTTGAAAAGATTATGCTGGCAGTGTGAGAACAGAAAGAGGGAGTCAGAATAGACGCAGGTTATCTGCTGCAGTCGTCCAGGCAAGAGAAGATGGTGTTTTGGACCAGGAGGCAGAAGCAGAGTTGGGGAAAATTAGGTGGAATCAAGAAAAACGTAACATGGACTTCCCTGGTGGTACAGCGGTTAAGAATCCGCCTGCCAATGCAGGGGACACGGGTTCGAGCCCTGGTCCGGGAAGATCCCACATGCTGCGGAGCAACAAAGCCCGTGTGCCACAACTACTGAGCCTCTGCTCTAGAGCCCGCACGCCTAGAGCCCGTGCTCTGCAACAAGAGAAGCCACCGCAGTGAGAAGCCCGCGCACCGCAATGAAGAGTAGCCCCCGCTTGACACAACTAGAGAGAGCCCGCGTGCAACAACGAAGGCCAAACGCAGACAAAAATAAATAAATAAAATAAATTTTTTTTAAAAAAGAAAGAAAGAAAAGAAAAATGTAACAGGTAAAATCCAGTGGGATTTACCAATGGGCTAGATGTGGTGGCCGAGAAGGAGACAATAACCAGAATGATGACACTGAGATTTCTGCCGTAGGCACCTGGATGGATGCTGCTGCCAATGAGAGACAGGGAGTACTGGAAGAGGGCCAGGACGGAGGGGTTCTAGACACTTTCATTTTAAGAGGTGCCCTTGGATTTCATGAGGAAGAAACAGTATGAAAATGGTGGGACACGCTCATCCAAAGCTCAGAGGAGCCTGGGCGGGAGATCTCACATTTAGAGGCTCCATGGAGCACTGTGACTCCATGAGCACAAGACGGCCTCGTGGAGCCCAGAGGATGAAACGCATCAGCACTGATGACGCGTCTACCTTAGAACGGCCGACGGGAGCAGACAAGGACAGAAGGAACGTAAGGAGAGAGTCATGTCACGGTAGTCACAGGAAGACAGTGTTTCCAGAAGGAAGAACATCAAGAGCTGTTGAAAGATCAAACAAGATGAGAGCTAGAGTATCTGCTGGTCAGTGGACCTGGAGAGGGGTCTGAAAGTCTAGTGGACAGTGAGGAGACAGGAAGGATGAACAGCTTTTCCAAGAAGCTTGGCTGTGAAGGAAGAGGCCAGAGAATGGGTGTGTGGAGGAGGGGGAAGAATCAAATAAAGGTACTGTTGGGGCTTCCCTGGTGGCGCAGTGGTTGAGAGTCCGCTTGCCGATGCAGGGCACGCGTGTCCGTGCCCCGGTCCGGGAGGATCCCACGTGCCGCGGAGTGGCTGGGCCCGTGAGCCATGGCCGCTGGGCCTGCGCGTCTGGAGCCTGTGCTCCGCAACGGGAGAGGCCACAACGGTGAGAGGCCCGCGTACCGCAAAAAAATAAATAAATAAAATAATAAAAGTACTATTGATTTGCTTGTCTTCCACAGGAAGGACCTGGGGGTGCTTAAAAAGGGGAGGGGTTGGGACTTCCCTGGCGGTCCAGTGGTTAAGAATTTGTACTTCACTGCAGAGAGCAGGGTTTCAATCCCTGGTCAGGGAACTAGGATCCCGCATGCCACGTGCTGTGGCCAAAAAAAAGGCGGAGGGAGGTGTTGAGAGTATGAGTAAGAAGATAACCAATATCCTAAGACACCTGGGATGGTGCGGAAAGATAGCTCTAAAACATAGGGCACTGGAGACAGAAAGAAGAGCTCTTCCAGCAGCGGCAGGGAGGGAGCAGAAAGGCTAATGGTAGATGTACGTCAGTTTACACTTCTGCACCGGGAAGATAAGACAGTTCCTCTTTGACACCATCCGTTTACCCCTGTAAAACCTGAGGGTTGGAGGATGTGGGCGAGTGGAGAAGAGTTGACACAGTTGTGTTTGTGTGCGAGAGAATTAACCGAAGAACTCTAGAGGGATTTCCTGTAGCTACTGAGCGTCCACTCGTGAGCCTGCCAGCCTGTGCTCTGTCGGCCTCCAAGCCTGCCTCAGGCGGAGCACCTCTGAGGTCTTCCACCACTGCCAATTCTGCCCAGAATCTGCCTAAGCATCTACAAACCACTCAGGACCAAACAGATGCGCTCTGGCAACGTAGCAGCCAATTTCATGAATTGTTTTAAAACATCTCTCTCCTGTCTTTGGCATTTCTGTGGAATTCATCAAATACAAGCACCAATTTGAGCCAACCGAGCATGTGGTTTTTAAACCATGAAGGCCTGGGAACATCACACTGGCCTGAATTAGCCTGTCTAGTACAGTTCTACGGCAATAACGCTCCAAGGCATCGGTTACGTCACAGCTAAACTGGCCTGCGTGAGAACGCGGGGCCCACAAGACCCTCTCCATTTACCAGTCAGATTGATATTTGCAGAGCTGAGGGGAAAGGCCTTGCATGCTAAGGACTTAAACCACTAAAAAAGGATGAGCTGGAGGGAGCAGGAAGAAAAATAGGGTTGCTGCTCGACTAAAGGGCTGAAGTTCGTCTAGGTCATCCTAGACAAATCACTTCTTCATTCGACCTAAGCAGAACAGAAACAAGTTCCAGATGAATTAAAAAGGCAACAAAAGCACCATAAACTTTCTTTTCCTGCCAACGGATCTCTGGAGGGTCACAACTAACCTCAGCCCCGCAACTCCTTCAACCAAGCCACACATTCCTGTTCTTACGAAAATCATGCTGCCGGCCTCCAGAGCACAGCTACAGATCCACATTACCTGACCGTAGAGGGATTTGGTTAAAACGAACGGGCTTCTAGAAATGCCACACCTAGTCAGGAGGACTCACGGAATCAAGGAACTTCCCCTGCTGGGATTTGAAGGCCTATAAGTAAGAGTTTGCTCAAGCTGTCACAACAAAGTACCATAGACTGGGTGGCTTAAACAACAGAAATCGATTTCCTCCCAGTTCTGGAGGCTGAAGGTGTCCCAGGTTTGGTTTCTCCTGAGGCCTTTCTCATTGACTTGCAGACGACCGCCTTCTGGCTGTGTCCTCACAAGTTCTCCTCTCTGTGCACACAGGCTCTCATGTCCCCTGGGTATCTCCCAGTTTCCTCTTCTTAAAATGATACTGTTCAGACTGGACTAGGGCCCACTCCCCCAGCCCCATTTTAACTTAATCACCTCTCTCAAGGCCCTGTCTTCAAGGACCGTCACATTCTGAGGTGCTGGGCGTCACAGCTTCAACATACACATTTTCGGGGGACACAATTCAGCTCATGACACCTATCTTCCACAATTTAGTTTCAACACAGCTTTTCAGCCCCATCTTCCCCTGCTTGCCTACATTTCAGTCAGCCTCCCTATTTTCCTTTGATACCCTGTTAAATGTTACCTTCCCCTTTTGGAGTGTGTTTTCTGCAGTGAAATACTCTTTGAGAAGAAAGGCTTTAATGCCTAGGCATCAAAGGCAAAGCAAGATGGATCGCTGTCCCCGAAGCCTTTATGTTCTTTTCCTGAACATCTTTTTCCCCTATTATTTGCTGAGTGACATTTCAGTTGGATTTTGTAGGCAACTAAAATATCTGGGGTATTTTGGAAAGGCTCTTATTAAAAGAGAGTCACTTACATGACATCGGGCAGGGGGACAGCGAAGAGTCCATTTCCTGAGCACCTACTGTGTGCCAGGCATTGGATAGGTGCTTTATACACTCTCATTTAATATTCACAACAACGTGGTTGTTCTACACACGAAGGAAGCCAAGCTCAGAGAGCTTATTGAAGTTGCCCAAGGTCAAATGGCTGGGATTCCACTTCAAGTCCATCTGACTCCACACCTGTGCTTTTTCTGCAACATAATATGCTGCTCCTCTAAAAAGACTCAACAAAAGTTCATCTTTCTTCTTCTTATTTCGAAGTCAAAACTGCACACAGCAGAACTATTTCATCATCAACTGTAAGATATATAGGAACCAGGTAAAATATGACACAAAAAACTACCCAGTGTCTAGAACTCATTGCAACAAACGAATTTTTCTGCAGCCTGGCTCCTACAAGAAATGACTTTACTTTGAATTTTTGTTGGTAATAGTTCGTTTGAATGTAATTTTTCATATTGATCTTAATTACTTTATTAATTTTATATATGGGTATAGTTATAAGATATGTTAAGTGTGGCTTTCTTTTTTTAAACCTATTAATTTTTAGAGATTTCTAGTTCTGGTCAAAATAGAGTAACAGGGACTAGGGAAGGAAGGAAGGAAGGAAGGGAGGAAGGGAGGGAGGGAGGGAGGGAGGGAGGGAGGGAGGGAGGGAGGGAGGAAGGAAGGAAGGAAGGAAGGAAGGAAGGAAGGAAGGAAGGAAAGAAAAGGAAAGACACATGACAGATCTGAAGATCTGTGACACCAATGAGAAAGAGTGATCCCTGAGAGACAGGAAACTAAAATCATGACCTCTATGACTACACCAGCCTCTGCCCTGAGCAAGTTTTCAGGCAGGAACGTAGCCAAGATGAGACAAAAAATTAACAAACAAACAAACAAAACACAGAAGGATTAGAGGTTACAGGCCTGGTGCTCACACAGGGCCAGGAATACTACCTATTCTCACCAGCCAGATGGGAAGACCTCATGACTCATGCGCACTGGGTAGAGTACTGAAGGGTCATCCCTTAGAAGTAGGGAATAATTCACCCCAGACTGCACACCACACCAGTCCTACCCTATAAAAGCCAGATCTGAAAGGACTAAATTGTTTCCAAATAACTTACATGCATCCCCCCCACAAGCTCAATAACATTTATAGGAATACAAAACTACCCAGCACTCAACAAGGTAAAATTCACAATATCTTACATCCAATTAAAAGAAAAAATCACCAGGCATACAAAGCAGGAAAACATGACCCATAATTAGACAAAAAAACCCCAAAACAAAACAAAAAAGCAACGCCTCCCGAGAAAAAAAAACAATCAAATGGGACCTAGAATTGACACAGATGTTAGAATTAGTAAAAAGGATATGAAGACAGTTATTATAACCGTATTCTCTATGTTCAAAAGGTTGAGATATGGAAGATTTTAAGGAGACCCAAACTAAATTTCTGGAGATGAAAACTACAGAGTGTGATACAAACATACACACGCACGTGCGCGCGCGCGCACACACACACACACTGGATGCGATTAACAGCAAATGAAACACTGCAGAAGAAATACTACTGAACTTGAAGAACTAGCAATAGAAACCATCCAAAATCAAACACAGAAAGAAAAATTACCAAAAAATTAACAGAGCATTAGAGAACTACAGAGTAACTTTAGGCAGCCTAATATGCATGTAATTGGAGTCCTGAAGGAGAGGAGGTGGCAGGGGAGGGGGAAAGAAACGGAAAAATATTAGAAGAAATGATGGCTGTAATTTTTCAAAATTTAACAAAAACTATAAATCCACAGATCCAAGAATCTCAGCAAACTCCAAGCATAAGAAACATGAAGAAAACTGCATGGAAGCGCATCACAATCAAATTATCAAAAACAATGATATAGAAAAAAATCTTAAAACTCAGCCAGAGCAGAGAGAGACATTATATATAAAGTAACAAAGATAAAGATGACAGTAGATTTCTTGCCAGAAACAATGTGAGAATGCAGTGGTGCAAGATTTTTAACATACTCAAAACATCTTAGAATTTTACACCAGGCAAAAAACGTCTTTCAAAAAGGAAGGCAAAATAAAAACATTTCCAAACACGAAAGCTCAGAGAATTCATCACCAGCAGAACCACATAATAAGCTACGTTAAAGGAAGGCCTCTCTGAGCAGGAAGAAAGTGATATCAGATGGAAATCTGTGTCTACACAAAGGAATGAGGAACACCAAAATGGCAACTGTATGGTCAATATATGTTTTAAGAATTTTTTATTATTTAAATCTCTGTAGGAGATAACTGACTGGTAATCAAATGTACTTCAATTAAAAAAAGATAACTGACTGGCAAACAAAAATAACAACAATGTAATGTGGGGTTCATAACTTATGTTAAAAAAACAATAACAACAATAGCAAAAAGGTCAAAAAGTGGAAAAATGGAAGTAAGGCTTTATACTGTATGTGAAGAGGAATAATATCACTTGAAGGTAGGCTGTGATAAGTTGAAGATGGACATTATAAACCTCAAAGCAACCCCTCAAGTTACAAATCAAAGAGCTACAGATAATAAACCAACAAGGAAAGTAACATGAAATCATCAAAATATTCAATTAATCAAAAGGCAGACAAGGAAAAAGGAACAAAGACGGATAAGACAAATAGAAAACAAACAGCAAGATGACCAATTTAACTTTTTTGTTTGTATTCCTATAAAAAGATTTTTTAATTTTTAAATTAATTTTTATTGGAGTATAGTTGATTAACAATGCTGTGTTAGTTTCTGCTGTACAGCAAAGTGAATCGGTAATACATATACATATATACACTCTTTTTTTTAGATTATTTTCCCATATAGGTCATTACAGAGTATTGACTCGAGTTCCCTGTGCTATACAGTAGGTTCTTATTAGTTATCTATTTTATATATAGTAGTAAGATGACCAGTTTTAATGATACCAATAATCATATTAAATGTAAACGATCTAAACATTCCCAATTAAAAAGGATTGCCAGATTTGATCAAAAGGCAAGACCCAACTCTATGCTGACTACAAGAATCAGACTGCAAATATAAAGACATAAATTGGTTAAAAGGAAAGGGATGGAAAAAGGCATATCATGCTAACATTAATAATTTTTTCAAAAACTGAAATGGTTAAATTAGTATCAAAGTAGACATCAGAAGAATATCACGTGTATTTATTTCACAAATACACTTTATACACCCGTGTTTAATCTTCCCTATTTTCATAACTTCGTATGACAAAGGAATCAATTAATTAAGAGGATATAAAAATCTGAAGTATTTATGTACTTAATAACAGAACTTCAAAGTACATGAAGCAAAAACTGATCAAACTGCAAGGAGAAATAGACAAATCCACAATTATGGTTGGAGATTTTAATACCTCTCACTCAATAACTAACAGAACATATAGACAGAATTCACTAAGGATACAGATGATTTGAACAGCACTATCAACCAACATGATCTAACTGCCATAGATGGAATGATCCGTCCCACCCACAGAATGAGCATTCAAGTACACGTAAAACATATACCAAAATAAACCATATTCTGGGCCATTAAAGAGATTTCAGTAAATTATTTAAAAGTCCTCATGTCATACAAACTATATTCTCCAGCAACCACAGAATTAAATTAAAACTCAAAAACAGAAAGGACTGGAAAAATCCCTTTATTTGGAAACAAAATAACATACTTCTAAATAACCCATGAGCCAAAGGAGAAACCAAGGGGAAATTAGAAAGTATTTCAAAGTGAAAGTGAAAACACAATAAACTAAAATTTGTGGGATGCTACTAAAAACCTTTTAATTTAAAAATAATCTATCGGTATAGAATTCATCTATATGCAAGCTAGAAAATTAGAAAATTCACAAAAGCAAAAGTTTAAAAATTGTCCACCACCAAGAGATCATGGTTAACACTTTAATGAAGTTGTTCTCAGAACTGAGCTTGTATCACATTCACCCTAAGAGCTTGTTAAAACATACACTATGGGGGGGGGCTCTGCTCCCGGACTTCCTCATCTGGGTGAGGACCTGAGACTCTGCACTGCTCAGGTGATGCTGATGCTGGCTTGCTGACCTGGGGAGCGTGCTTTAAGACCCACTGCCTTCATGCATATCCCTTCCACATTTTTTTTTGAAGAGCGATGTGCGTGGATATAAACATACATACACTTTTTAAAAAACCCAAATGAGATCATATTGTTTATAACCTACTTTTTGCTTTTTAGTCAATGATTTCTATCTTTCTATTCTGTAAACTTTTCTTCTCACCAAATAATCACACTCTATTCAAATTCCTTCATGTGAATAAAGAATGTCCTTACTGTGATCTGTCAAAACTAACCTCCAATCCAGGACCATGCTTCATATCTGAGTATGTCCATTAAGTCTCTCTTAACCTAGCCTCATCCCCTACGCCACCACCACCAGCCCCCGTTAACAAAAACAAAACAACAACAAAAAATTGACTGCTGAAGGAATGCATGAATAAAATTTGAACTGAAAAATTGAAGGTATGTTTTTATTCATTTACAAGGAAAGCTCTAAATAAAAAGGAATTAAAGATCTGTAAACCAAAGTATGAAATGAAATGTATAAAGAGGGCCATCTTTATGCATTAGCGCATTAAATTCATTCAGGCAGTATCTGATATCCCAGATGTATGCAAAGGAAAGTTTTGGAATAAAACTAGAACTTAATATTATAATGCAATGCCTGGGGCTTCAGGGGGCCTTTGCCTCCAGGGAAATTTTAACCTTTGGGAACCTTTATTTTTTAAGAAGGGCTCAGCAGCAGACCTCAGGCATGGTACTTATAACACATCAATTACTCGGTTTTAACTAATTTAAAATCATTTGTTTAATTTGCATTAGTTTTGAAAATTTCAGTTCAAAGGATTTCACGTGGGTATTCTGGTGACTTAATTGGATTTTCCCCCCTTTAATCTATAGTTTGCTTCTTCTGGTTTTTTTGTTTGTTTGTTTTTTATATCATATTTTAAAATTTTTTTAAATTTATTTATTTTTGGCTGCATTGGGTCTTTGTTGCTGCACGCGGATTTTCTCTAGTTGCGGGGAGTGGAGGCTACTCTTCGTTGCGGTGCGCGGGCTTCTCATTGCAGTGGCTTCTCTTGTTGTGGAGCACGGGCTCAGTAGTTGCGGCTTGCGGGCTCTAGAGCGCAGGCTCAGTAGTTATGGCGCACGGGCTTAGTTGCTCCGCAGCATGTGGGATCCTCCCGGACCAGGGCTCAAACCCGTGTCCCCTGCATTGGCAGGCAGATTCTTAACCACTGCACCACCAGGGAAGTCCCGCTCCTTCTGTTTTAATTTTCTTTTTTTCCTCCCGTCTAAAACCCTCTAATTTAAAAGAACACACAGATGCTTAAAACTACTGAAAACAAACGTACAGCTTAGTGAATTATTAAATGGCAAACACCCTTGTATCCATTAACCAAGTCAAGAGACAGAACTCTGTCAGCCATCTTATCCTAAAACCAGCCCCCTCCCTCTAAAAGTAACCACTACCTAGATTTTTACAGTAACCACGTACATTTCTTAATGTTTTATTTCACAAAGTGGTGCACCTTTTAGTCTTCCTTATTTTCAAAAATGTTACGTCCTTCAAGTATCTTTTCACCTATAGTTTCTTCCTCCATCCCTCTCTTTTCCTTATAGTTTATCTGAGTAATTTCTGAGTCTGGATTTTGCAGACTCCACACTCATGGTGCCATTCAACATGTTCTTCTATCCTCCTTACTGAGTACAATTTGGCAGCTGGATCCAACTGGTCCCTTTGGCAAGGCCATACATGGTATGTTGGGAGGAACACACTTAAGTTTTTGTTTTCTGGTATTTGTTTTTTAATATCATGACTGTGATACCTTTCTATTACTCATTTTTATGTGAAAACTGCTTCCTAACCTTCTGAGAAGAAAGTATGGTTCATGGTAGCTTTCCTACCTTCCCAGAGCTTCCTCTTCTATTAATTTTGGGCAGTGTTAAAAAACATGGTGGCTTGCTTTCCGAGATTTCCTGCCTCTGTTTCCCTCCCCTTCTCTGTTATTCCTCTCTATTGTCCTTCCCTGGCTCAATTTCACTCCCATTCTCCATAGTTTCTCCTAAGTGGTGGCCTGTCCCGGAAGGTCAGTTACTGCTCACTGGAGCTGGAATGTTCCAGCACCGTCAGGCCTCTCAGCTTCCACTGTTCTTCTCAAACTGTTCCCCTGGGATTTCTAGTGGCTCTCTGGGAGTTCTCTTCTCCATTCCATCAGATGCCCTGCTGCTCCCCTCTGTCTCCTCCCGTACAGACTCTGATAGCAGACCTTGTGTCTGGCTGACGTTTTATCTCCGACTGCTTGTACTTTGGGATCTAGGGCTTACACTCTGACACCTAGTTTTACCATAAATGTTGTCCACGGGTTTTGATGTTGTTAAGTAGCTGTTTTTATGTGGGTCTTGGGTTTGGGAAGATCCAAAAACTATGATTCCACTTCTACCTTCTCAAGACTATCCATTTTAGAAACCTATTTCCAGGTATTTTTTTAAACCAAATTGTTTTAAGATGTAGCCTTCATTAGTCACATACGGTGGAGCCAACAGGTTAGGACACAGCTGCCATTGAAAAGATGGTTTGTTACGTATGGTTCCCAGGAGGAGGTGGGCATGCCACACCATGCAGGGCCATGTGGGGAAGCACCAGGGTCCGCCAGGAGGCAGAAAGGGCGAGGACAACGCATGGGAAGGAGGCTTTACTGTGGTTTCCATGGGAAAAGACAAGGTAAGTCAGGGTAAACAGCTCAGGATTGGCTAGCTTGAGTCATCTTAGTGGGCTCTGGGTGTAGGGCCGTCTCTAGGTGTCTGACACCGGCCCTGAGATGATTAAGGCAGAGGAATTTTGTCTCCTGCAGTGTAAGAGCGAGACAGAAGAGGTGGCTCAGAGTATGGCCTCTGGACTGGTTCATTTCCATATGGGAGGTATGCTGGCAGGGGAACCATTTGCTATGTCTAAGAACTGGCTAGTCCTGGGAAGGGCAGTCTCTCCTCAGTCAACAAGGCCTCAAATGCTGAAGCATCAAGAACACAGAAAATAAGAAAATGTTGAAGGAAAAGATCAGTGGTTCTCAGGGGCTCAGAGGGGAGAGAGGTGGAGTGGGGATTTTCAGGGCAGTGAAACTACTCTTGTTGGTATTGTAATGGTGGATAGATGTCATTATACATTTGTCAAAACTTACAGAATGTACAACACAAAGAAGGAACCCTAATTTGAACTTGGAACTGTGAAGATAATGTAGTAATACTAGCTCATCGATTGTATGAGCTACACAGTATGTGTATGAGCATGTATGAGAATACTAGCTCATCGATTGTATGAGCATCACAGTAATGTATGACGTTAATAATAGGGGCACTGTGCATGGGGAGACAGCATAGGGGACCTCTCTTCTCTCTTTACTTTCGGCTCATTTTTTCTGTAAACCTAAAGCTGCTCTAAAAACCGAAGTCTATTAATTAAAAAACAAATTGACAACAAACAAAACCCCATATAGCTTCCTCCCAGCTTAAGAAATAGAATATTACCCATAGCTGTATTTTTCCAGCGAGCTGCCTTTCCCCGGACTCTCTGAGACCTGCCCTGTCACCGCAGCCACTGTCAGGCCGAACCATGGGGCTGCTCTGTGTGGTGACCGGGCGGCTCCACCACCCCACCTCTGCTGGCTTCCCAAGCTTTCCTCTGTCCTTGGGTCTGCAGTGCTCTTCACCCTTCACACCTGGCATGTTCCACAAAGAGCCCCTCCTGTTCTCAGATGGCCACAGGCCCCCAGGAAGAAGCAAAGTCAGAAGCCTGCAACTAACCATAGACGAAGGAGGCCTGTCTGACCCCAGAGGGGCTGGGAAACCACCAGTTAGTGATGTCTGTCATCCCAGGTAGGGGTAGGTTCTATGACCTCAAGGCCCCTAGAAAGCATGCTTGCTGCTGTGGACTGAACTGTGTCCCTCAAATTCCTGTGTTGAAGCCTTGACCCCCAATGTGACTGTATCTAGAGACAGGGTCTTCAGAAGGTAATTAAGGCTTAATGATGTCATATGGGTGGGGCCCTGAGCTAACAGGACCGCAGCCTTATAAGAAGAGAAAGAGATCGATCTCTCTCTCTGCTCTTTGAGACACAGTGAGAAGGTGGCCGTCTACAAGCCAGAAAAAGAATCCTCACCAGAATTTGATCATGCTGATACCCTGATCTTGGACTCCAATACTGAAAGAAATGAAACATCTGTTGTTCAAGCCACCTACTCTATGGTATTTTGTTATGGCAGCCTAAGCTAAGACACCTGCCAAGGGTAAAACTTTTTTCCTGGAGTAAAGAAGATTATAAAATGAATGAAAAGATGCCAGTTTTCTTCCTGAGCTTTACCAGTATTTTTTTTAAATTTATTTATTTATTTTTGGCTGCGTTGGGTCTTCGTTGCTGCACGTGGGCTTTCTCTAGCTGCGGTGAGCGGGGGCTACTCTTCGCTGCTGCGTGTGCGCTTCTCATTGCCGTGGCTTCTCTTGTTGCAGAGCACGGGCTCTAGGCGCGTGGGCTTCAGTAGTTGTGGCACATAGGCTCAGCAGTTGTGGCTCGCGGGCTCTAGGGTGCAGGCTCAGTAGCTGTGGCGCACCAGCTTAGTTGCTCCGTGGCATGTGGGATCTTCCCGGCCTACAGCTCGAACCCGTGTCCCCTGCATTGGCAGGCGGATTCTTAACCACTGCGCCACCAGGGAAGTCCCTTTACCAGTATTTATTTATACAAAACCAGAATTGTTTATCAGATCACTGAGCATTGTAGCTTTCATGAAATACCGGCAGGCCAGCCTCACTGCTTTCCGAACCAGAATGCAAGAATAAAATACAGCAGATAGCTGACTGACCGCTATGCCGGGAAGCCTGCTGGGGTCAACACTGTAAAGTATCTGAATTAATCCTCATGATAACCTTGTAAAATAGTCATTTATTAATCCCAATTTTTTCAGATAAAGTACAAAATCAAAGAAGTTCAGAATCTACCCAGTTGCCAAATGACAAAGCAAATGTTTAAACAGAGATTTACAGGCCATAACACAGAGCTGTTCCCACTCTCCCCAATAGGTCCACGAGATAAATCTTACATATACAACCATCTCTGCTGGCCAGCTGTGCGCAGCTCTTTGAGATGGGGAGATATGAGGAAAGGCAGCCCAGTGAAGCAGAGAGAACTTGCATCGCCTGAGACGGGTCTGTGTGTGACTCATGGTAATAAACCTGGTTATGCAGTTCATACTGAATTTGCTCACTGTAAAACATGGATGATAAAGTACCTACCTCGGAGAAATGTTATAAAGCAGAGACTGGTAAACAAAGGCCTATGGGCCAAATCCAGCCTACGACCTGTTTTGCTACTGCGCAAAGAGCAAAGACGGGATTTTAAGTGGTTGGGGGAAAAAAAATCAAAAGTAGCCATATATTTCATGACGTGTGAAAACTCTACGAAATTCAAACGTCCATGCCCATAACTAAAGTTTTACCAGAACCCAACCACAATCATTCATTTACATTATCTATGGCTGCCTTGCACTGAAGTGGCAGAGCTGGGCAGTTGCAACAGAGACGGTATGGGTTGCAAAGCCTAACATGTTTACTCTCTGGCTCTTTCTGCCGACCCCTGATGTGAAGAACGAACGATGTGAAGTTAAGTTTATAGCAGAGTCCATGGAACACAGCAGAAGCCCAAGAACAGTGAGCTCTCTGCATCCACCCCAATGGCAACCCAACACCTCTCTGGCCTTTTACCAGCCTTCAGACTCTAGGTACCCATTAGCTGGCATATTAAGTAAAGGGTCTTGATTCGTAAGATCAATAATAGCATCTCTGCCACGGGAAGGCACATCAATGAAAAAAAAAAAAAAAAACGATTAAAAGACTTCTCTACTTCTGTGGGGCAATCCCACGGGGCAGCTGCCTGGACTCAAGGACAACACGTGCCCGACTTGCATGTAAACACAGCAATCAACTCTATTAATTGACAAGCCATGGGACAAGTCTAATTGAGGGTAGAGCACAATTGATTACTTACTAATTATCACTAGTTTATTTCCAATCTTGAGAAACACATCTTAGACCAGGGAAAGCACTCATTCTCCCCTTAGGCTTTTTCAAACCCTTACTATGAAGAATGCTCTGACATGGGCTATTTACGTGATAGAAGTGATGAGAAAGGGGTGAAAGACTGAGCTGCAGTGCGAGTTGCCTGAACTTACCATCCAGGGACAAAGGTCCACAACCTTGCACGCTGGGGACCTTGGGGGAACAACCAGCTTCCTGTGTATTACGTAGAGATAAATGGGCAAAACCAGTTGTGACAGCCCATGTCTGGGCATTTTGAGAGTAACCATGCTTCCTGCTGGTTTGTCAGATATGTGAGCAGCCTCCCAAAAGAAGCCTGGCAGAGGTAATAACCACAACAGTAGTATTAAAAATAACAACGACAACACGTCATTGCAGCGTTATTCACAACAAGCAAGGGGGAAGCAACCTAAATGTCCATCAACAGATGAGTGGGTAAGCAAAATGTGGTCTATCCACACAATGCAGTATTATTCAGCCTTTCTTGGACTTCCCTGGTGGCGCAGTGGTTAAGAATCTGCCTGCCAATGCAGGGGACATGGGTTCAAGCTCTGGTCCTGGAAGATCCCACATGCCACGGAGCAACCTAAGCCCGTGCGCCACAACTACTCAGCCTGCGCTCTAGAGCCCGCGAGCCACAACTACTGAAGCCCTCACACCTAGAGCCCGTGCTCTGCAACAAGAGAAGCCACCACAACGAGAAGCCCGCACACCACAACGAAGAGTAGCCCCCGCTCGCCACAACTAGAGGAAGCCGGAGCCTGGCAACCAAGAGCCAATGCAGCCAAAAATAAATATTAAGAGAAAAAGAATACATTCTGACACATGCTCCAACACGGATGGACCTTGAGGACATTACACTAAGTGAAATAAGCCAGACCGAAAACAACAAATAATGTATGATGCCACTTATACGAGGTATCCAAAGTGGTCGAACTCATAGAAACAGAAAGTAGAATGGTAGCTACCAAGGGCTGGGGAAGAGGAAAGGAAGCTGTTGTTTAATGGGTATGGAGTTTCAGTTTTACATGATGAAAATGTTCTAGAGACCTTCTGCACAACAATGAATACAGTTAACACCACCGTACTACTGTAGACTTACTTGAAAATGGTTAAGATGATAAATTTCATGTTATCTGTGTTTGACCACAAAAAACTGTAATGATGAGAATGACGATGAGAGTTTCCATAACTAATACTTTCTGAACACTACATACACAGTTCCCAGACCCCGGGCTACATGCTGACAGATACCGTGTTTGATCGTTTCAAAAACCCCACGAGATGGGCACCGTCGTCCCCATTTTACCTTCAGGCAAAGTGAGGCACTGGAAGGTCAGCAACCTGCCCCAGTCACCCTGCTGCTAAGAGGCAAAGCAGGGGTTTGGGGGCTGGCAGTCCGACCCACCACTATGATACAACGGCCAGCTAGGAAGTCAGCACTGACAGAATCTGGGAAGGAGACAAAAACCCTATGATGTAAATCTTAAATCTTCAAGCAAGTTTATCTGAGAGCAGAGGGGAAACGGAGCTAGTGTTTACTAGTCTCACGTGAGTGGCTCTCCCTCAGTTCATCCAATCAAGACTCGTCCTAGGCTCTTCCAAGACAGATTCCATCAGCCAGCCTCTGGGTGCTTTTTGGTCATTATTTCTGTTCCTGTGTGCTTTTAGTTCACTGCATTTTGGGGGTAAACTTTTATCGAAGATATGTGTATGTGTGTGTGTGTGTGTGTGTGTGTGTGTGTGTACACATTACAAGTGTACGTGTTACAAGTGTACGGCTCACTGAATTTTTACAAACTGATTGCACCCACAGAACAAGCACTGAGATCAAGAAAAAGAACATGGCCAGGACCCCAGAAGCCCTCCTTGTACGCATTTGTACCATCTCATCTAATACCACAGATCAATTTTGTTAAAACAACCTATTTTGAAAATTACATGAAATTAGCTTTCAGGTTGCGATGTGAAATTGACATAGAGCAAAATATAGAGACACGGTCAGAGCAGGATGGTGACCAAGAGCATTTAGAAAGATCTGAACTTGAATCCTGGATCTATCACTGCTCAGCTGTCTGCCTTGTCGAAAAGGACTTACTCTTTAAGCCTTAGCTTCCTTATCAGAAAAAGGAGGTATAATGAGCTAGAATAAAGGAACCGGAATAAACGAAACAGTGTACATAAACCTATTATGATGCCTTGAACAGAGCTATTACTTCCTAGAGCACGTGTTGGCAAACTACAGCTTCCTATTTTATAAATAAAGTTTTACTGGAACAAATCCATGCCGATTCATTTACACTACAAGGGTAGAACTGAAAGCTGGAGTAGAGACTCTCTGGCACGAAACGTCTATTCTAATATTCACTATCGGGCCCTTAACTAAAGTTTGCTGATCCCCGCTTTAGAATATGGGCCATGTTTGCTGTTGTGTCCACAGGAACTAGAGCAGCCTGGTGCATGGTGAGCACTCAGGTAGTGGCCTTTATTTGCAACAATTATCTCTTTCTTTTAGTTATCATTAATGGGTTTAGGGAATTTTTCAGTTGAACGCATTCCTAAACAATATGACAAGGAAACGGTGAAATCACAAAAATGAAGCCTGGTAAAACTTGAAACAAGTCAGCCCTGGAGATACCCTGAAAGATTAATAGGTCTGTAAACGCTCGCAAAAGAGAAGCACCCAAGGTCAACACAAAAGGCACTGAACTTGAGGTCAGAAGAATGGGGTTAGAATCCTAGCTCTGCCATTAGCTAACTGGTTGACCCAGATGCGGAATGATTCTCAGTCTTGGTACCCTCACCACTGCTAATTTACGGTTGAGAAAAGAAACTCCAGCAGGATCGGAATGGGACAAGACTGGAGTCAGGAAAGCTGTCGGGACCCTGACTCATGCAGGCAGCGTTGCTAGAAATAATGAGAGAACAAATCTTCAAGTGTCTTCAGAATCATTATTTTAACATAAAACAAGTTTATGAAACAATGGTCCACTGACCTGGCTACACTGTATGATAATTATTTGTTTCCTTGTCAACCTTCCTAAGCAGGCTCGTCTAATGACTGGAAACAGTAACTGTTACTTGCTAGGTGTCCCTTCATATCAGGTGTCTTCTGCCGTATGAAGTGTGATGCAGGACGCGGCACTGGCACAAAATAATCGTTCGATGCATAAATGAATGTGGAATTAGATGTGGCCCTTCTGCGGTCGTCTGCCACATCAGAAAGAGGACAGGGAGTCAGGGCAGCTTCGAGCTAACATAAGCACTAGAAAACGGCAAAGAGGGCTTAGAGGTTAGATGTATGTCTCGAAAACATGATTTGTGCACGTCTTCAGGTGCAGGCTCAGTCCCAGCCAGCACCATCTCCAGCCCTATACCATGAACCCCGGACAGCTCTCCTGACTCTCGTCCGATTCCAATCTGGCTACAGTTGTCTTTCTAAGCCGTAAATCAGACCATATCACACTCCCTTTATTTTTTATTCATTTCGTTATTTATTTATTTATGGCCGTGCCTCGCACGTGGCTTGTGGGAGTTTAGCTCCCAAACCAGGGCTTGAACCCAAGTCCACTGCAGTGAAAGCCCATGTCCTAACCACTGGGCCGCCAGGGAATTCCCCCCACGCTCCCTTTAAAATGCATTACCAGCTTCCTAAACACATTAGCTCGGTGCAGAACTGTGCTGTCCCGTACAAGGGCCACTAGCTACACGTGACCACTGAGCACCTGAGATACAGCCGGTCTGGCTGAGTGTCACATACATATCAGATTCAAAGGCTTAGCAGGAAAAAAGTGTAAAATCTGTTATTCGTTGGTTTTCAGACTGATTACATGTTGAAATGATAATGATCTTAGATGTGTTCAATCAAATTAAACAGGCTATTAAATTAATTTCACTTTTTAAAAACTTTTTGAACATAACTGCTAGAAAACTTGAAATTAAGTGAGTGGTTCATCTTCCGTTTCTACTAGATAGCAATGGGGCAGAAAGTCCCTCCGTGTAGACCTGGCTCCGGTTCTCTCTCACCTCCATCAGCAGAGCCCTGCTCCCTCACCTCTGAACTTCAGCCTTCTCTGCAGGTTTCTGAATAGCCCACTTGCAGCCTGGTCTTTGGGCATCTGGTGCCCCCTCTCCCCGGAACATTCTATCAGGTCAACTCCTCCTGGCCTCATAGGACTCTGTTTCACAGTATCTGTGAAGGATTTCCTGAACACAAATGCTGTTTGTTGCTCCCACTGCCCAACGCCCCCGGGCTCCAGTGGACCACCTGCCACATGTCCTGAACTGGCCACTGACTCAGTCTGATGCCCCACCTGGATTATACATTCTCTCCATCTCACTCCTGTTGGATCCCCAGTGCAGGGGCCAGCAAAAGTTCCAGGCACTCAGTGTGCACGGAATAGAAATGCAGTCCATGAACTTACACCCTAACAGGGTGTCTCATAAGAGGTAGACTAGGATACAGCCTTAAGAAAGTGCCATCGGCCAAAAGAGAAAAAAGAACGGTGCTCTATGTTCTAAATGTGGGGTTCAAATCAGTGAAACCTTTTTAAAGAACAACATGACATATTTAGCAAACTTTAAGATGCTCAAACCCACGGATGATGCAACTTCCGTGCCTGTGGATCTGAACTACTGAGAGAAACCCTTGATCATGAATGCAAACATGAACGTACCAGTATGTCCACTGGAGCACCATTTGTAAAAAGCACATGATTCAGTACAACCTAAGTATCCCACACTTTACAGCCAGGGTTGTAAGTTATGGCACATCCATTCAGCAGAACAGCATGAAACTGTGAAAAGGAAGGAAGCGGATTCTATGTGCTGAAGAGGAAAGATGTCCAGGATATATGAACGGTGTGTGGGTGGAGTACAGGGCATTGTGTATTGTTTCCTCACATTATCGTTTTTCAAAAATATGTGTCTGTTGAAACACAACATTGTTAACTATACCCTAATATAAAATAAAATAATAAAAATACAATAAATGCAACTAACACAACATTGTTAATCAACTATACCCCAGTATAAAAAAAAATTACGTGTTTGTGTACACATATACACAGACTCTTATCAGAAGGATACACAAGACACTGGTGATGGAGGTTCTTAGAGGGAGGGTGGAGGGAGATGGTGGGGGGGGGCAGCCTGCACTGTGTGTTCTCTTTGAACTTGCTAATCACATGCACACATTACTTTCAAAAACAGATTAACAAGGGCTTTCTGGGTACCTTTTCTGTTGTACATTTCCATATGGCCAAGGAAGGTCCCAATTATTTCCCTCCCCCAAGTCGAACAGACAGTAAAACAGCAACATCCCACGGACGTCACCTACCGTGATCTTCTTGTGGTCAGGAAACTCGAGGCCAAAATAATCTCCTTCCACGAGGTTCAGGTGGCTGCACACCGCATCCAGCAGCACTTTCCCCGGGGCTCTTTGCTGGGAACAGAAACAGCGGGAGTTACGCCCTCTGAGACAGGCAGCTAGGGACGCACACCGCACACCGCGGCTCCCACTACAGGAAGCCTCTTCATGCCAGAGTCTGTAACCGCTCGCCACCAAGCACCGCCACTACACCCTGGTCACCGGCCCCGTGCCCACCACCAATTCCCTTCTCATGCTGCCCTCACACTTAGGTGCTGACCTCTGCCATCTTCTCCCTACCCCAAGGCCAGGCACTACCCCCCTTAAAAATAACAGGCAAATGCCATATGATATCACTTATATGTGGAATCTAAAATATGCGACAAATGAACTTATCTGTGAAACAGACTCACAGACATAGAGAGCAAACCTGTGGTTGCTGGGGGGAGGGGGGTGGAGGAGTGATGGACTGGGAGTTTGGGATTAGCAGATGCAGACTCATACATAGAATGGATAACGACAAGGTCCTACTGCATCGCACAGGGAACCATATTTAGTACCCTGTGATCAATCACAGTGGAAAAGAATATGAAAAAGAATGTATATATATGTACAACTGAATCTCTTTGCTGTACAGCAGAAATCAACACACCACTGTAAATACTTAATAAATTACAGAAATAATAGACTTTATTTTTTAGAGCAGTTTTTGGTTTACAGAAAATTGAGCAGGAAACACGTGGGGAGAGTTCTCACGCACCTCTCCCCACCACACCCAGTGCCCCACTTACTAACATCTTGGGTTAGTATGGTACATTTGTTACAATTGTTGAGCCAATACTGATACATCATCACCATCCAAAGTCCATAGTTTACACTGGGATTCACTCTTTGTGCTGTATCCTTCTGTGGATTTCAACAAACGCATACTATCATAGAGCCCCCATAACCGGATCACACAGGAGAGTTTCACCAGCCTAAACATCCCCTGTGCTCCCTTCGTCCGCGCTCACCATCCCCCAAACTCCTGGCAACCACTGATCATTTTATTGTCTCTCTAGTTTTGCCTCTTCTAGAATGTCATATAGTTGGAATCGTATAGAATGTTGCCTTTTCAGATTGGCTTATTTCACTTAGCAGTATGCATTTAAGTTTCCTCCATTCTTATTGATGAATAATATACCACTGTGTGGATGGACCACAGTTGGTTTACCCATTCACTTGTTGAAAGACAGCTCGGTTGCCCAAGTTTGGGCAATTGTGAATAAAGCTGCTATTAATATTTGTGTGCATTTCTGTAACTTTTCAGCTCATGATCCCATGCCCTTTTTGTGGCAGCTGAAAGCCTGTCCCTGTTCCTCTTGCTTCCCCCTCCACCCCCTGCCAAATGTGGCAGAATGTACGGCTTTCTTCTCTAGACTTTGCATAAACTCTCATCTAGACTTCACAGGAACTGAGGGTAAAGGCCATACGTTATTTATTTTTTTAGGCCATAGGTTATTAATCGCCTTACCCACGATGCCTAAATGCCAACCAGTCTTGTTGAAACGAATGAACAAATGAATACAATTACACATTCCACTGTATTCTCTGTAGTTAAACAGCTACGAGTCTGTCTCCCCAATGAAACTCTGGGCTACCTGGTCACCTTTCTATTCCTACTGGCTAGCGCAGCCCCTGGCACTCCCTCAATGTCTGCTGAAATCAATACTATACATGTATTTTCTATACCCTGAATCTATAAAACCAGTAACTGGAGACGACACTGCCTTGAAACATTTTTCTTGCAGTGTTTGATCTGTGTGGTGAAATTGGATCCATTTTGCAAGTGGGTCGTTAGGAATCTACCAGATAGTGAAGAGAAACCACATATATCATCTTCCCTTTCTACACTTTCGACCCTAAAGAGCTTAGAATCATATGCCTTGGTTTCTCTTCACTATCTGGTAGATTCCTAACGACCCACTTGCAAAATGGATCCAATTTCACCACACAGATCAAACACTGCAAGAAAAATGTTTCAAGGCAGTGTCGTCTCCAGTTACTGGTTTTATAGATTCACTTCCCCTCTGCTAAGAGCAGAGCAATTTAGGAGCCAATTAGTAACACAGGAGACTAATTGGCAGTAGCAGTCAGAGCCTGACAAGTACAATGATGGGCACATCCATTAGGCCACCCAACAGCGTGACCTGAGGGGCTAGCAAAGGTGCTTCCGTGTCCAGTGATAAAGCATATTTCTTTTCTTTTTTTTAAACAGACACCACTTTGTGCTCCCATATTCCTCATGGTTGAAATCCAGAAGATATTCACAGTTATCTAAGGGCATGCAGTAGTCTCCATGGATAATCCCAAACTCCCAGGCTCTAGACTTTGAATGCCTGGTCCAAGGGTCACCAGGAGAGTCGTTTCACTTGCCCTGATGGCAGGACTAACATGTAATGGTGTGTAAACCCCGTCCTTGTCTGTCAAACGTATCCCCCCCACTACCCCAGCACACACACCCCTACGTTTATCCAGTGTTAACAGCTGAACGGATTACTGGTCACCAATCTTATTTCCCACTTCTTTGTCAAAGCAACGCACCCTCAGTCATGCTGAGAGCACTTGGGAATTCACCAGCCAGGCTCACGGGGGGGTCTTGAGTTCAATTCCTCACACCTGCCTCCATAGAACTGTATGAATGACTTAGGCATGGCTACTTGTTCGAGGTCCTCTTCTCTGGCCAGTAAAATCTGCAGAGGCTAGCTAGTAAGAACATGATAGAAACGGGCCAGGTGCTAAGAAGCTGTGGAAGAATTCCTGTATCGTAAGATCTTTTATTTTATTTTATTTATTTATTTATTTATTTTTGCTGTACGCGGGCCTCTCACCGCCGTGGCCTCTCCCGCTGCGTAGCACAGGCTCCGGACGCGCAGGCTCAGCGGCCATGGCTCACGGGCCCAGACGCTCTGCGGCATGTGGGATCTTCCCGGACCGGGGCACGAACCCGCGTCCCCTGCATCGGCAGGCGGACCCTCAACCACTGCGCCACCAGGGAAGCCCCATCATAAGATCTTTTTAAGAGAAGACCACATTCCAGTTTCACAATTCTTCTTTCTCACCATTCTTGACATTTCCTATTTGTTACAAACTGAACCACCAATTATCTGACCAGCTGGCAAGCACTCACGTCTCCCAGAGAATTCCTGGAACTAAGTGAATTTGATAACTTCATCTAGATTTACAGAGTCTGGGAAATGAGACTTTACAATTCAACGCTGCAAGTCTAAACAAGTAAAAAAATCAACATACAATGGATGCCTTTATGGAATGATGTTCAACTCAGCACTTCACGGAACACCCCGAGGAGAGGTAGAGTTACCCCCTGAATCAGGTCCTTTACTGAGTCAGCAGAGATTTTTGTGACCACACTGAGCATATCTTGGTAATGATAAGAGGCTGGAAATAGACGCTTGGAATCTAGTTAATATATAAGCCTGGTCGCAAGTCTTAAAATTTTCCTTAAAATTTATTATTTTGTACAAATCTTTGATGCAAAAATGACTTTTCAATGGGACCCAAATTTTTATATAGGGAGAAGTTAGAGTTTGAACAATATTATATAGTTCCTAAAATTCATCCGTAAAATAGATGCCTTTAATGCATTATATGAATTGTCCTGTGAACACTGGCTATCTTCAGGGGTATAAGGAAAGCCAGCATGTAGAATTACTAGAAAGTATTTATAAGGGTTGAAATGCAGTCACTAGATGACAATTTCATGGGTAAACGGACACGGCATTAACTTCCCAATGTATACCAGGCAGCTATGGCCTAAAATGTTCCTAGATAGGCTTCACAATGCCAAAGTTCAGGGACACTGTTTCCCTTTCTTTTAGGGGTTGGTGTAGAAATGTCTGGGTTTAATCAATGCACCCAGGGCTGAATTCCGCTTCAGAGAAAGCATCTCAGAGAAGGGAAGCAGGAAGAGTTTTATCCACATTCTTTAAGAAAAATTATCCCCTCTTTCTTTCCAACAGTGGATTCACTCAGTCCACAGCATCGTTTCTTTACACTTGCCTCCAATGAATTTTTTGAACTTCACATTAAAAGCAATTTTGCTCAAAATTCACACCACAGGATATAAAATGGATGGTAGCAATGGTTGCACAACCCTGTGAATGTACTTAATACCACTGAATTGTACACTTAAAAATGGCTAAAATGGTAAATCTTTTGTTGTGTTCATTTTACCAAAATTTAAAAATGCAGAAAAAAAGACCAAAAAAAAAAAAAAAGGAACTGAGGATGGCGTTCACATCTACATACAAATGACTGAAGGGAGTTACTCACAATAGAATCTGTTTAAACTATTTTTAAGAACAAGAAAATCAAGAATCCACCTCCTTTACATTAGATCTTCGAGAAACACTGAGGGGTAGGACCCAGCTCAAGTTGAGCGTCTGTGAAGAGCCGTATCACACGGGGAGAATGAGTGATATCCGTGTGTGCGCTAAAGGGCTGTTAATATTTCTCAGCACAAAAGGTTCTTTTACGTGTCTGGCGAAGAAAAAGGCATGATATGAACATCGTTGGAAGTAACCACAAATTACGCACCTGGGGCAGGCTTTGCACGAGACAGATGATGGGGTTCAACAGCTACAAAGCCACCAGCCCTTTGTTGCTAAAACAAACCTATAAATGAGTCAATAAAGTCTGGATGTGGGGAAAGGTGGCAACACCGTAGACTAGGCTGGCAGAACACAAAGAGGAGACACTCAGGAAATTCATCTGTAAACGTACTTTCTCAAAGAGTAACTTACTTTAAGATACATACACACACACACACACACACACACACACACACACACACACACACTTACGGCTGCACAAATTATCATACACGAGGAAGGAAAAACAAATCACTTAGGCTTCATCTGAAAACCTGTATCTGTTAGAAATGGTTTAACATGAAAGGGACCTCATGATGAATGTTTTTCAAATTGTCCCCAAGTGTTTGTACTGGGGCTGAGGGGGGCAGATCTCTGAGACTCCCACACCCTCTAAGAAACTAAGAGTCTGGCTGGCCCCGCACATGGCCAGTCTTGATTAAAACAGTCCAGAAGTGAAGAAACCAAATAGCGATCATGCGTCGTATTTTGGAGAACAAACCGATAATTAGTGAAACCACATAAGCAAATTTTTGTCACTTGTTTCTCACTGGCTGCTTTAAATTATGCTCCAAGAGACGTCTGAAGTTTAATCTAGTGCACAAATAAGGTGGCTGACTGCTCACTGTGCGCCCCCACTGCTTTCTCCATTTTGAAGAGGCTTTTCATGGAATCCTATAAAATTAAATTTTAGGAGGAGGTTTACATTCTTGGGGAGTGTCTGGCAACTAAGTACTGAATAAGAAATAGTATGAACATTCACACAGAGCTTCAAGCTATTAAAAACTGTGAATCAAAGTCCTTTTGGTTTATTGTGCCTTTAAAATATGTCTATGCCTTCAGGTTATTTCTATTACATCAAGTTTTATGAGGAAGTATTTTTTTTTTCCTCTAAAAGAATAAAGACAATTCTTTCCAGGTTGGGGGTGTCTTCTACACCCTCTCCCCACCTCATCAAAGGGTCTGAACAAAGGAGTCACCCTACATGATACAGCCAAAATCTGCCTTGCTGAAATAATCTCATAGACAGAAATTGATAAAGATAACATTTGACCAACTTTACAAAATATGCGTCAGCTGAGGTTTCAGAGAGCTGTTTCTGGAAGTATTTTGTTTTTCTCTCCTTTGGGATTAAGGTAACCAAGACAACTAGGGCATGCTCTTCTACAGCAGAAGGGAATGGCTTCTCTCAAAGGCCTCAGCCCTTTTTCCTACCGTTAATACCTATTAGAATATTGTTCAAATTTCCATAACCCACTAACCCTCACCACAGGTGTCGTTAACATGGCAGATTTCCTCCTGGCCCTTTGGTGGTTTTTGACCAGATGGGTAGAAGTATTAATAACCATGATGGCTTACGGAGCCTGGGGTACATCTGTCAAGTGAGTAGCCACATGCAGGCACTGTGCTAGGGGCTAAGGGAATGGAAATCAATACAAGTATCTCTCGCTGAGTCGGAGGTTAGAGAATAAAGCAGCTAAATTAGAAGGTATGGTAAGTGCTACGTGAGAGAGTGAGAGTGACAGAGAGAGAGAGAGAGAGAGAGAGAGAGAGAGAGAGAGAGAGAGCGCACATGCACTCTAGTGTCTTTTCTTATAAGGACACTAATCCTATCGGATCAGGGCTACACCCTTATGACCTCATTGACCTTACTTCTTTATTCCAAATACATCCACACTGGGAGTCGGGCTGTCAACATAGAAATTTGGGGGAGTGGGGACACAATTCAGTCTATAGTAGGTGGAGCCAGGAAAGGACTGGAGATACTGTCGACCCCTTAGGATCAATGTGAGGATTAAATAAAACTCTGACCGCAAAGTATTTAGCAAAGACCCTGGCACGTAACACAAGTTCTCTATACTGTTGCTTCTACTGTGATGGGGAAATGTTAGTTTATAAAATTAAGGGCAGGGGAATGGGCTGACATTGAGGAGGATGTCCCATTTCCCAACCCCAAAGGCATGTCTCTGCAACGTCATGGGATGGAAAGCCTGGCTACCACATCTGTGTGTGTGTGACCATGTCCCCAAGGGCAGAGTCCGTAGCCAGGTATGCTTATTCTGCCCTAGAATTCTGCTGGAGGCGATTCGGAGCAGTGCTTCTCTGATTGGTGTGCCCATCGATCACCTGCAGACGCTGATTCGGGAGGGCTGGGGTGAGGCCCAAGAATCTGCATTTCTAACAAGCTCCCAGTGGATGCTGCAAAGACTCTGCTTTGAGAGCCAGGTGCCAGTCATGTCGATACGTGGACCCCCACCAGGCAGAGCCGGCGCACTTGGCGGTCTCTGGCTCCAATCTCCATTTCGGGATAACTTCAAGCTTGAGACGCAACCGTAGCAAATAACACTGAACCCACTGTCACGGGCCGAATTGTGTCTCAAAAAGACATGAAGTCCTAACTCCTGGTCCCTGTGAATGAGATCTTATTTGGAAACAGGGTCTTTGCAGATGTGATCAAGTGAAGATGAGGTCATTAGGGTGGGCACTAACCCAACAGGAGTGGTGTCCTTATAAGATGGTGTGAAGACAGACACACAGGGATAAGGCCATGCGATGACAGAGGCAGAGACAAGTGATGTGGCTGTGAGCCAAGGAACGCCAAGGACGGATGGTCCCCACCAGCAGCTGGAAGAGGCAAGGAAGGGATTCACCCAGGGTCTCGGAGGGAGTATGGTCCTGCTGGCACCTTGGCTTTGAACTTCTAGCCTCCAGCACGGTGAGAGAATAAAGTTCTGATGTTTCAAGCCACCAGTTTGTGGTACTTTGTTACAGCAGCCCTAGCAAACTCATACAGCCACCTTCCGCAGTGCTGTTACCCACCTCTCAGCCACCTGGGGGCAGAGACGACGCCGTCACGTCCTGCTCTGTTCCTTTCAAACGAAGAGATTATAATGAAATAATGACGTGATAAGTGGATTGGGGATAACATAAACATTCTGGCCTTGAAAATTTCTCTAACTGGAAAAACCAAATAAACTCAGTAAGTAGTACACTCGTGATAGGAGATAATTTTTTCCTGCTTATCGTTAAAAGGTGTTCCTCTTTTTACTGTTGCTGCTCTAGATATGAGCAGTATTCTACAAAGTTCTTTTTACACCCTAAGTCTCTTTTGGACCCTTCCACCCCTGATGGGGGAGGGGCAGGGTCCAGGCTGGGAAGTCCCCCAGCTCACGCAGCCTCCCACCAACCAGCCCTCCGTCCAGAGTTCCCCCTTCCTGACCCCTCAGCATGTAGTCAGCAGCTGCCAGTGAAGCAGAGACCCAAGAATACAATTGGAGAAATCTCATAGGAACTCACCGATCCGTCCATAAATACATTTTTTTCTTAGAAATTTTAGCACAAGGCCACTGCAGACTGGGCTTAATATAAATGATTAAGAAGGTGACACTTGTGGCTAAAGATGGCAGACTGAATACACGCAGCTCATCTCCACGGTACCCAGAAACCCTGTTTAAAAGAAACAGTAAAAGGATGAAAAGAGGAATTCATAGGAAACCGAGAAAATGAGAGAAGAGACAGCGGGTAAGAGATTTCCCCCAAATTCTAGAAGATGACAGAGGAGAAAACTGCAGTCTAATTACAGAGGAGAAGAGAGGCAGCAATAAGGAAGCAGTCAAATTCCACAGAACTACCCAAAAGGTCAGGAACGGGAGACGCCAAGTACTTCCGATAAGGCAGGGCAGAGTGAAAAACTTTTAAAAACATTGTAATTTGTATCCTCATATAGCTCCGAGTTTATAACTAACATAACCCCAGGAGGTTATAAAAAGGAATATTTGGTTAACAAGAAAGAGCTCTTCGAAATGAAAAATAGCACGGCAGAAATTAAAATGTCACTGTGAGAGTTTAAAGATACAGTGGAAAACTCTCCTAGAACCTACACCAGGCGACCAAGGCGTGGCAGCGGGGAGGGGAGGACGGGAGACATTTAGAAAGGCTCAACATCTGAATCATGCGACCCCTACACAGAGAGACCCAAGGGGAAGGGGAATTATGCAAGCATAATATAAGGAAATTTCCAGAACTGAGGAGTATGACTTTCAAGATTGAAAAAGGGCCAGAGAGTATCTCATGGAATGAGCACGATCCATTTCAATGCAAATTATTGGGAAGTTTGGGAACACAAGGAAAAAAAAGATTCTAAAAGTTATGAGAGAGAAAAGCAAAGGCTAGTGAATCAGAATGGCTCAGGACTTCCAGACAGCACACTGGAAGCCAGTACAGAGTCCCAACCAAACCCAGTTATGGGACATCAATAATCATGTCTAAGATGCAGCTGCCCTGGGGGCGGAGGGACCGGTACATCTGCACACCCACAACACACCTAAGGCTGCACCCCGGGGACACTCCGGGCCAGAGGACACAGAGTTGGCGCCAAGGTGACACTCGCCGTGGAGCTGGGATTCAAACTCAGCTTCAGAGAATCTGCTCCTAACCGGCAGCCTCAGAGTCTATTTTCCCTCTTATCTCCTTCAAGACTTCCACCCCTAATTTTGATGATGCAAACTGTCCTGGAGAAAACTTGCTGGGAAAACCAAGGGAAGAGGCTGACATTTGCAACTGCTGTAACTTGGGGGCACCAAAGCCGGTCGGTAGGACATACGGTCTGATATATATGGAAGGTGTGACCGTAGTACGGCACAGCCCCTGCAGGCCAGGGTGAGTGTCACATAAACCAGTCGTGACCTGCTGCAAAGGCAGGACTCCTTAGTTAACCAAGAAATGGAACAGCGGAAATGTGGGAGATGTTTCTCAAGCTGTGTCTCCAGCCCCTGGGGGTCTTAGAGAGGCAGTATAATATAATTAAGAACACAAACTCTGGAGGCATCTGTCTTCTTGCAAATTCCCCATCACTCCATGGCAGTGTGACCTGGGATGAGGTTACTCTTTGGGCCTCGGCTTCCACTTCTGTAGAATGGGAGCAGGACTGAAACACCTCATAGGATGTAGTGAAGATTAAACAACTCAGCATACAGCAAGCCTAAGGACGGTACCCAGAACTCAGCAAACTCTACTGGGTATTAGCTATGATGGTGATGACGATGATGATGAGAAGGGGAGGAGGAGGACGAGGGGGACAAGGGGGAGGAGGAAAATGACTCAAAGCCCAACGGTGGACCCAGTAGCAGCCTTGGCCGCAAACACTGTGATCGCCATTGCTGTGAGATGCCAAGTAGAGTTAAGAACAGGAGCTACAACTATAAAACCAAAGTCTGGGGAGCCGGGACAAGTCTTTCATTCTGGGGGAAAGTAGCTAAATGTTGAGGCCTGCCCATCTACCGGGTGCACAAACGCAGCAATTCTTCCTCAGTGCTGCGGCTCCAAGGGTGGCCACGGTGTCTGGGGTGGGGGACACACTGTGCTCCTTGTTCCCTCCACACTGAGCCCCAGCGTTCAGAACACTCATTAAACACACTTCAGATTGGATTTCAGAGTCCCGACTCCGGGCCGCAAAGAGAATGGATCCTTTCAGCTCCTTTGCTGTAATTTAGTTACATTAGAACCACAGTGTCATTAGTACAGAACTGTCCATCTTCCTTCATTCCAAGACTTTGTGCGTGTGTGTGTGTGTGTGTGTGTGTGTGTGTGCGCGCGCGCGCAGACGTGGTAGAAGGTTTCTATTGATTTCCTGCAAACCTGTAATATGTGAAAAAAACAAAAATGTTTATAGAGAATTTGGTTATTCATAGTGCAGGGTTTGTCTGCTCTTGACCTTGACACATTCATTGGCTTTTGATCACAATTAGAAGTAGATGAAAAAAAAAAGTCCAAGATTTACTGAAATTAAAAAAATCTTGCTTGACACTTTGTTCCTTTAAATATCCATTAGACAGGGAATAAAGTATCCCACAGATAATGAATAAGGCAAGTATAAACCAGATTCGGACGGCTCAGGGGAAGCATAGCACCCCTTCCAGCAACAGAAACATGCTCTCCTCTTTCTTATGTCTATTTGCTTTGGCACTTTTTTCTCTGGACTCCGTGGTCTAATTAAACCTCAAAAGTGCATTCAGGTCCCTGAGCCTGAACTTTCTGAAAATACACCTAATATCATACCTTGCCCCCCAAAATTATTATCCCAAAGGAAGAAGAAAAGCAGATACTTTGTTGAATTTAGCTTAACATCTGAACAGAAAGGTGAAGCCTTTGTAAAACCCAGCGACACCCGGGGTTCCCGGTTCTCATTCTTCACGTGCACATGAGCTCTTCGGTCATGTCTCAGAAACACGACCTTCCTCAGAACCAATCTCCAAGGCTCTTGGAGAACCTCCAAGGACATTAAGTGAAAGAAAAATCATTTTACATGTTTACAGACACTTTCAACAGAAAACATTTTTTAACATTTTTCAATTAGTAGGGGGAATGAGCACGTTTTCCCCATCCTGAAAAGGGATTTTAAAATTATTTCTTACACAGAAGGCTTTTAAATTAAAAATATGTAAATCAAAGGGTGAAAACATAGCTTGTCAGATCCTTTAAGAATCCTCGGCTCTGGAGTCCCCAGAAAACTTCCCAAACAAATACTATTATTTTTCCATCTTTTTTCATGCACTTCTCAGGGTGGGGTGGGCTCCAGCCCATAAATATACGTTCATGTATTTGCAAGGAGATCAGAGCTACAGGCAGAGTTAGGACTTCTCTTCCTTTGAAAAACTGGCAAGCTCAGATGGATGGAAGCCCAGAAGCTCGAGACTTAGGGAAAAGAGACAAGTAAGTACAGAACAAAAATACAAGATGCATATCTAGAAGAGACAGAGGTAGAATGGTGGCTCCCAGGGGCAGGGAGTCAGGTGGGGACAGAGCTCAATTTGGGAAAATGAAGAGAGGCCTGGAGCTGGATGGTGGTGATGGATGCACAGCACTGTGAATGTATTTATTGCCACTGAACTGTATGCTTAAAAATGCTAAAGATGGTAAATTTTATACCTTTATTTTAGGTGTGTTTTACCACAATTAAAAAAAAAAAAAAAAAGGAAAAAATATCCCCAAATACTGACAGTCTGGAAGGAACTGGTAAATTTAGAGGTGAGGGGTAAGAAAAAGTCAAGTACCACACAGGGTATTTTCATCATAAAGATAGAGGGGAACCTAACATTTGAGGCATTTCCAGTGGACGAAACCATTACTTACTATACGTATAAAAACATGCGAGATTACATTTGAGAGCCGCACGGTGGGAAGACACGGGTTCTAGTGTCCTCAGGTTATAACTTCCATGCCAGGCTATGTTGCCCAGACTGGGCACTGATTTTCTCTTCTGAGCAATGGAATGGTGATATCCCCTACTGAGGTGTCTGGGAGAAGTAAATGAGGGAAATACACACCAAGTGCCAAGCACCGGGGCCCGAGTTTAGCAGAGACTCAAGAAATATTAGTCAACCATTATGCTTCATTTTTAGTGGAAACTTTTTCCAAGTTATTTCCAACTTTTGGTAGCTACGCAAACTCCCTCTTAAGCATTTTTAAGCCTCACTACACTTTAACCACCATGAAATAAAATTTATATTTGCTCTTATATTCCAGTATCTTCTGATGAGGGACTGGGGAATCAAGATCCATTGATATTAGAGGAAGTCGGGTGGGTGGGAAGCAGACTGTATGATGAACAAACTAAGAAAGCACTAAAAAGCGATAAAAAACTGGATGTATTCACTGTGGATAACAGTCCTTTCCTGCCAGCAAGCTGCTAGAATAAGACGAAATACAAGCACATAGACCCTAGAATTCGGCAAAAGAAACTTACAGACAAGTATACAACAAAAGTACGGAAGGCACATCCCCAAATACGACCCGTCTGTTAGAAGGACTGAAAGCCTGAAAAGAATGCATTTTTAAGTATCAGACAACAAGCTCCTTGAGTGTTCGTAAACCACAGCACTGACACACAAGATCGTTCTGCACGGTTTACATACGGATTCTTTAAGTTCTTATCAACTCAATAGAAAGGAACGCTGACCACCAGCCAGGATTTAATTAAGGAACTAATTGCAGTATAGCAATGATTCCGAGGGGCCTCTGAATATCAGGCTCACCTGGAGACGTCAAATCGTCCATCTCCGCTAACCCCATGCAGCCCTAGAGAGTCTCAAAAGCATGAAGAGTTTGGAAAAGGAACCCGTGCCCCCTGAAACAATTCTGATCCACACACACCTCACACACGTTCGTGGCACATGAGAACTTGGAAACCATGCAGCTTACTCTTTTATGGCATCCTTCTCGAATTCACCAGTTTGAATACCTTGTTGACACTTTTTTTCAGGACAATTCCCTTGTATTTCTCCTCTGCTTTTGACTTCTGTCACTTATGGTTACCATCTGACTTATTACATAAATAATTCCCAAATAGCTTCTCAAGTCAGTTCTATCAGAAACAGTTCATCTACTAAATTAGATGTTGTCACTCCTCTGCTCAAAACTCAAGAGTAAAAGCCAGAGTTCTTACAATGGAAATCAGGGTCCCAGGGGGCTTGCTCCATCCCCGCATCACCATGTCACCCGCATCTGATGGCATATCCAACTGCTTCCCCCCACCCCTGACTCACTCTGATCCAGCCATTCTCAGCATATCAGGTACACACCAGCCTCAGGGCCTTTGCACTGACTGCTCCGTCTGCCTGGAAGGCTCTCTCCCCAGAAATCCTCGCTGATAATTCCCTCACCTCTTTGGAGTCTTTGCACAAATGTCAGCTTCTCAATGGGGCTGACCTTAAGCACCCTACTTAAAACTACAATTTATCCCCACACCTCCATCCTCTTATTCTGGTCTATTTCTTCCATTTTTCCCTTTCAGTTATAATTCTCTAGCACCCAAAACAGTGCATCTCTTCATAATGTTTCTTTCTCTTTTTTTTTGGCCACGCCGTGGCACGTGGGATCTTAGTTCCCCGACCAAGGATCGAACCCATGCCCCCTGCAGTGGAAGCGCGGAGCCCTAACCACTGGACCGCCAGGGAATTCCCCATAATGTTCCTCATACATGGTAGTCTCTCTCTGGTAGAATGCACGCTCTGCCAGAATATGAATCTTTGTCTGTTTTGTTCACTAGAACAGCATGATACACAGAGGGTGCTTGTAAAGATTTGCTGAACGGATGGATGAATGAATGAAACCATTTTAAAACCACAATTCTCACGAAGACTATAATAGCACAGTCCTTAACAAAAACAACACTAAACTGGAGTCTAGATTCTTATGCCAATTTGAGAATATACTTTTATTTCAAGAAATTGTTGCCCAAAGAGTTGACATCTTCCAAAAGCCATACATGGAAGCCACTCATGAAAGGCCAACCTTAGGGGAAATGTTAAAAGGAAAATGAGAAAATGAAAGACAACATTCTATTGATCGGGAAACATATGTCAAACTGGGCACGATGTGCAACAAATCAAGCCATGTAACAGTCACCAGGGACAGAAACACCTACGGGAAGACGGTACTGCACAGTGAAACCGTCACATCACAAACAGTAATCGGCCATGGGGCCTCTCTGCCTTATCCTTCAGGTGGCTTTTGTGAATATACTATATATGTGAAAGGAAAGGAGCGTTTGCGTTCTTTATAGTGCTATGCAGCAGCTACACCAATGTGCTGACAACTCCTGATGCAGTGCTTCTGGAGTGTCTGGAATTTCAGTTTCCTTTTGAACTGGTTCACTAGTTTGCTCTTGTGTGTGATTATTTCAAAATTTGGTAAAGAGAAAGATGCCTTGGAGTTAGCACATCCTGTTGTTAACTCATACCAGCTCTCAGGTTTTGGCTCAGTGCAAGCCCCCTGTGACAAAACCTTGTTTAAAAGTAGAATATCCCATAAACAAGGTTTTATCACAGGGGGCTTGCACTGAGCCAAAACCTGAGAGCTGGTATGAGTTAACAACAGGATGTGCTAACTCCTGGGCGTATATATATGGAGAAAAACATGGTCCGAAAGGATACATGCACCCCAATGTTCACCGCAGCACTGTTTACAACAGCCAAGACGTGGAAGCAACCTAAATGTCCATTGAGAGACGAATGGATAAAGAAGATGTGGTACATATATACAACGGAGTATTACTCAGCCATTAAAAAGAATGAAATAATGCCATTTGCAGCAACATGGATGGACCCAGAGATGGTCATACTGAATGAAGTAAGTCAGACCGAGAAAGAGAAACTGTATGATATGCCTTACATGTGGAATCTAAAAAGAAATGATACAAACGAACTCATCGACAAAACAGAAATAGACTCATAGACTTAGAGAACGAACTTATGGTTATGGGGCAGGGTGGGGGGAAAGGATACTTAGGGAGTTTGGGATCGATATGTACACTCTGCTATATTTAAGATGGATAATCAACGAGGACCTACTGTACAGCACAGGGAACTCTGCTCAATATTATGTGGCAGCCTGGATGGGAGGGGAGTTTGGGGGCAAATGGATACATGTATATGTATGGCTGAGTCGCTTTGCTGTGCACCTGAAACTATCACAGCGTTGTTCATCAGCTATACCCCAATATAAAATAAAAAGCTAAAAAAAAAATTTTTTTTTTAAAGGTAGAACAGGGCTTCCCTGGTGGCGCAGTGGTTGAGAGTCCGCCTGCTGATGCAGGGGACGCGGGTTTGTGCCCCGGTCCGGGAAGATCCCACATGCCGCAGAGCGGCTGGGCCCGTGAGCCATGGCCGCTAAGCCTGCGCGTCCGGAGCCTGTGCTCCGCAACGGGAGAGGCCGCAACAGTGAGAGGCCCGCGTACCGCAAACAAACAACAAAAAAAAGGTAGAACATCCCAGCAATCAGCATTTTAGTGATACTTCAATTTTCTGTCCCATCACCACTATTCAGAGTTCAGTGGCGGGAAAATAAAAGGCAAATAAATGTAAGATATATAATAAAAAGCACAGGTATAGATCATGTCTTTTATACAAAATCCTGCCCAATTCTAATTCAGTAACGTGGGCAGCCTACGGTCTCCCAATATCACCACTGAGAGAAAAGCCATGTTTGAAACATACAGATGTTTCTGAAAAAGCAAAAGCAAGCAGTAAGAGCTATCTTTAAAAACAGTCCTCTGTGGTTCAATAGCCTTCGAAACATTCACCTGCAGTGGTGACAAACAGCAAGGGATGCACGCAACTGAAAACTCAGTGTGTTCCCCTCAATTTTGGGTTATTCAGGGTGACGGCATTCTGTCAATGGAGTGGACTTGTTAAATGCGTTCTGTCCAAATTTACAAACAATCACGTTAGTGCTAAAGCCAAATTAAACTAAAATACCGGGGGGCAATAAGCATGTTTTTGAGACAGAGTCTGTCACCTGTTGAAAATTAAATACACCCTGATAAGAAATAGAGTTCACAAGTTTGCCTAGAAATTGGGTACTTAAGATTCAATTCCGGCCGAGAGAGGCCAGAAAAAGGTCTAGTTTTTAAAAGCTTGGATCGGCCCTTCACCGCCTAATTTCTTAGTTCATCATGCAAGATGACTTTAACAAATAAAAGAAATGCTAATTAGAGCCCCATATACTCACGGGTATATGCTGGCACTCTATTTTACGAGACCTCTGTGAAAATTACGGATTGGTCTCTCTTCCTTAAAAGGCATGATTAGCCCAAATTGCACCTAAGCAGGAGAGAAGACTCAGAAATGAATTTATTTGGAAAGGAAAGCAGGGAACAAATTCATAGAAAGTAGAATGGTGGTTATCAGGGGGAAAGGGGGTAGAGTTTCAGATTTGCAGATGGAAAAAGTTCTGGAGAGGTGTTTTACAAGCATGGGAATATACTTAATACTACCAAAGCGTAAACTTAAAAATGGGTAAGGTGGGAAATGTTATGTGTTTTTAACCACAATTTGAAAACAGAAAAGAAAACAAGGAAGACTAAATCTCCAAGTCTGAGCCTGTGAAAACAAATCTTTCTTTCTTTAAGTACACTATAGGCCAGCCTGGTTTAATTAACTGCATGGAACAAAAGTATAAAGCATTAAGTAACACACTACAGGCAGGCAACACACATGCACCTGGATGTTCTTTGGCATATATTTATTCATTACCAAGCAGAGTGAGCCATGCGCGCCTTTATGTTTGATTTTCATTCATTTTTCAAGACAGTCAAATCTACTGATGGATTACCCGATGGAAAAATTTCAAAAGCATTTATTATATCATTAACAGCTCCGTTTCAGCTCAATGTGCCTCCAAGGCTGTCAGGCAAACCTATGAAGAGCGGCGAGAAAACAAGCTTTGTTTTCTCTGCTGAAATGCCCGGTGGCTGTTTCAGGGTATTGGGAACAAAGTGCAGCTTTCAGACTTGGTGGTTCCAGTTTTTTTCTTTTCTTTTTTTTTTTTTTAACACGTAAGACATTAACTCTAAACAACACGCTGTGCTGTAGCAACCCCCCAGCTACGAATTCTTTCTGTAGGACAGCTCTAGCAAGACCAAACTGGAAACGCGATAAATAGTAAGATAAATAAATGCTCTTGAAAGATCTTCCGAGTGTGTGTTCAAGAGGGTACCTCTCTGGTTTATCAATGACTTTTGACCCACGTGTAATTTTGAATGAGGGAACCTGATTTTGCCTTCACAGGTACAAGATGCATTAGCAAGATAGGTAGGCCCTGCATTTCCCCTGGATCTCAGCTTGTAACCCTCCACCCAGAAGTCTGCAACAGTTCACGAATGAAGAAGCTGGCAGAGTGCTAAAGAGACTGTTTACTCCAAAAATGACCAGCCTAACCTGAATTTAATCAGCAAGCCAACGAGGCAAGCAGGAGCCTTCATTTTTAGGAACATCATACGGTTACCCAAATACCAAGAACACTACATACGAGAGAGAACAAGGAACAAAGGTCAATGGTTTTATTAATCAAATCAATAATAAGCTGAGTGTAAAGATGGATCGATCTAATGATATTGTTAAAAAAAGGTAAATATATATTTCTAGAAGTATTGTTTCAGTACTCATGGGAAGATGGCTGTTGAAATACAGGAAAGAATTTCTCCTACTACAACATCAGATGCATAAACTCAGCCCCGCTGGTGCAAAAGACTGAATGTATGTGTCCTCCCAAAGTTCATATGTTGAAACCTAATCCCCAATGTGATGGTATTAGGAGGTGGAGCCCTCATGAATGGGATTAGTGCCCTTTTAAGCGAGATCCCCAAGAGTTCTCTTGTCCCTTCCTCTGTGTGAGGACACAGGGAGAAGACAGCCATCTAGAAACCAAGGCTGGGTTCTCAGCAGACACCAAATCGGCCAGCACCTTGATCTTGGACTTCCCAGCCTCCAGAACTGTGAGGCATAAATTCCTAGTGTTTATAAGCCACCCAGTCTATTGTATCTGTTACAGCAGACCAAACTAAGACCTCTGGGTACTATATCAAAACAAATTTTACATCTGAAAGAAGAATAGTGGGAGGAGAACTTTACCCATATCATTGGGAATATGACCAACCATGAAGAATACATCTGCTCTTGTCTTTCTGCAGAGAGGTGACCTCTGAGGTACGGAAGGATTCAGGAAGAGAGGTACGGGACACGGAGATTTAGCAGGTAGCAGAAAATAGAAGCCAGCAAAGAAAATTTAACGTTAGCGAAATTCACAACACCTAGTTCTCCGCTTCCTAAGAACGGCAAACCCGGGACCATTCCAACAACAAATACTGTGGACGCAGCTGACTCCAAACTCAAGAGCAGCCAACCCTGTGGCTGATAATGGAGAGCCGGGCTGTCGTTCCAACCAGAGAAACAGGACAGGCTGGAGCTCCAAGACTACGGGAAAGGGAAAGTAAAAACTTACAAGAAAGGAGATTTTTAGCTTAGAGAGAATGAATATCCTAAAATAAAAGTATTCAACTGCATAACAGTTTGTCTTGGAAAGCAATGAGCTGCCACCTCCAACAGGGTCTAACTATAAATGGGATGGGAGAGAAGATGCCAGCTTCAGGAAGAAGGTTGCTCTTCCTGCCTCGTGGTGTCTTCTTCCCCCCAAATCCCAGATAGCAGTAGTCGTCCCTCTTGCCTTCTAATTCTTTTCTTACTCCTGGGTGGGCCCATGGTTAGCTGTTTTTTTTTCTTTTTTAAAGAAAGGTTACAGTTATAAGATATAATACGAGGCAGGATATTCTGTATCTAGAGAAGCTCAGGTACCACCAGATACAAAGACACACTGGGATCCAGTGGGGAAATAGAAAATCACTTGACACAATATGGTGCAAGCAACTCAGAAGGAATGAAACAGATCTATTAATTAACGGCAACCTGCATGCACGTGCGGGTGTGCGTGTATGTGCCCACAAATGACTTGCACAACAAAATTTACAGAGGAACTGGCAATCTGTATCTCAAATAAATATTTATTTTGTAGAAGACAGCTGGTTTCCTATTGCAGCTAGTAGAGGCTGTCTGTCCAGGTCCACACTGTGCCAATTCTTCCCCCAGCATCCAAAACTCAAGATCTTTCCACACTCTCTTCCACACATCACCCCCTCCCCAACTAAATAAAACCATGTTACCATTACAATTTAAAGGAAACTTGAAATCTGCCACTTTTTTTGGGGGGGGGAGTTCCACAAAAGGTTAGTTAAGTCTGTTTAAGGGACAGAATTGAAAACACATGATATTAAAAAGACATCTGAAAAAAATCTAAAGATTAGTTGGATGAGTACTGAAAAGGAGTGAAGGAGGGGGAGGCCTACAATTTGGGATTTCCCATAAATTGGATCCAATTTTGGCCCCGAGGGAAAAGAAAGGAGACTATCAAATGAATTGCGTTTATGGAGAGAATAAATCCCTTCGACATTTCCCAGCTGAAAGAAAAAAAGTACTGTGATTAATCACGGTCATTTTAGTCACCATCCCAAAGAAGTCACTAAGTTTCTAGTATGATGAACTCCTCAAGGCATTTCCCCTGATGTCAAGTCCTTTGGGTGCTCACAGATGTATTTCAGTTTCACGGGATGAAAAAGTTCTAGGGACTGGCTGCACAGCAACATGAATGTACTTAACAGTGAACTTCAAAAGGGTTAAGGTGGTAAGTTTTAGGTTACACGTATTTTACCACAAGTAAAAACATTTTTGAAAATCTATTAGGAGAAAGACAGACAATATTAAATGTTGGTGAGGACGTGGAGCGTCCTGGGACGTATTATTACGTCGTATTATTAAGAACTCCTGGGAAAGGAAGCGAGTGCCACTCCTCTGGGAAACTGCTGGGCAGTTTCTAAGCTGAGTGTATGCAGAGACCCAGCAGTTTCATAAAATGAGAGGGAAGTCAGTATATATATTTATGTATTCAGCAAAAGACATTGTGTAACAGCCCCAAATCAGAAACAATCCATCATCAGGAGGAAGAATAAATACACTGTGGTGTTCATTCCAGCAATGAGAATGCACACACTGTGGCTGCAGGAACACCACGGATGAATCTCTCACACACGATGTCCAATGAAAGAATTCACACAAAAGAACACACGCTGTTGAGCCTCCGCATTCATGGGTTTCTGCACATTCAACTAACCACAGATACGGAGAGCTGACTGTATTCCACCACTTTATATAAGGGACTTGACCATCTGTGGATTTTGGTATCTGGGGGGGGTGGGGGTGGGAATCCTGAAACCAATCCCCTGAGGATAACAAGGGATGACTGTAGTTGATTCCATGGATCATGAATCCATTTGCCATACTAATCTACAGTGTTAAAAATCAGGATAGTAGCTATCCTGGGTGGGGGAAGCAATGACCAAGAGAGACTTTGGGGGGCGTTGAACATCTATTACTTGATCTGGGTGAAGGACACCTGAGTTGTTCACCTTGTGATCTGGGCATGTTTCTGTATGAGTTTTATACTATAATAATGTTTTTAAAACTTACTGTTCGGTTTTTTTTTTTAAGATTTTTTTTTTTGATGTGGACCTTCTTTTTAAAGTCTTTATTGAATTTTTTACAATATTGCTCCTGTTTTATGTTTTGGTTTTGTGTCCAGGAGGCATGTGGGATCTTAGCTCCCTGACCGGGGATCGAACCCGCACCCCACTCCTGCGTTGGAAGGTGAAGTCTTAACCACTGGACCGCCAGGGAAGTCCCTAAAAGTTACTGTTTTAACTTGGTAAGAGTTCATTTATTTTTATGACTGACCTAACTCTATGCTCCTAAAATTTGGCAAAGATCTAAGTCCTGGATTCTTACTCCTCCAGTCAGGTTTCTGCATGCAATATTAACTTGCAATAGTTTAGAACAGCAATCTGCCACGCTAGGCCCACACACCGCCTGCTCGAGGGATATCGTCTGGATAGTCACAAGAACGCTGATTCTGTCCTGTATGTAGATTCTCCCTGTTGCCTTGGTGGGTTTCCGCCAACATCCCTCCCAGACGAGGGACGAATGAGCACCAGCCAGGGGAGGACCTGTTCACCCTCTTCCGTGTTATGCAAACGCGATCTCCTGGTAAGATGAGTTCTGAAACATGGACAAAAGGGTGGAAGGACCACTCCCCAGTGCTGACCTTCTACTGAAGTACCCGTTCCTTGGCATGCAAAAATAGTAAAAACCACGTGCTTCAAGAATGTCTACAGCATAGAAATAGGAAACATACAGGATTGGCCTAAGTGCCATCATATACCAAAGGAAGCCCCATAACATAATGAGGTTTCAAGACAGTGCTGTTTATTATTCCGTAATAATAACTGCCACTTGGTAGCCAGCAATTCTTCTCCTTCTTTTTATTTTCACAAATGTTCCTTCCAAGTTATTTGCCGATCAGGCTGGGAAACCTTCATTAGTTCCCAATGGTTCCCAACAAAGTGTCTCCAATTGCTTTAACAGCACCGACTTCACTTTCTCTATCCAGTTCAGCTAAGAAATTTCAATTACCTTGGTAATGTCTCAACAAAAAGAACCCCACGATGCCCTCCATGATTGGTACTACGAAAGCAGTCAAGAGTCACAGAGGCCAATAGGTGGAAAAGTCTTCACTGGTGAAAGGCAGAAGCACACACCCTGACGAGCCCTGGAAGGTGGTCTGGCCCATCAGGACCTGATGCTTCCAGGGGTCTTCCTGGCCCAAAGGGGAAAAAGGAAAGGAGTTTGGGAAAAGAATGGCTGTGAAGGTACAGGCTGTGGAAGATGCTCAGAACACATACAAGGTTTGCTCAACACGTTTTGACCACAAAAAAATAGACCAGTGGGCTTCCCTGGTGGCGCAGTGGTTGAGAGTCCGCCTGCCGATGCAGGGGACACGGGTTCGTGCCCCGGTCTGGGAGGATCCCACATGCCGCGGAGCGGCTGGGCCCGTGAGCCATGGCCGCTGAGCCTGCGCATCCGGAGCCTGTGCTCCGCAACGGGAGAGGCCACAACAGTGAGAGGTCTGCGTATCGCGAAAAAAAAAAAAAAAAAAAGACCAGTGAGGGCTCCATATCTTTTCTGATGGTAGTAAACAATCTATTTTCTTTTGTAGACATTAGAAAAAGAGGTCTGTAAAGGCAACATATCAAAAAGTGGACTCTTTCCAGAAAATGTCAAATCATTATTCCATCAAGCTATTCAGACTCCACGAATGAATCATGAAGTTCAGCTTGGTTACAATCTGCAGACAGTTGTAAATTAAATGTGAAAACTCTGAATGCCCAGGTTACCCATTACATAATAAATCTTACATAAGGAGCAGTAAGCACTGTGCTTTCCTTGTCTTTACTGCCAAAATACACAGGCTGGATCAGATGTAGCAAGATTTCCTCATGAAAATGGGATTTCCTTCGTGAAAGGCTGGGCGATAAAGTCTGAAAGCAACTTGACCTTTTATTCTTTCCGAGCCACAAACTGGAACACAAAGAAAACTAGGAGCCACCAGAACTAAGAAAACACCTTAGAAACCAAGACTATACCAAAATTCAAATGTATAGATGAAATAAAGGATTATTTTAACCCTTAAGTCACAGACCTCAAGGGAAAATTTTCCTAGTACGCTGAACATATTAATCAAGTGACACAACTCTGACTTATGTGCAATTCTTTTTTTTTTTTTAATTGGCTGCACTGTGTGGCATGTGGGATCTTAGTTCCCTGACCACGGATGGAACCTGTGCCCCCTTCACTGGAAGGGCGGAGTCTTAACTACTGGACCACCAGGGAAGTCCATTATATGCAATTCTTTAGACATAGTTCAGCTGTGATGCATCTCAGAATGTATATTAGTTATAAATACAAAGATGACTAAATTCTATTCTGGTTCTTAAGTATTTAATCGCTCTGAAGTTAACATCCTTAAAGGCTAAAAAAAAAAAAAATCACACTGTTGACACTCAACAGGAAGACAAAATTATGAGCTTTTACAAATATTCTCTGAATTATTCTAGAAAAAGAGAGACATTTTTAATTGCCTCTAAAGACTGAATAAAGTTAACTACAAATAATAAGAATCTAAATTTTTTGTTATCTACATAGCAGCAAAATAAACTAGAAAATTTTTATTTGAAGATCTGTTTTTCTAGTCTCCTTTAAAAGTAAAAATAACCAGAGAAATGCCAAAAAAAAGAGTGCCAATTAGAGAAATCTTCAAAGATGGCCTTCAAGAATTTTCCTTTAAAACGGAACAAAACAGAAATAGATAGACATGTAGATCAAAACAAGTATGTAATATTTTCACGTGTTAGAAAGAGGCTAGAAAATATTTCACAGGCATAAATTCAATACATTTATTGTTGATACAATAGTGGAAGTCTCAAATGGGAAAAAAGACTATCTTAAATAACCACATCTTCAAACCCAGCAAGAAACACGGCAAGAAAAAAACTTAAAAGCTCATTATGAGTCAATGAATTTCTTGTGATAGAGATGATGTGAACCACATTTAAAATAAAATCTGATTCTGCTACTTGGGCACACCTGCTTAAACTTACTAATGAAAACTGTAAGAACAAATCTAAAACCTTTTATGAAACAGGTGTATGTCAATTGCTCCCAACCCCCAACCCAAAAATCAAACCCCTCAAAGGTGTTCATATACTGATCATCTTGCTGATTGTAAGCAACAAATGCTTTCTTTCACCACAGGTGATTACAAATGAGATAAATACACCCATTTCTGTAATGCAGTTCTGTGTGTTGCTGACATTATTGTGTGTGGTATGGATGATGCGTATGTGTGAGTGTGCGTGCACGTGCGTCTTTTCTCTTGGCTGGTTTTGGCTGCCTCTTGTGCAAGATGGCTACTACAACAAACTGAAACCTACAATTGCCAACATAATTCTGAGGAAAAAGAACAAACCTGGAAAGCTTCCCTGGTGGCGCAGTGGTTAAGAACCTGCCTGCCAATGCAGCGGACACGGGTTCAAGCCCTGGTCCAGGAAGATCCCACATGCCGTGGAGGAATTAAACCCGTGTGCCACAACTACTGAGCCTGCGCTCTAGAGCCCATGAGCCAAAACTACTGAAGCCCACATGCCTAGAGCCCGTGCTCCACAACAAGAGAAGCCACCGCAATGAGAAGCCACGCACTGCAACAAAGAGTAGCCCCCGCTCACCACAGGTGGAGAAAGCTGCGTGCAGCAACAAAGACCCAGTGCAGCCAAAAATAAATAATAAATCAATCAATTAGGGCTTCCCTGGTGGCGCAGTGGTTGAGAGTCCGCCTGCCGATGCAGGGGACATGGGTTCGTGCCCCGGTCCAGGAGGATCCCACATGCCGTGGAGCAGCTGGGCTCGTGGGCCATGGCCGCTGAGCCTGCGCATACGGAGCCTGTGCTCTGCAACAGGAGAGGCCACAACAGTGAGAGGCCCACATACCACAAAAAAATAAAAATAAAAGTAAATCAATTAATTTAAAAAAAAAAAGAACAAACCTGGAGACATAGCCCTCCCAGGCTTTAGACAATACTACAAAGCTACAGTAATCAAAACAGTGTCATATTGGCACAAAAACAGACATGGGGCTCAATGGCACAGAATAGAGAGCCCGGAAACAAACCCACACACGTACAGGCAATTAATCTTCGACAAAGGAGCCAAGAATATAAAAAGGAGAAAAGACAGTTTCTTCAGCAAGTGGTGTTGGGAAAGCTGAACAGCCAGATGTAAATCGATGAAGTTAGAACACTTCCCCATACCCTACACAAAAATTAACTCAAAATGGCTTAAAGACTTAAATATAAGATGTGACACCATAAAACTCCTAGAAGAGAACACAGGCAAAGCATAATCGGACATAAATTGTAGTAATACCTTCTTAGAGCAGTCTCCCAAAGCAGAAGAAATACAAGCAAAAATAAACAGATGGGACCAAGTCAAACTTATAAGATTTTGCATAGCAAAGGAAACCAATAACCAAAACGAAAACACAACCTACAGACTGGGAGAAAATATTTGCAAACAATGTGACTGACAATGGCTGAACTTCCAAAATATACAGCCAGTTCATACAACTCAGTATCAATAAAAACCAAACAACCCAATCAAAAAATGGGCAGAAGACCTAAATAGACATTTCTCCTAAAAAGACATAAAGATGGCCGACAGGGGCATGAAAAGATGCTCTACGTCACTAACTACTAGAAATGAAATTTCTAGTAATTAGAGAAATGTGGCTCAAAACTACGATGAGGTGCTACCTCACACTGGTCAGAATGGCCATCATTAAAAAGTCTACAAATAATAAATGCTGGAGAGGGTGTGGAGAAAAGGGAACCCCCCTACACTGTTGGTAGGAATGTAAATTGGTGCAGGCAGCCACTATGGAAAACAGTCTGGAGGTTCCTTAGAAAACTAAAAATAGAACTACCGTATGATCCAGCAGTCCCACTTCTGGACATATACCCAGAAAAGACGAAAACTCTAATTCAAAAAGATACATGCACCCCAATGTCCACAGCAGCACTATTTACAATAGCCAAGACATGGAAGCCACCTAAATGTCCGACAGAGGAATGGATAAAGAAGATGTGGTAATGGAATATTACTCAGCCATAAAAAAGAATAAAATACTGCCATTTGCAGCAACATGGATGGACCTAGATTTATCATACTAAGTGAAGTAAGTCAGACAGAGAAAGACAAATATTATATGATATTATTTATATGTGGAATCTAAAAAATAATACAAATCAACTTATTTACAAAACAGAAACACTCGCAGACATAGAACAAATTTATGGTTACTAAAGGGGAATGGGAAGGGGGAGGGATAAATTAGGACTATGAGATAAATACACACCACAATTTATAAAATAAACAACAAGGATTTACTGTACAGCACAGGGAACTATATTCAGTATCTCATAATAACCTACAATGAAAAAGAATCTGAAGCTGTACACCTGAAACTAACACACTATTGTAAATCAACTACAGTAAAATAAAAATACGCATATATATTGAACTGTGCTAGGCAAAAGTATAAAATATTGACCAGCCTACCTTCTTGGCTTACCAGAATTAAATATAATAATGTGTTTAGAGCAATGAATAAAATATATGGAATACAAAAAAAGAAAAAGAAAATTAATGTTATGAATTTGCAAAAAAAAGGGGGGGGGACGAGAACGAGGCCCACATTTTTTCAAAGGTCATTGTTGGAGAAGTTCCGACTAAATGTCTGCTTTAAGACAGTTTCATTTACAATTCAAATTCCAACAAATCCTGAGGTTTATCTAACCGTCTAAGGTATCCCATGGACACCGAGAGAGGGCAAGCTGAATCTGCTCATTGTTAGCTGACTTAAGAACCCACCCGAGCATCCCATTAGACACTGTGCCATCAGCTGTCGGGATAAGAGAAGTGCATCCCTGTTATCCCTTGCCTTTCATTCTAATCTTCTGAAGATGATCCAAAATATTCAGCCTCACGAGGCTTAGGATGGGTACATGTAACCAGCAAGTTGGACGAAACTATTATCAGACAAACAGAAATCAGGCAGCAAGAGGTGCCCATCCAGACTGTTTGGGGGGGGCGGGTAGGAGCGGGCGTGGGGAGACAGAGTCCTGAGCACACCTGGGCCAATCAGAGCGCCTTTGCGCCTTTTCAGGAACTGGGAAAGGCAGCTGAGAAAATGACCTTGCATGTCTCCTAGGGGCGGGGCTGTGATTCTGGGCTCACATCCCAGGATGGGCATCTTCCACCTTCCACGAAGCCTGGGGAAGCTGGGAATGCAGGTCTGCAGATAGCAGGAAGAAGGTAGGCCCACGAGGGAAAGAGAGAGTGTCTCTGGCCCCCAGACCAAGATTGGATAACATCACAGTCCTCAACTGCATTCCCAACCTGGTGCCTGAGATGCCCTCGTAGCCTGAGAATCAATTTCCATTTTCTACTTAAGTCGTTTTTTTTGTTGTTGTTGTTGTTTTCTTTTTTTTTGCGGTACGCGGTCCTCGCACCGCTGCAGCCTCTCCCGTTGCGGAGCACAGGCTCCGGACGCGCAGGCTCAGCGGCCAGGGCTCACGGGTCCAGCCACCCCGCGGCACGCGGGATCCTCCCGGACCAGGGCACGAACCCGCGCCCCCTGCATCGGCAGGCGGACTCCCACCCACTGCGCCACCAGGGAAGCCCTTAAGTCTTCTTTTGATTATAGCCTCAGGTGTCCTAAGTAATTCTGAAAAACACCTTTAATTTTTTTCCAACTGATTTCAAGAAAAGAATGTCTTTTTCAGTGAATACAGGTGTCCAGATTTCAAAAAATAAAGACGAGACTTGTATTTATATTAAAAATATTCTAGAATATTATGCTAAGTGAAATAAGCCAGGCAGAGAAAGACAAATACTGTGTGGTATCACTTATATGTGTACTCTTAAAAAAAGAGAAAAAGTCAAACTCATAGAAACAGAGAGTGGAATGGTGGCTGCCAAGTGCTGGGGGATGGGTAAAATAGGGAGAAGTTGGTAAAAGGGTATAAACTTCCGGTTATGAGTAAGATCTGAGGATCTAACAGGTAACATGGTGACTACAGTTAACACTGTATTGTATAAAATTGAAATTTGCTGAGAGAGTAGAACTTAAATGTTCTCACCCACACACAAAGATAAATGTGAGACAATGGATGTGTTAATTAACTAGATGGCGAGAATCCTTTCATATATACATGTATCAAATCACCAAGATGTACACTTCGAAAATCGTATAATTTTGTATGTCAATTATACCCCAATAAAGCTGAAATTTTAAAAATATTCTAAAGCAGCCGCATAGCACAGGGAGATCAGCTCAGTGTTTTGTGACCACCTAGAGGGGTGGGATAGGGAGGGTGGGAGGGAGACGCAAGAGGGAGGGGATATGGGGATATATGTATACGTATAGCTGATTCACTTTGTTATAAAGCAGAAACTAACACACCATTGTAAAGCAATTACACTCCAATAAAGATGTAAAACAAAAAATAAAAATATTCTAGAATAGTGGATTATAACAAGCTGTTTGAGAAATAAAACTAATTTGATCTTATCAAGTAATACTTGAGTTTGTAAATTCTTTTAAACACACTCCACTGTGTGTTTATATACAAATTTATATATAAAGCAGAGAAATAAGTGAGGACTCTAAACCTTTTCTTGATTTTCCATAATGGATTGTATTCTTCTCTTCCTAGTATTTACTAATTGTTTAAAAACTAAACTCCAAAGGGTGTAATATTTGTACATCTGAAGACCTACCTATTTTATATATTACACAGATGTATGAATTTCACACACCCACACACACTTTCCATATGCAAAAGCCACAGGATGCACAGACAAGCAATGGCAACCCCATCACCCACTGCCTGGAACTGGAAGCAGGGCAGGGAACTCTGGGGGAACAGGGCAGAGGGCAAAAGAAATGGAGGAAAAGGTGGGCTGTTTAGTGGGGCAGCGGCAGCAGCCTGGGTACCAGTCCAGGTCTCCCCAGCTCACCTCACCACCCGGGAGAACGCAAGACCAGTCAGGGAAGGTGGCAAGAAGCCCAGGAAAGCAAGAGTCACCTTCAACCGGCAGATGCTGGGGAAACACACGGTGGTCTGGCTACCTCCTGGTTTCTTGCCCTGGGTCTCATCTTCTCCATGATTATATGAGATGACAGACAGAATTGTGCGTCCCTTCGAAATTCCTACATGTTGAAGCCCTAAACCCCCATGTGGCTGAGTTTGGGGTAAGGAAATAATTAAGGTTCAGTGAGGTCAGAACGGTGGAGCCCTGATCTGAGAGGATTCGTGTCCTTATAAGAGGAGCCACCAGAGAGCTCTCGCTCTCTCCCCCCAACACCGCCCCACCCCCCAGGTGACGACGGGGAGAAGGTGGCCCTCTACAAGCCAGGAAGAGAGATCTCATCAGGAACCGAATCAGCCAGCACCTTGATCTTGGACCTCCTAACCTTCAGAACAGTGAGAAGACACATTTCCGTTGTTTAAGCCACCTAGTTTGTGGTATTTTGTAATGGCAGCTGGAACTGATCAAGAAAGCCACTTATCCCCAAAGATAGAGGGGATCCACGGACAACTCCAATTCCATCTTGACCATCTTTGGAAATCAGGTGAGTAGAAAACGCAACAACCACCTTTATAGCCGAAAGGGGTGTTAGAATTTAAGGTAGCGAAATTGTGTCTCAAGAACAAAATTTCCATTTCCAAATGGTACGTTTATGGAGTGGATGCCTCCAGTTCTAAGCAACAGTATAGACCATTCGAGGTGGGGTTTCGCGTATAAATCTCTCTCACCCTCTAGAAGATCTCCTTTATGCTTAGCTTTGGTCAAAATAAGCAGCCATCTTTCCGAGGTGATGTCAGGACAAGGGCGTGGGAACTGGCAGCAGACAGAAGCTTCCTGCACCTGGTACAGCTGAGAATCGAGAGGAAGCCCTACACTTACCCTCAGAGTGTCTGATGCAAAAACTGTTAACGGTGGGGGCATGTTTAGAATTAGCCTTAGAGGTTTTCCTTCCCAGGTTTACCAATCTACCAAGAACAGATAACAAAAGCAGGATGGAAAGAACACATCTATTGACTTTCCACTGGTTGCTTCCGAGCAGGAGTTGACTCTTTACAACGAACCTGCGAATCACACACACTCAAACGTCAGGTCTTACCCGATCTCTCCCTACATCACATCAGTGGCCACCCAAATGCCACTTTAGGGGACGAGACCCACTTCACCTAAGTTTCCCAGTAATATAATCATTGGGTTAAATTATAAACATGCTTGAAATGTGGTCTTTTGGAATCAGCTTGTTATGAATGGAATTTTAGCTCTGTTAACAGATGGCCTTGGCAACGAAGCCAACTGCCACTCAAAGGTGCTCTAGTGGGAAAAGAAGAAGGATGAGGTGCATCTGGCTTGGGAGGCCCCCAAACGAGAGGAATGTGACTGTGCAAACGTGGGGCTGCTCGGGGCCGGCGGCACCCTCGGGGGTGATGGTCTCAGGTGTGGAGGAGGGCACTCCGGGCCCTGTGTGGAGACGGGGTACAACACCGGGAGCCTGGGCGGGAAGAGCGTCTGTCATGGCTGTTAGAGCACAGGGTCCGCCAGGTGCGCGCGGTGTGACCTTGGGCAAGTTCTTCAACCTCTCTGTGCCTTCGTTGCCTCATCTGTGAACTTGGGGATGATGAAAGCACCTACCGAGCAGTGTTCTCATGAAGAATAAACAGGGGCTCACAACCCTTATTTTTAAAGTTAACAATTAGCAGTGGCTCACAGCAAGGCGCCATGGGTGGGTGTTAGTGCCCGTCAATGGTGTTACAGCTGCTCTTTCAGGAAGCCCATCTGCTTCAGAAGCAGGATGACAGTCAGAGGCCAGGTAGGGGGTGTGGGAGTTTGGGACAGCTGGTCCTAACCCGGGGTGGGGGGGTAGCCCTCTCTGCTGAGAGGGGATCCAAAGGACAGGAAGGAAACCTCATACAAACTAGGCCGAAATAAAAAGGTCTAGGGGTGGCCCCCAGACACAGGAATACTAAGCTCGCCCCAGGACACGGCACAATCCTGGGTGCAGGACCATCAGGATGGAGCAGATAAGATACTGATACTCTTGCCTTGGTCCCGGAGCAGAGTCAAGTCTGCAGGAAGGCGCTGAGCTGCTTAACTGGAGGCGACATATGCCCCCAAGCAGGTGACGAGGGGCTACTGTCTCTGCCTGGAGAGTGCACCTTTCCAAAATTCACCCACCCAACAGGACCGTCTCCTATTCATGCAACTGTGCAGGCAACGGAGCACATCCCTCAGACAGGGACTGACATAAACCCTGAATGAGAGAACAGACCCCCGCCAAACACTGACACAGACAGGAATTCAATCACGGCCGGCGGAGCCGTATCACCCACCCGAAACCGTCTCCCGTCACGGGCTCCCCCGCGCTCCCCACACCCATTACATAAAACTGCATTTATTTTTATAGTTGGAAAGTGTTGGCTGTACTATCTGTAGGCAGGATAGGCCTGAATTTGCTAAATATCTGAAACTATCTAAGATTATTAATGATAATTAGGTGCTGAAAAACAAAGCTTTAAGCACTATTTTGAGGATAATAATTATGACTCAGACTTGAAACCAAGATCAGCTCGACATTACTTACTCCCTGACTGCTCAACCGCTGAACTGAAGCTCAGAAAACCATCAGTGAATTCTCGTAATGGTAGTGACTCGGACATTAAGAACAACCTTTACATCTTTGCTTCCCGGTAACATCATGAGGGGAAGGGAGGAAAAGAGCGTGGACGTGTGTCACTGACTTGTACCACTGCCTGTGTTCATCTTGGTCTCCCAAACACAGCCTTACTCTTCTAAAGCACAGGCCCTTTTATATAAGGCTGCGTATTCTCACATTTATGCCCTGAAACTCCCTTTGGCGTGGGGGAACCAACGGGCACAGGTAAGTAACATGAGTTGTGAAATTCACGGACTTGGATCAGACAAGCACTTGACCCTGTACCAGCGGTATTAATAGAACATCTTTGCTTAAAACATTTCATCCTTAATTTGCGATCAACTGTTATCGTGCGGCCATCTGAAAAGGCCCAAAGAGGCGTATGGCAGAGCCCAAGCAGCCCTCCACTCCCTTCTGTCCATCTGCCGCTCTGCCCCAGGCCCCTCTCCCCCACGTCACCCTGGTCCTCTTCCAGACTCCTGGCTCCAAATCTGTAAACCATCTGCTGCCTCCAATCTGAGTCCCCAGGAAAAGGAAGTTCCTCTCAGCAACACATAAACACAGTATGTGCGGATGGTCTGCTGCACTTTCTTCCCTGACCCGACCGGCCTCCTTCCCCAGAAGTGGCCGGGTGGCCCCGGAAACACCACGCTCTATTTGGATTTCGTCACTGCTGCCACGTCAAATGACACAGGATTCCACCACAGACTTTCTTCCCCTCTTTTTTGAGCTGTCTCGAAACTGTAAAATTAACAACAGTACTTTGAAGAAAATAATAAATACCATTTAGACAGCACTGTCCCTTACCTTCTCTTATTTGATTCTTTGATTGATTGAAGAAAAGAAAACCAACATTTACTGAGCGCCTCCTGAATGATGCAAATTGCACCAGGTGTGGGCGGACCTCGTTTCGTTGCATTTCTCCCTTTTGTGCTTTGCAGATACTGAGGCGTTTTTGTTTTTGTTTTTTTACCAACTGAACATCTGTGGCAACTCTGCGTCGAACAAGCCTACCGGCACCATTTTCTAACAGAATTTGCTCACTTCGTGTCTCTGTGTCACATTTTGGTAACTCTCGAAATATTTCAAACCCTCCACCAGCAAAATGGTTAAAACTTGCTGAAGGCTTAGATGATGGTTAGCATTTTTTAGCAATAAAGTCTTTAAAATTATATATTTTTTTTAGACATGATGCTATGGCACACTCCACAGACTACAGTATAGTGTAAATACAACTTTTACATGCACTGGAAAACGAGAAACATTCATGTGACTTGCTTTATTGCGATATTTGCTTTATTACGGTGGTCTGCAACCGAAGCCACAGTATCACTGAGGTCTGTCTGTACCTTATATACCTTACCCTGTCTATCCTAATAGTACCCCCAAGAGGTAGGAATCACTGGGGGGAAATTTTAATTATTATTAGGTCACGTCGGAAGCACTGCGATAAATCACTTGCTCTGAAGTGTTTTTATTTTTATTTTTTTTGGAAATGTTTTGAAAGATTAAATAAAGTAGTACATTTTGGTGCCCAGCAGAGTCCCACGTGTATAGCAGGCTCTTGGGAAAGTGTTCACTCCTTCTACTTTGTTAACGAAGAAAATGTGAGTTTCACAGCTGCTTCTACATCGCACACGGAGGGCATGAATTGGGTTCAACCCCACGTGTACTCGCCTCTCCCAGCTCCACACATACACGGCCTTCTCACCCCACGGCGGGCGGGAGAGGGGGGATCCAGACTGGTCCACCATACACACGGACACCGTAGTTTGAGGAGGCTGGTACCTGGGGGCTGGGGGGGGCGGGGAATCTCAGAGCAAAGGGGAGGAAGCGTCACCAGAATGTGATCCTCCAGTCCCAAGTCCAGTCTTTGTTTAGACCCTGATGACTTTCAAGGTAGTTTTTTCCTGAAGTACACCCTTTTCTAAAAGTGAAAAAGCATAGGACCTTTGGTTGCAGGAGGAGATGGGCTAGTATCAGCGGCCATAAGAGGGAGGCTGATTGGTTCTTTGTCTTTTACCTGTTCCCGATGCTATACTAGGCTAATTCTTCTACATTTCTCTTCTGAAGGCCACTTTCCCCTTTGTCACCACAACAACACTAGATTCATGCTGCAGGGTTAGCATGACAAAGCGAAACTCTTTCAACTGGGGGTGTGAGGGGTGTTAGGCATAAATAAGTGCCCGCAGCAGCCTGATGTGGGAAGTTTGTATATTAGTTTCCTGGGGCTGTTGTGACAAAGGGCCAGAAGCTGGGTGGCTTAAAACAACAAGCTTATTCTCTCACAATTCAGGAGGCCAGAAATCAGGTGTGACCACAGAAGGCTCTGGGGAGAATCTGGTCCAGGCTTCTCTCCCTGGCTTCTGGTGCTGACTGGCAATCCCTGGCATTCCTTGGCTTGTAGACACATCACTCCAATCTCTGCTTCTGTCTTTACTGGGCTTTCCCTCGTGTGTCTCTTCTCTTCTTATAAGGACACCAGTCATATTGGATCAAGGACCCATCCTACTCTGGTGTGACCTCATCTGAGCTCTCATCTTAATTACCTCTGCAAAGACCCTTTTCCCAAACAGGGTCACATTCACAGTTACCAGGGGCTAGGACATGCCTTCGGGGGCGGGGGGGGGCACAATTCAACCACCCTCCCTGAACAGCCCATGAGAAATTCTGCCCATTCCTCTTTCTGACCTATTTGTCCAAATTATGTCTGAGATAAAGTCAGTAACAACAGTGTAAATATATCAAGTAAGCTGGTGACATTGGCTGAGAGAGAAGGTAGAAAGAGCCCCAGTGCTGGTCAGACCCTAGAGTAAGTAACCCAAGAACAGCGATCAGCTCTGTTCTGTGTCAACATTTACCCTTGCTCTTACGCAAGAGATGCTTGTTTTGTTTTCTAAATTTTCTTCTCATAAATAACATCCCCATCCTCCAAATCCTCCTACAAAAAACAAAACAAAACAAACAAACAAACGAAATCCCAACCCTGCTACAGCTGGGGAGTAACTGAATTATTCCACTGAGTTATGTGAACCTCTTTTCGAGTGAAAAAAAAGCATTCCAAAATATCTTCACACATCATCAAAATTAGAACTAAAATGCTGGAAGAAATCTACCTTTTCTCCATCTCTAATCTTTATAATTTGGAGAGCAAACATGAACCTTGGCAATTTAGCAAAGACCGTCTTAAAAAAGACCTGAATTTGCAAGCAAGGCAAACCTGTCATTACAGAAGGCCAGTCCTGCCCATCAAAGTTTAGTTTTTAAAGTACAAGTTCTCAAAACAACAACAACAAAAAAGTACAAGTTCTCTCCGGGAGTTGAGAGCTACGTATAAAATTTCTCTTAGAAGATTTTTAAAGTAGAAAAGGGTCACCTACCAAAACACCAGAATTTCATTTTAAAAGCTACCACTTTACCAGTACACACACACACACAGACACACAGACACACACACACACATAGATACACACACATAGACACACACACATACAGACACACACACTTTACCAGTACACACACACATACACACACTTTACCAGTACACACACACACACACACCTGATTTGCCATCTGTCACTTTTCCTTGCTCTCAGCTGGCAGAAAAAGGTTAAGAGAGCTTGTCATGGAACTAAAACATGCTAAAC